>NC_082644.1:5658778-5973925 GCF_028023285.1 Balaenoptera ricei
GATTTACAACAAAATGCAGGAGGGAAAGGAGTGTCGTCGGGCTGGGGGAAAGCCGGGCTGGAATCAGAGACGATGCATCAGTCCCAACCCAGCCCAACTGTACAACCTTTATCCAATCATTTCACTTTTCACAAAGAAGTTAGACCTGACAATTCCTAAGGTTCTTTTGAATTCTGAAATTTCATGAACTTAATTGAATTAGCCTACCACACTCAGAACTATATAAATTGTGTGCTGTGACTGGAATAACATTGGTAACTAAACCATATGTTCTACCCATGTCCCAAGTACTGTTTAGTGTGCCTGATGGGTATTATCTCATTTAATTCCATGATGTCCCTGTGAGCTGGGTGTCAGTGTCCCCACTTTAGAAACGGACAACCTTGGGTAGAGAGATGTTAGGTGACTTGTCAATGGTCACATAGCTAGTAATGGCAGAGCTGTGATTTAAACTCAGGCAGCCTAGCACCATTCTGTGATATTAAACACTGTGCTATTGCTGGCGAAAGAGACTTAAAAACAAAATCTCCTCTATACCCAGCAAACCGCTCCACAAAGGTAGGAGGAAAAGAAACAGTTTTGCCATTGAATAACTCTTAAACCAGAATGTGATGCGCACCAAGGCAATTCTCAAAGGAGATTCAAAGACAGAAAGAAACCCCATCCTTTCATGCAGACGGTACCGGACTCATGATGGTTCGACTTCCAATTTTTTGACTCTACTGTGTAAAAGTCATGCACATTCTGTAGAAACCATACTGTGAATTCTGAATTTTGATCTTTTCCTGAGCTGGCGACGTGCGGTAGAATACTCCCTTGTGATGCTGGGCTGCTCCCAGGCAGACACACGATCACGAGGGTAAACAACCGACACACCTACAACCATTCTATTTTTCAATTTCAGTACAGAATTCAATAAATTGCATGCAGTCTTCAACCCTTTATTATAATATAGGCTTTGCGTTAGTTGATTTTGCCCGGCTATAGGCTAACATAAGTGTTCTGAGCACGTTTTAAGGTAGGCTGCGCTAAGCTACGATGTTCTGTATGTTAGGTGTATTCAGTGCATTTTCGAATTAATGACATTTTCAATTTACGATGGATTTATTGGGACGTAATCCCATCGAGGAAAAACTATGTGGTCATCAGGTGCGACACATTATCTACATGTTCTCAGGATGGACAGTAATTAGTTTTCAAGGACTTGACAGCACTGTTTGTCTCACGTAGCTCATCCTAACCTTACTTGGTAGGTGGGTCGATCGTCAGTGTTAGCAAATTGGCTTTATATAAAGGGAAAATCACCTTTTCGCCTCTTTATTAAAGGAGGCAGTTACGGAATAAGCTGTCCTTCGAGGTTAGGCTTCTACCCTCCCACAGAAAACTGGGAGATGGAGGCCTTGTCTTCCCTGATGATTACATTTTCGAGAGCTATTGCCCAGGTCCTTGATAAAGACATTCCTGAGTCTTAAAGCTGACAAGAGGCTTATTTAGCTTTTGAAAAGATCTGGATACACTTCAAAGAGACTGAGAAGGAACTTACAAGTTTTCTAAAGAAAATGCTCTAAGAAAAGGGAGGCTGGGGGTAGTAGGGGCAGGGAAGGGTCTCCTCCTTCATCGTCAGCAGGGAAAATTAAATCTCTTTTTCATTTCTATTTGCCTTTACACTGTCTACCTTGCCAGGACTGGAAATAGAGAAGTTACACAGGATTATACCACCTGCTCCGCCATTCTGTCAGAAAGATACTAAGGGAGAGGTGGGAGGTGAGGATAGTGCATTGCCTGGATAATACTGTTACTTTGCATTTGTCCAGGGTTTTGCATGTTCCAAAGTGCTAGTGTGTATACATTTATTGGATTCTTACAACTCTGTGAAACGCAGTAAAACCACCTTCCTTTTGGTATTTACTATTCCTATTTTTACGCAAGACCAGATTCAGGTGAGGAAAGACACGCTGAGAGGTGCAGCCAGGCGTGCCCCTCGAGGAGATGGTTTTCTTTGCTCCAGCGAGCTGCGTCCACAGTTGCCATCTCCTCCGGCAGCTCTAGGAAGCTGCTGTGTCACGTGGCTCCCAATGGTCAGCGTTGGTTTCTTCCTCTGCAGGACCCACGAGGAAAGTTTTCCGGAACCAGATTGAGATCCATTCCCTGTCTCGTTGCCGCTTGCCCTGTCTGCCCTCTCTGGTTTTCCTGATCCCATCTTAATTCTAACACAAGGTTACGATCTTCATGTTAAGCTTTTACACGCTGCTGGCTTCTGGTTTATCCACCTCTGGAGTGGCTTCTAGTCTTCAATGTTCTCTTCCTCTTTGACTCTCCCATTGCAAACTCCCCACCCATTAAAAAGGCAGAGTCCATACCACCTGCTACCGTCCTCATTCAGACTCAGTTCTTGTCCCACATAACTGGGGCTACACCTGGGGGAAGGACCGTTGAATGGATGAGTGGGATCCGTCTTAAAGGAGCAATTTACATTCTTTCCTTCTCCTCCCATACATATGTTTTGTCTCCCTCTTCATCTAAGGAGAAGAGGATTTATGGAAAATACAAATGTTTTTTCTCCAGAAAATCCTTTTGATATTTTTTAAAATGTGCTGGTAGTTTCAATAAAGTAGGGATATGTTTGCTTTTCTATCTAACATGAATAGATCTTAATGACTCGTCAAGCATCTCGGGTCTACCAGATGTATAGTCAAGAGGTGAGACGTAACTGTGGAATTGTTCGTGTGAAGAAATAAAACCCCAATCACACACACCGAGACCTGTGAAATCTAGCTAGACATCTGTTTCATACTACTCAAGGGATTCTAGATGTTCTGCATTCCTGAGATTTTGATTTTTTTGCTTACTGAATCACGAGTTATACTTGTGCGAAAGTGCTCTAGATTTTCCCCAACACTTCTATCGGTAAATGTATAGTCACAGAGGGAGACAAGAGATTTATGCATGCCTGTATGGTCTGCCATTTACATACAGATGATATATGCTTAATGAACTTGCATTTCCATCTTCAATACTTTCCTCCTCCAGTGCATAACTTTTAAAATTCTTACATATTGGTAATGTGATTTATAACAATTTTAGTTCTAAGAAATAAGCGTTAAATGGACAACACAGCCATTACGAAGCATATAATTGGGGAAGTAACTAGGGTCCAGCTAGGTAATAGGACAGCACTACAGCATTCGCAGTGCCCGAGGCTAGCAAGTTTCCTTATGTTCACTGCTCTGTGATTTATCTCACTACTCATAACAGCTTTGAAGGAAAGAGGTGACAGTGTATGTGGTGGGGAGAGAAAGCAAGTGAACCCCAGTGCTACTGACTTTGTGCCAGAAGATAGAAATTACAATCTCCCAGATCATCTTCCATTTGCAAAGAAATTATCTTCCCAATTAACCACCAGAGTTCTGCTGTATCCCAGCTCAAGAACCTTGTGTGGGTCTCTGTAGCCTATACAATGAGTTCCTAGACAAGGCTGGAATGGAAAGCATTCCAAAACTTTGCCCTTTCCCTTATTCCAGAGATGAAAGCCTGGCCTGTTCACCATAATCATCTGCCTTTGTGTTTATTTCCTCCGTTTAAACACCTGGAAAGCAGGACCATCTTAGATCATAGCGTGGAGCCAAGCACACAGTGGGCCTTTGATAAAAGGATGGTGGATGGAGGCATGAAAACATCAGTGAATCGATGTATATATTGACTTGTATTCACTCTGCAGCTTAATCATTAGCGCTTTGACCCTAAGTCATTTATACCTCAGGGATAGACCTGTATACTGTATACTGAATGGCAGAAGCACCAAGCTTTTGAGTAACAAGCTAAGCAAAAGAACGAGACAAGATCTATATCATACTGGCTTAAAATAAGCTTGTTACACTAGCAACAATGAAGAAATAATAGTACTCACTGTTTATGAAGTACCTATAATGTGCTAAGTGAGGCATTATTTAAAACGTATGTCTTAAATGTATGTTTATATATACATGTGTACACAGAAACACACACACATATATAATGTTACAACCTTGAGAGGTAGGGGTAGGTCTGCATTCTGTGGATGGTGAAACTGAGTCTCATAGAAATTGAGTAACTTACTCACCCATCTCCATTCAGGACAGGGGCCCTTTTTAACACGATCAAATTAGTAAGATCACAGGTCATTAACAGAGCTGCATTCAACCAGAAGACAAATCTACGTATTTAACAAAGTTTGATTGAGGTCCAACCACTTTCCAGCATCTCTGTTAGCTGGAGGGAAACAATGTTAACAAAACAACCACAAGATTTCTTCCTCCTGAAAGATGACCCCAGAGCCTACAATTGCCTCTGCTTCTTACCCTCAGAGGCCACCTAATACACAAACCCGGGTGAGGGCTGCTTTCTGGGGGCAGATCCCAGCCAGATCTCTTTCTTTGCTGTGTCCTTCACACCTATTTTGCAAAGTTCAACAAGATTTGTTTTGCAAAAATGAATCCCTTAGATTCAAGCGTGTTAAAAGTAGGAGGCTTCAGTTCTGTGAAAGATGCCATTGGTGATTTGCTAGGGATTGCAGTGAATCTGCAGATTGCCTTGGGTAGTATGGTCATTTTAACAATATTAATTCTTCCAATCCATAACCACAGTGTATCGTTCCATGCGTTTGTGTCATCTTCAGTTTCTTTCATCAGCATCTTATAGTTTTCTGAGGACCAGTCTTTTACCTCAGGTAGGTTTATTTCTAGGCATTTTATTCTTTTCGATGGAATGGTAAAGGGGATTGTTTCCTTAATTTCTCTTCCTGATAGTTTGTTGTTAATGTATAGAAATGCAACAGATTTCTGTGTATTAATTTTGTATCCTGCAACTTACTGAATTCATTGATGAACTCTAATAGTTCTCTGGTAATGTCTTAGGACATTCTATGTATAGTATCATGTTATCTGCAAACAGGGACAGTTTTACTTCTTCCTTTCTAATCATTAGGGAAATGAAAATACAAACCACAATGAGAAATCACCTCACACCTGTGAGAATGGCTACCACCAAAAAGAACACAAATAATAAGTGTTGCTGAGGGTGTGGAGAAAAGGGAGCCCGCCTACAGTGCTGGTGGGAATGTAAATTGGTGCAGCCACTGTGGAAAACAGCTTGGAGGTTTCTCAAAAAACTAAAAATAGGACTACCACATGACCCAGCAATTCCACTTTTGGGTACATCCGAAAAAAATGAAAACACTAGTTTGATAGCAGCATTACTTACAATAGCCAAGATATGAAAGCAACCTAAGTGTCCATTAACAGATGAATAGATTAAGAAGATGTGGTATATCTATACAATGAAATATTACTCAGTCATAAAAAAGAATGAAATCTTGCCTTTTGCAACAAGATGGATGGACTTGGAGAATATTATGCTAAGTGAAATAAGTCAGACAGAGAAAGACAAATACTATATGATATCACTTATATGTGAAATCTAAAAAATACAACAAACTAGTGAATAAAACAAAAAAGAAACAGACTCCCAGATACAGAGAACAAACTACTGGTTACTAGAGAACAAACTAGTGGTTACCAGTGAGGAGAGGGAAGGGGGAAAGGGCAATATAGGGGTAAGGGATTAAGAGAAATAAACTACCATGTATAGAATAAGTTACAAGGATATATTATACAACACAGGGAATATAGCCAATATTTTATCATAACAATAGAGTATAAGCTTTAAAATTGTGAATCACTATATATTGTACACCTGTAGTTTATATAATGTTGTATAGCAACTATACTTAAATAAATACATAATAAATAAATAAAAAGTAGGAGGCTACATTTAAAACACAAGGCCTTGTAGACTTTTCAACTCAACTTTTTCTTTAGCTATTTTTTTTAAATTGTGGTAAAATACACATAACATAAAATTTCCCATCTTAACCACTTTTAAAAGCACCATTTCATTGGGATTTAATATATTCACACTGCTGTGCAGCCATCGCCACATCCAGAATTATTTTCATCTTTCAAAACTTAAACTCTGTCTCCATTCAACACTAACTCCCCATTTCCCCCTCCCCCAGCTCCTGGCCGCCACCATTCTACTTCCTGTCTTTATGAATTTGACTAATCTAGGTATCGAGGCAACTTTTATAGGAAAGCCATCCACTAGCGAACATTGATGGTGTATTTGGCTCTTGCCAACTTGGTCACCTGTTTCCCATTTGGATTCTGTTGCCCCCTATGGGTGGGAGGGGTGAGCATCAGCTCGGATGCTGGCTTTGTGGGTGGGTCCCTGGCCGCGATGCCCTCACTATAGTCCCCACATCAAACTCTGACTCGATACCAATATTGATAGAACTGAGACTCCAATTCAGACCTGTCAGATGCTGACTCCTGAGCCAGCTCTCTCTTCATTATCCCCGACTAAAGATGCCTCCCCCTTTGGATGATCATCTCTCATGAGTAGATTCTTCTCGAACAAACCCAGCTTCCTCTTCAGAATATTACAAGTTCCCATGCTCTTCTCTATACATCACAAGTAAAGTATAATACCTCCCCAAAGAAAAAATACATTTATTCACAGTTTAGTTATAAATTCAATCCGTGGGATTATATATCTATGCACTGATTCGTTGATGTCTATTTTCATTCCTGCAACACCATATGAAAAGTTTAGGAGTAACTCGGCTCTCTTTGTATCATTTATTTCACCCTGAAGACAATAGCACTTACACTTTCCCATCTTTTTTCTCCAGAAGTAATCTATGACATTTTTTATTCAACTGAGCTATAAAAATATCAAGTGCTAATGGCTGTGACCCTGTAGCTTTTTCTCTCCTTCACAGCACAGATAGAAAAATCACTTTTCATTCGGGGAATCTATATTTCTATGCCGCCTCTTAGTGTTTAAAGCCAGCTCCCCACTGTGTTAAGTCAACCTTCCCAGAAGCTGATCCGTCATTCTCAAGTGGCCTTGCTCCTGAAATTGGTTTGATGCTCTGGCAGTAAAGAGCTCCTGTGTAGTGCAAGTTACCTGGGTTTAACAGCTACTTGGGGTGGGGCTTGTCCTATTGTCTTGGAAATAATGACTTTGTATGTCTGCCCTGGATAGCAGAGGGAAAATGGCTGGTGTATCCAGCTACTGAGGATGTGAGGATCCCAAGTAAAATCAATCCTAAAGAGTAATGAGGAAGCTCTTCAAGCAATTTTTTGTGGTTTTGGTTTTGAATGTGTCAACATCAATGACGGGGCAACAGAATTATGCCTCTACCTTACTGCTTCCCAGGGGAAATATTTTTATTTTTATGAAGCTCTTCAATTTTAGCAATAACTTTTGTAAACCATAAACATAACATCTGCAAGTACAAGACCTCCAGCACTTGAGGTGACACGTGGCTATTAGGGGAGTTCACTGCACATTTACATAATAAAATGTGGCCACTGGGGGAAGAATCACTTGTTTATTGATTTAAGAGAATGAAAGGCCAGACAGTGACATTAAGATTTTCACAAGAATGCTGTCAGTATTCACAAATGGTTTTAAGCCAAAGTACCTGGTACATGGCATGTGGTTTAATTTCACTTATATAAACATTAGAGTAATCTGAAGTTTAAATTACATTTTAGTTATCCTTGAGACTCCATTACCCAGGAAAATGCAATTTCAGTCTCTATAAATTTGAACAAAAATCAAAATCCAATGATTGCCTTCCTGTTTATAACATCCCATCCTAAGTTCATACTGCCCAGCTAACACAGAACAAGAACACATTTTTTTTTTTTTTTTTTTTAAATTTTTATTTATTTATTTATTTATGGCTGTGTTGGGTCTTCGTTTCTGTGCGAGGGCTTTCTCTAGTTGCGGCAAGTGGGGGCCACTCTTCATCGCAGTACGCGGGCCTCTCACTATCTCGGCCTCTCTTGTTGTGGAGCACAGGCTCCAGACGCACAGGCTCAGTAATTGTGGCTCACAGGCCTAGTTGCTCCGCGGCATGTGGGATCTTCCCAGACCAGGGCTCGAACCCGTGTCCCCTGCATTGGCAGGCAGATTCTCAACCACTGCACCACCAGGGAAGCCCCCCACATTTTTTAAAATATATTTTATACATATTCCTGTTTATGTTTAGACTTAGTTTGCCAAGTGTTTCCAGGAACTAGTGTCAAAAAATGGTGCATCTGTGAACAATGAGAAAAATCTGAAGACCTCTGCATCTTCATGTACATATATATTTTTTCCAGTGTTATGAGATGTTGAGAATTTATGCATACTGGTTTTAAAATAAGTTTTATAGTATAAAATATTAATGTTCAATCCTCTCAGGTTATGTCAACTTACTAAGTAGGTATTGAACTACAAGGTAGATGTTCTGTTTTGTTTGTGATTGATGTGGTGTCTTATCTCTAATGCCAAGTTTATTGAAGTGTAATTCCTTCTTTTTACATAGACATATAGTTCTAGGAATTTTGACAAATGCTCAGTCATGTAACCCCCTCCAAAATCGAGATGTAGAATATTTTTATCACAGGAAAAAGTTTCTTCATGCCTCTTTGTGGTCAAATCCTTCCCCCAACCTCCACACCCTGGCAACCACTGATGTTTTAAAATTCATTCTATTATCCAAGTGGGTACTGTGAGTAGTTATAAGGCTGGTGAGTAGCATACAGGAGGTTACTCACATGACTTTTCACCCTAACTTTTACCAGCAGTCTAACCCCAGCCCCACTGTGCTGTGAAGCATTTTGAACTTGCTGGCCTCAGTCTCTCCATGAGAGCTTCTGCTGCCTCACATCTCTCTCATGGCCTAATTTCACTTGTGTGACGTTAGACATGCCACTCAGACTTCCTTTGTTCATTGGCATTATCTAACATAGAGTGAGTTACGAAATGACATGTAAAAATTTAAAGTATTTCAATTTTTGTCTGATTTTTAAAGGAAACTCTAAAAGTTTCCATGGTTGTGTCGATTTTTCCCTGCCCACTACCACCCAAAGAAAAATGACACATTTTTGCTTGTTTTCTCTGTCTCTTCACCTCCAAAATGTTCCCTTTACAGCCATATATACAGGCTAATTCTGACTAATCAACTTTCTAAGCAATATTATAGATGTATTTTTAAGTACAAAAGTATTGCAGGCAGGCTGGAAAAAAGAAAGACCCCAGTATAAATGCTGGGAGTGAGGGTATTCTGCCTGCCCTTTCACCTTCTACTAGAGAAGACGCCAAGTTTAAGAATTTGATGAGTATTCTGCTGGGCTTTCCATCTAGAGATAACATTTTTAAACAAAAAGAATGCAAAAAGAAAAAGAGAAAATGAGAAATCTATAAATTGCTCTTTTAATTCAACGATTTATCATAAATATCCTCCTGTGTCCGTAACATAGACACACATTCTCTTAACTACTGAAGAGTTTCCCACACTAGTTTTGCCATACTTAGCATTAGTGTTGAACATGTGGTTTGCCTGAAATTTTTCTCCATCACAGATACAGATTGTACAATTGTGTGAATATTCCTAATAGTAAAGACTGCAAGAGGTAAATTGTTGTTACACATTATCTGTGTGTTTAAAATCTGGATAGGTCTTGTCCATCTGCCTTCAGAAAGGGAAATACTGATTCTACTCCCATCCATATTGTGACAGGTCCCACTTTCTCACTCCCTTCCCAACAAAGGGTGTCATCAGTTCTTTTAGTTTGAGCCGGTCACTTAGGGAGGATACAGGATGTCCCTGTTGTTTAAAGTCAGAGCTTCCTTGTCATTAATAAGGCTGAGCATCTGTTAGAAATTTGTTACGGATTTGTGTTTACTTCTCTGTGAAGGCTCAGAATGTGGTCAGTGACTAGTTATGTTGACTGGTCTGTGAGTCTTTGCATCATTAATTTGAAGAATTCCTTTGCATTTTAGGACAATTAGAGCTTTGCTATACATACATAAAAAATATTTTGTCAGAGTCTACCCTCTTTTTAACTTAATTCAAGCATCGATGAGTTCCTTATTCATGTTTTTGTCAAGAGCAGGGGTTCTCAGTTCTGCTACAGATTAGGATAATGGTGGAGCCTTTATAAAAGGCTGCAGCCTGCCGCCTCCCCCCGCCCAATGCACAGATTCAAGTTCAATTCATTGGGGTGACGTTGGAGCATAATCCCCCAGATGATGATAGCATACAGACAGGGTTGAGAAGAATTGCTTACTGTGCATACAGATCACTTGGGGGTTTCATTAAAGCACAGATCCTGGGGTGAAGACTGAGACTCAATATTTCTAATGAGCTCTCAGAACACATGCACACTGCTGGTCCACAGTCTACACTTTGAGTAGCAAGGATGTGCAGTGTCTGGTTTTTGATTCTTAAGACTTTCTCTACTTAAGATTACCAAACTTTATTTTCTCCTGTAGTTTTTTTCTAATACTTTCTATAATTTTATAGAGATCATAAATCCATTTGGATTTTCATTTTTTAATTCTAATTCTAATTTTAATTCTAATTCTAATTCTGTTTCTCTTTATCAGCATCAAATTGGACCCACCCCATTTATTAGGTTGATATATTTCAATGTAACATATTTTTGTTTTTTTAAAAAGTCTTCAGAAGAGTCACAGGTTGATAAAAGTAGAATTTTTGATTGTTTAAATGTAGAGAGCTTAAATTTTAAATTTGTTTCAGAAAAGGAAATTATACCCTGAAATTAACTGAAGTTTTAAGATCAAGAAATTCTTCTTTCTGTCCCTGTGGTCTTTAAATTTCAAATGTGCTTATTTTCCCCACTTAAATATGATTTCAATGCCAAATTCAAAAAAAACAAGCATAGAGGATGCGATCATTTATGTCTGATTTTCCATTTTTAATCAGTGTTTGGTGACACTATAGGATCCAGTGACATTCTCACTCAGTAGTGGTAATTCAGAGGTGGGAATATAGTACCAACAGGAACCAGCTTCTTGCTGAGCTCAGGGTACCAGGTCTTTCTTCCAGCCCTTTATATGTACCATAATGCACAGAAAAGCCACAGACTGAGGATTTTCAAATGACTATAGTAGGATGTTTACGATGCTGATATCTATTGATACAAGGTGCACAACAGAGTGGCTTTGTACCTAATATTTAATTCAGAAATGAAAGGAGAAATACAAATGTGTAAAAGTTTAAATAACCGAAGCTGCTAAGTCAGGTGTATAAATAAAAATGAAAACTGAAAGAAGTCTTATAACCTAAGTTATCTCACTATGTAAATACTTTTTCTGAAGAAATAAATGATTATTGAATAAATGAGTTGTGCACCAGCATGAATTGTCCTAATTTAGCCTAGCTATTTTCCATTATGATATTCTAGTAGAAATAAATCTCCATTGAATAATCTAGCCCTTGGGAACTCAATAAATACATGCCTTTTTTTTTTTTTTTTTTTTTTTCAGTAAAGTCACAGCTCATTTAAAGAAATTGGTCACCAATGCCCAGTCACATCTTTCATGCATTTTTAACAAAATGTAACTCCTTGGGCTAGAGATTCAAACAATCTCCTTTTGTATCTGAAATTGTTTTATTCAGAACTTCTGTAGCTAAATAATTAAGTTCTATAGCCCAAGATTCTTGTTGTTAAAAGAACAATGACTTTGGAGTTGACAAAGCAAAGGTATTTTTTTCTGCTAAGTTAGAAATATTGTCCTTTAAATAGTCAAGGAAAAAAAAAAGTTAATACTGAAGGTTTTCTATTATACAATCTTTATTCCAGAAGATACTGATGTTTCTATTACTAGGAATAATGAAGCCCATATTTCATGATCGTTTTATTTGTTTAATGACAACTATTGAATGGCAAAATAAGTTTGCAGGATCAAAATATATCCACCTTCTCTTAGGTCATGCATGGGATGTAAATATTTCTAAATCTATCAGGCACCCCTTTCTGAAAAACACAGGTGTCCAGGTTAATAGTTAGAGTCAATTTTTAAAAGTTTAAAAAAAAACACCTCTATTGTTTTTCCCAGAGGGTTACCAATCACGGGAGTAGTAATGGAAATATCATTGTAACTTTTGGATGCCATTACATCATTAAGAAACTTTCTTCCTTAAAGTTTTAATGTCTGTGGTTAGATTAAATACAGAACACAGGCAAAGTTTATGGGGCACGTGTGTTTTGGTGTGCCAAAACCACGTGTTTTTATCAGAGCAGTCCTCAAAGAGTAGACTGCCATCTTTGTAGTCAGCATGTGTTGTCCATCCTTTTATATTGCTAACAGTTATTGGATGGTTGTGTATATATCAAGTTAAATCATATGAAGTTGCTGATATTTGGCTTTTGACCTATAAAAATAGAAGTTTTATATGGTTCAAACTAAAGTTTCTGTTTTGGGTGTGAGTTAATAATGTGCTTCCAGGCACTGACCTGGGGCCATGGGAATATGTTTAGCTTCTTCAGATTGGATGGAGCAACCTTACTTGAATTAGAGCTCCTGCTCTGTGGACCTCTGCAGTGAAAGCCAGTCTTGGGATCCCTCAACTATGTGAACTGTTTCCAGTGAGCTCAGTATCCTGTCTCTGCCCTGCCCTTATTCCAATGCCATTGCCCTCAACCAGCCCATTCCCAAGTTTCTCTCTTCCCAATTCTAATTTTCAACTCTCCATTCTGATTCACCCTTCCATCATTCTAAACTGGAAACTATTTAAAATTAAGTTTACCTCATTGGCATATTTCTCATCAACACACTGCATATATTTCCTCCAATTCTAATGAATTACTTTGGCAAATTGGTGTGGTAAGGGTGTGGATTAGGCTTACTTTTTTCTTTTCTAAGTGGGCGTTGGTTTCTTAAAACATCCTATAAAGAACTAGAAATACTGGCAATAGAAATCACAATACTTTTTTTGCATCTCAAAATCCTTCTCTGAATTTAAAAAATTATTTTAATTGAAGTATAACATATACAGAAGAGTGGCCAAATTATAAGGTTTCATCTCAGTGAATTATCATGTAGTAACCAGCACCCAGGAAAAGAAATATTTTCATTTTTAACACCCTATGCTAAATTCCCTGATATTAAGCTTATATTATGGGAATTACACTATGTATGCTCTTTTGTTACACCTTTCGCTAAGCATTGTAAGAACCAGCCATGTTATGAACACAGCTGTAATACCTTAATTCTCATTTCTCTAGAGGAATTCATTGTATGAATATTCCCCAATTTGTCCAATTAGTTCTACTGTGGATAGAAATTTGGGTGGTTTCCAGTTCTTAGCTATGCTGAATACTACCACTGTGATCACCCTGTAATTTCTTTTGGTGCACAAGCACATGCATTTCTGGAATTGCAAAATTATAGGATGTAGATGTGTCAAATTTAGTAGGCAATACTTGCCAAATAGTTGTTCCAAATGGTTGTAGAAACTGACATTCACACCAGCAATATTTGATAATTCCATGCGCTGCAGACGCTCACCAGCACTTGGGATTGCTGGTCTGATTCCGTTTATATTTTATTGTACACCTGCAAAAACAGCAATTTTCATGTGGATATTTTTCCAGTGATTACTAATAAATTTGAATAGCTTTTTCACATTTTTTTCATCAACAACAAACTCATAAGAGAAGCTTTAAAAATCTGTAAACTTAAAAGATGCCTTTAAAAGTTGAAATATTATAGACTCACTAAACTTGTTTTAGTTGTCCCAATGTTCTAACTGTAGACATCTAAGAAAGGTAATATAAAATCTCCTGGTACCTATATATCTGGAATCTTGCTGTTTGTGAACACTATGAATTTTTAGCTCATTACCGTGTGCCATGCTTCACTCTCATCATTTTACAGATATTAACTGATTTAATTCTCGTGGCACCCCTATGAGCCAAGTACTATTATTAGATCAATTCTACAGATGAAGAAATTGAGGCACAGGGAGATGAAGTAAGTTGCCACGTTTACCATGCTATAAAGAATCCCCAGTTTTTATTAAAATATCAGAAATTATCCTAGAATAATAAATAATATGTATTTTTTAGAATAACAACTATAGAGAGAGCAAGTTTGAAATGATTTTAGGACGCACACGTTGAAGATTTATACCATACTTAACATACTCTAGATGTAAAAATGATTTTTTTTCTGTGTTGCTATAACAAAATCCAACCCAAGTTGATTATGACTTTAGTGAAAGACTGTGAAATAAACAAATGTGTTTTAAAAGAACTTTTAATTCTGAGACGGAGTAATTCTTTCTACATTATTGTAATGAGAATAGTGAACCTTTACAATAAGTATAAAAATATGGAAAATATTAATAATCATGAGTTGCACATATTTTGTGCTATAAACGATATTTCTGGCTGCTAAATGTTAACTCTATTATGCACAATGTATGATGTGGGTGAGTAAATGTTGCCAGGGAACTTTTAGTGTCTCGATTGCTTCGCTTTTGTGTATGTAAATTTGCAAACTCAACATTATGTTAGTATACCTTCTGGCACTTAATTACGTTTCATCTCATGATTTTAAATTTAAATGTGCTTTAATGTAGAAGATTTCCTTATTTTCATCTTCCATTCCATCCCTTGTTCCTGATAGTTACAATAATAATGTAGTATAATAAGGCACTTCACCAATCCTAGCAGACTTGAGTGCAAAATATCTTAGAACATCTTTAAACATTTTTATGAATGCGGTGTTATTCTCCTTGGTAGGAATTCTTCTTTTGTACAATGTATACTTCTGTTAATCACCCTCTGGCAGAGGGGAAATCTGGATGCCATGACAAATTCACACAGAAGACAGAGAGGTCTTAGGTTAATGAGGAAAGGCTCTCTCCCCATGTGCCAGACACACACCTATCCCCCAGACTAAGGTTGCCTAATATAACAAATAAATATACAAGACGCCCTGTTAAATTTGAATTTCAGATTAACAACACTTTTTTTTATAAGTACATTCCAAATATTTCATGAAACATACTAAAAATCTATTTCTGTATCTGAAATTCAAATGTAACTGGCCATTCTGTATGTTTATCTGGCAGCTCTACACTCCACAAGAGCTCAGGAGCAGAGCATTGGCACATCAAGTCAACTACTGCCACAACTTTCCTAAAATGTCATCTGTATTGTACTCACAGCAATAAATAAACACCATTTTTTTAGGGTTAGTAAAGCTTGCCAGGCCTGTAAGTGGGGGGACGCCTTGCAGATAACTAGATATAAGAATGATTTAAGAAAAGAATCTGAGTAAAGGAACAATAAACCCTTATTGTACTGGGGAATGCACAGAAACTTATAAGCTCCATGGAACACCCTAGCACACTTCCAAAATACCAGGTCATTAGACAAGACTGTTAGGAAGTAAAATGTCAAAATATCTTTTTCTATTATAGAAATTTAATTCAGTCAATGACTAGTTAATGGGCAAACATTTCCCAAACTGTTCTACACATAGGACATAAATGTTCAGTACTATAGTAACAGATACTCCTTAAAAAAGTATTCAAACGTCAAAAAGAGCATGAAAGCCTTTGATTACATTTTCCCTGCTGTACACCATCAGTGGGCGCCTAGCTAATGGTGATAAGTAAACATTGCATAAGTTCAATGGCTTAAATAGTGTTAGACTTCAGGCAAGTGGTTTATGCAGTATGTGCCTCAGTTTCTTTATCTGTCACGTGAAAATAGTTACAATAGTTTCCTCATAAGGTAAGACTAAATCTTTTAGAAGAAAGCATGGAAGACCTTGGGGTCAACAGATGTATCTTAGACGTGACATAGAAGAACTAACCAAGAGTGAAAAAATTGTACGTTGGATTTCATCAAAATTAAAAATGCCTATTCATCCAGAGGTACCATTAACAAAATGAATATGCACGGCACAGACTGGGGGAAAAATGTTTGCAATATCTCTAACTAAAGACTGTTATCCTGAATATATAAAGAATTCTGTTAACTCAATAATAAAAAAATAAAAGACTTGGTCAGAATAGTCAGAATAATGGACTAAAGACTTGAGTAGAAACTTTACAAGGAAGATATACAAATAGTCCAAAAACAAGAAAAGTTGTGTAATACCACTAGTCATCTTGAAATTGCAAATTAAAACCATAATGAGATACCACCACATACATACTAGAACAGCCAAAATTACAAAGACTTATAATGTAAATTGCTGACAATGATTTGAGGCAACTGGACAGCTCACACATTACTGGTGAGAATATAAAATGGCATAACTTCATTGAAAAAAACAATCTAGCAGGTTTTTTTAAAAATGTTACGCATATATATACCTTATGACCCAGAAAATCCACTGCTAGCTATTTATCAAAATAAAGATAGATATCCATGAGGAAAAAAAAAAAAAAACTTGCACTAGAATGTTCTTTAGCAGCTTTAATCATAAAAAACCCCAAACTAGAAACAACCTAAGTGTTCATCAACAGAAGAATGGATAAAGAAATCATGGTATGCTTACATAATGCGATACTACTAGACCATGTGAAAGGCCTGAAACGACATAGCATGGATGGATCTTACAAACACTATGCTAAGAAAAAACTCATTCACGTGGAGTTCCATAACAGGCAAGAACTAAACTTTGATGAAAACCAAATAGCTGTTGCCTATTTGTGGAGCAAATGTGCAGAATGACTCCAAAGGGCAAGAAAATAACTTTCTAGAGTAAAGAAAATCTTTTATATTTTGAACGAGGTGTGGGTTAAATGATGGTACTTATTTGTCAAAACTCAGTAACTCTCTACACATATAATCAGGGATTTCACTCTATGCAAATTATACTTCATTACACAAATAAATGGAGAAGAGGTTGTAATGTCGTGTCTCAATTGCCAAAAATAGAATTTGATTAAAACTATTATGCACGTTTGTGTTTCATATAATACAATTTAGAGTTGGGGAGGGATTTGGAAATGTTTCCAAATTCCACCCTTTTATTCCATTTCTCTGTTGAATGTTTTTGCCATGAAGAAATCTCAAATGGCTTGAGATTGTAGAGCTAAGCAAATTACATAAAATTCCCTTAGATTATAATTACAGCTATGAAATGATGATGATGATGACAGATTTAAAGCAGTTTGAGGACACACATAATGATGAAAGTATACAATTCTGTGAAGGCCTTTTACTTTTATGTGGTCAACAGGGCTAAATTTTCAAATGGATGAATGGGCAGATAAATTCTGTTGCTGTACCAAACTCCAACATTTTTCCGAAGTTATGGTGCTGAAATATTGTCATTCTTCTCATGAGGACATTGCAATCTGGATTATAATTTCTGTAATATTACCATTAGGTCTCATAGTATATCTGTGAATATGAATAGTGTTCCTTTGAATCTTTGTAGTATATGATTAAAAAATAGTAATAAGCTTTTTGCATCTTCTAGGAAGTTAGAGGTGTTTAATCTTGTCATTGACTCTAGCAGTACCCATTCATTGAAAATGCTTTGAGATATCTTAACATTAGGATTTTTTTTTAAGTGGCTAAAAATAATTGTTACAAGTGATCTAATTTTTAAAATTCAACCCAAGCTTAATCACGCTGAATTTTAATGAACATATAGTAATGGCGATGGTAGGAATTTCTTTCTTTTTTCACCCACACCTAAAATGGCCCCATGTAAGATGATATGTACTTGATGCCAGCTTATTATTCATTTTGCTTCATACAAGAAATAAATTTTGATATTCAAACATAGTGCAGTATAAGATTATGAATTCCATACTCATCCAGAATCAGTAAATCTATATTTTCCAACTTGCAATTAATATTCAACTTGCATCCTGGTATAGCGAAACTTTGTTTATTAGGATAAGGGATGCAGAATTGCAGTCATCAAAATTTCAGATTCAGTTCAGTACGTCTGTGACATCCTTAAGAGATCATTCTGACACCAAAACTATTTAAAAGAACCAAAGTTACGATTGGCAACATTTGCAGGAGGCTGTGAGTTGGATAGGAGAACCAGAGCAAATAAAATTTAAATCAACATTTAGCCACTCTGTGTATATAGAATTCACTCACAGAATCTCTCAGACATCCCTCGATAATTGAAGTCTGAGTTAATTTTTAATTGTTTTGGTTTTTTGTTTTGTTTTTTCCTCCATTAAAATTATTAGAGTAAAATATGGCAATTTTCAGCTTTCTTTTTCTTTAAAACTTTTTAGAATATTTTTTGCCCATATAAATGGTTTTAACATGTTTTTGCAATGTTTCACACATTTTGCTTGAATAAATGCATGACCATTTCTTGATACTTCATCAGTAGGAAGAAGTTTGTATTGCTTTATATACTATAAAGCAAGAAGGGTTATAATTTAGACCACGAGGTGGGGAAAAAAATCTTGTTCAGAAGCTTATCTGTTGATGTTTCAGGGTAATAAAATTTGCCATTTCAGTATTTCAGATTCGAGTGTTTCAAAGTAGGTGATGTAGACAAAACTTTACTAAATGCCTATGTACTTGGCAAGATGTTTAATGGATAGGATTATACACATGATAGAATCAAGTGATCATAAAATGACTAGTAAAAATAAAATAGGAAATTTAAAAATTCTTACAAATTTTAAGACCTTATGGAAAGAAAGTTGCCAAGATATTTCACATGTAAATAGTTGAAATGAGCACCTATATGGTACCTCCCCACTCTAAGTCCTTACTTCTTTTTATTCTCACAACAATTTTATGAAGTAAATACTTTTTATTACTTCATCAGGTGGTAATACTAGTATTATCTTCATTTTACAGATGAGGTAAAATGTGTGACAGGTTCACAAAGCTAAGGAGTGGAAGAAGCCAGGTTTGAACCTAGGCAACCTGGTTCCTAAGTCTGGGGTCCTAATTCCTACCCTCTGTTCTCTAACTGGATTCACTGTTATCTCTCTATTAAGGCAGGCATGTTGAAGACTTCTACCACCATTGATTAATTTGCTCAACCAACATGTTTCATGCAACACCTACCATGTGTCAAGTACTATTTCTTCCGATCATTTAGCAGTTATATAACTAAGTAATCATTCCAATTAGACACCCCCCCCCCCTCATTCTTCTAGCCAGTTTGGGCCACCTCTCCAGGCAGCCTGACCATAATGCTTGGTCAGAAAAAATTTCTTGAAAAGAAAGGCTATTACTAGTCCCTCCATCAACATGTTAGTTCATTGGTTCTCAAAGCGTGCCACATTTTAGAATCTGCTTGAAACCCTCTTAAAATTCCAATGTTCAGGCTGCACACCATACCAAACTGAATCAAAATCTCTTGGGGAGACTCCCAGGGAGCACTGTTTTTATATAGCTCCCCAGGAAATTCAATGGAAGGCAAACTTTGGGAGCCAACGTGTTAAAGGATTTTTTTTAATTAGCAAGCTGCCTAAAATAGCCCCAAGTGCCCCCATTACCAACATGAATAGTAATGTAAAAATATAAGTGTTGAATTATCTGAATTGGTAAGATTCTCTAACATTGAGGTCAAGCAAACTGTGATTCAGTTCTTCACTCGACTACTTCATAGCTTTGTGACTTTGGGAAAAATCACTTTTATGAACCTCCATTTCCTTATCTGTGGAGGGAATAGGATAATTTTTATCTCTCTGAATCTTTGTTAGAATTAAATAGAAAAACGAACGCGAAGCCAAAATGTTCTGCCTTCCCAGGCCTTCACCTAAAAGGCACTTGCTGATGTTAATTACTGTGCTCAAGTACCCATTATCTTGATCCCCTGACAAATACAACTGATCTGAGTTTTCCAGGCACCTTCTCACGCATGCCTGGTAGGAGTTCCCTTATGCATTGCCCTCCCGGCCCCTCCCCTTCCCTCTGAGTTTCCACCCCTGCTGCCAGCTAGTGACACCATCATTCATTTGAAAAGTGCTTTCCTCTGCTGGCCATCACTGCCATTGGCCTCAATTTGGCCTCCAGCTCAAATGCGAGACAAGTTTTCCTTCGTAATTCATAATAGCACCGTGGAGAACAGGCTACAACAGTCAACAAGAACTCACGGAAGTTCCCCAAATGACAGACTGACTTACAACTGCTATTAGATGTTACACAAAGGTCGGAGCTCACAGGTCCCTCTCGGCTCTGAGGTCCCTCACCAGGGCACCTTTCTCTCCAGCACCTCAACGCACAAGAGCCATCTCTCCCTGTGCCACGAGGATGGATTGTTCAGTGCAGGCTATGGTGCTGTTTCCCCAAACTTCAGAGCACATTTGTCAAGGGGCTGGCCCAGCTGGTCTCGAGCTGTCTCCAGAGAGCTTCCCTAACTTCTGTCCCTCCCTTATCCTAGTCTCTCCAGGACGGAAGGTACAAATCTTGCCGCAGGTCGTTCTGGCTGGTCCACAAATGATGCTAGGTGATTTCTCATCACTGTGCCTCCAACTCAATCCCATCCTCATTTCTCTTCCATTTCAGCCACAAACATAGTTTGATTTGTTGCGACATTTGGAGTAGATCACAGAGTTTCCTACCACTACACTGTCCACGTAAAGTAGAAATGCAAAGGGAGAGAAGAAAAAAGAAAATTGGAACGAGAGCACACGAG
The DNA here is from genome assembly GCF_028023285.1 of Balaenoptera ricei. Taxonomy (NCBI): domain Eukaryota; kingdom Metazoa; phylum Chordata; class Mammalia; order Artiodactyla; family Balaenopteridae; genus Balaenoptera; species Balaenoptera ricei. The sequence goes on from NC_082644.1 coordinate 5,679,278, forward strand.
GCTGATCCTACCCTTGTTTCTCTAATTGTTCATGAGGCTACACTTGATACTTACAATTTCATTCTTCCACTCTCCATTTTGTATTCCCATTACCTACAGTGGGCACTTCATCTTTGTGGGATGACCCAAGCCTTTATGTCTAAAGGATCTGAGCTCTCCATGACCTGAATTAGGTTGCTCGTGTCTTGAATACTTCAACTACTAGACACAACAGCTAGTACTAGGAGATACCTCAAAGGACTTTTAGGTTTCCAAACATACACTCCTTCTTGCTTCATGTGTAGCAGAAACGTATTTTCCCTTGGTAACCAGGATCAATTACCCTAGGCAACATAGTAACCCTGTTATTGCCTACTGGGGCCATAATATAGGAGCCCAAAATAATCAACTGGTCATCTCAGAACTTCCAGTTCAATGGAACCGTTGTTATATCTCAGTGTAAGCATTCTCCCATTGTGTACTAAGGTTCTCATCTAGAAAAGCCTCAAACCACAAGGACAGGAGGCTAAAATGTGTGACTCGGTCATTTGGGTACTAGTAATGCAAACAGTTTCCTAGTCTTGCTATGTGCTGGGTACTCTCCAAAGTGATTTACATACGCTGATTTATTTAACCCACAGTACTATTATTATCCCCTTTCAGGTTAGAAACTAAAGTAACATGCAGGGTCACACAGCTATTCGGTGGTCCATCTGCGATTCAAACTCAGACAATTTCATAGCAGATTCCATTCAAAAGCATGGAATTAACTACCAGACTATAGTAAGTCTCAGTCACAGTGAGAAGTGCTGGTCCTACTTTCACCCCTTGGCTCTTTGCCCCATGCATCCTCATCATTAGAGAAGAGGCATCACATATGTGTTCATGGTTTCGGAGCATATCCTGTGTGACAGCACCCCAGATTACAAAGGTGTTGTCCCCCAAATCATACAATGACTGTGTTTCTAACAGGTCATTCCACATTCTATCAAGCCAGCCATTTCTAGGTAATTGGCTAGTTTCATATAAGCCCAGTGAGTCATGTGTTTAATAGCACTTTGCCTTACTTTGTGTATTTTTGGTGAAATAAAGTTCCTATATTATGTGGCTAGCATGGGCGTAAGTAGGATGCTGAAGGGGAGGTGCTGAAGAAGCATGGTGGGCTGGAAGGCCAACCCCGCCCCAAATAAGTGCCTATTCCAGGGAGGACAAATCACTGCTCCCTTTGTAATCCACCAAGTTGAATGGTATTGGCCTGCATCCATTAAGCCAGGAGCTTTTCCTCCCATCAGAGGATGGAATTCTACTGGGGTTTAGCCTAGGCTTCTGATTGTGCAGCTTAGGCATTCAACAGAAGCAGTGGCCAGAACAGCAGCAGCCAGCAATACACTAACGGAAAAGGAAAGTCCATACTCTTACGTCTTTCTACATTTCCATTCCACCACGGTGGTCAACTTGCTGCTGTGCCATTGAGCAAGCACGGAGGTGGCTTGGGAAAGAGGTTGGCATCCACAAAGGGCATCATTTGGTCCTCCCGATTATTAAAATCCTTTGTAAAAGGGAATCTTTTGCGAAGCACTCACCTGGCTGACAAATAACCTTATACTCTTGGTCTATTCTAAAAAGTCCTCTATATCAGTGGTTCCCAACCCCCGAGCCATGGACTGGTACCAGTCCGCGGCCTATTAGGAACCGGGCCGCGCAGCAGGAGGTGAGCGGTGGGCAATCCAGCGAAGCTTCATCTGCCCCTCCCCATCGCTCACAATACTGCCTGAGCCATCCCCCGCCCCCGCCATCCATGGAAAAATTGTCTTCCATGAAACCGGTCCCTGGTGCCAAAAAGGGTGGGGACCGCTGCTCGAAATAACATATCCCCAAACCTTCTTGTCACCAGTCACCTGATTTTCTTGCTTGCAAGTCACTGACCTACTGACCAAATCTTTAGCTGCCACCCATGGATCAGTGCGCATCTATGTCTTCAAACACGCAAAGTAAAGGATCAGATGTACTACTCAAAGTTTTGTCACTTGGAGGGGGTTTCTTCCCCTACTGAAGAGACAGTCTGCAGTGGGCTGTAATTCTGTCATATGTGTAATCAGCACCATTCCAAACCTAAGGGCCATATTCATTCCCTATACCCTTAACTTTCACATAAGAGACCTATCATGACTGTGCATTCAACTGGCACCACAATTCAATAAACACACATTGAGATTCCACTTCTAATTTTCAACTATATTATCCTTATGCTAGAACAAATAATATGCTACTCTTTCAGGGTAGGCATAGAAATCCATGTTTTTCTGAATCAGTTCCTGTGAGCTGATAATGTTAAACACCGCTTCTGTCACCGTTTTTCTTTACATTCTCCAGTGTAGGTACCAGTGGCCAGCCCAAACCAGTCCTTGTATCTCTTCTGCCTCTGCCTTATGCCCTATATGCTTTTTATGTTGGTAGCCATTCACTCTGGCCAAGACCTCCTTTCAATACGCATTTCATTACAGATAACCTCAGGTTAAAAAACTTCGTAAATATTTAGTCCTATAAGACATGGAATACCAGTGCCCCAACTTCTAAAGATAATGAACTTTGCTGCCTTTAAACATAACCAAATCAAATACTTCATCTCAGATTCTTTTTTCCTTTAAGATGTGTTGCCCACCTATACTTCAGATACTAACTGTCTCCCATAACTCAGGGGTTTTTGTTGCAGACAAAATAATCCATTCTAGCTAGTTTAAGCTCAAAAGGATTTATTTAGGTTATAGGTTAGTATGACGAAACATACTAGATGTTACATTCCAGGAATCATTCCCCCAAATCAGGGAGTTCAAGCCTCTGTCACGATCAGAAAGCTGTAGAGTCAGGAATTTTCCACCACGACTACCAGCTCTGGAAATGCATCCCGTCTCTGCCTTGATTGAGAAGTCTGCTGCCTCAAGAAACCATCTACCAAATTAGGAATTCACCCCCATGTTCCCCTGCTCCATCATCATGCTAATTTGGATAGATCATATTTTAAAAATGCATACTTCTTGTCCTACCCTTCTTCCCATCAAATTCAGCTGCAAATCAAAGTCTTGACTATGTACATCTAATTGGAAAAATCTAAACTAAATATGCAACTCCATAGCTAAAACAGTCTGACTAGTGTAGGTTTTTAGGTCTCCAGCCTCTATACTATGCAAAGGAACGCCAGAACGATGTTAGGGTGGGTTACGGGTGGTGGTTGGGCGGACCCATCACCTCTTCTGGATCACACAGTGTCTTAATACCAGAAGAGATCAACTTTAATCCTCTAGGTAGTGGCAGTTTCAGATTATGTTTTCATTTTAGGAAAGATCATTCTAGACTTTAGTTGGAGACAGATTGTCATGCTTCAGGACTGGATATTGGGATCTTACTGTTTATTCTCAACATGACCCAGAAGTCATGATGAACATCTAAACTAAGGCAATGGCAGATGAGGAGGAGGGGTTGGCTACCAAAAATGATGAATGAATTCACAAAATGTCTTGACTTACCAAACGTTGAAGGTAATAGAATGAGCTTTCTAAAATGAAAATATAATCTACGACTGCCACAGCCTAGAAGATTAAAATCAAACTCTTCAGGTTAACAGATAAGTCACCGTGAGAAATATGGGATGACTTGATCTACTATGAAAGTTTTTTAGGCTTAATTATCATTCGTGTTCAAGTGTTAGAAGGTAAATATTTCTGTAAAAAACTTGAGTTTTAAAATTTAACTGTAATTTATGCTTCCCCCATTTTGAGGAATATTATAGTTAACAGAGATTTTAAGATATTCCAGTTATTTATGAAGTCTTTAAAATTTCCTTTTACTATTATTTATTATTATTCTTTACTATTATTCTTAGTTTATGTACTTAAATATGACAGTGTTCAATGCATTTTATGCACCAGAAAGGCAGTACTGAGGTTTTGAAAGTACGTACTTAAAATAAGCATTAGTTTTCATCTCAAGGCATCACTGTGTATCGTCAATAATCACTATAACAGTCAGACCTCCATTCTTCATGCTTTAAGGAAAATATAATTCTAAATTTATGATTTAGAGGTCTAGCTGTGTCATTGACAAATGAGTGTAACAGAATAATATTGCAGATATTTACAGAGGATCATCCCTCCAAATAGGCTTCCTTTATTGAATGTACCTCATTCCCCAACCAACTGATGCCTTAAGAATTGAAAGCATCTACATATTTCAAATGATAAGAGAGATGAACAGTCTCTACACATCTACTTGATTTCAGACTTCCTTAATATTTACAAATATGTTTGTCTTGTAATTATAATCTTGTTCTTAATAGTATAATCTATTTGTTATTCTCCAGTGATATTTCAATTCCCTTATGCTTAACTCTGCCTCATTGAGTTTTATTTTCTATTATTAGACCACATTGTGTATCACCCTCCTGTGTTTTAAAAGAGTCATTACAGTTTTATTCTTTAATTCCACAGTTCTTTCCTTTACGGTGGGTTCTGTTTTCTGTTGGTAATACAGACAAGAAACTAACACTGAATTAAGGAATTATCTCGTATTCCAAAAGGATACGCGGTATTATATTTCTGAGCAGTTGTTGTTGACCCATATGCAGCCCAGTGACGGCGAGGAGGGGAAGAGCGGAGAGAGCGGTAGCTTATAAAGCACAACCTTCCCGTTTGTCTACATAAAGTTTTTCCAGTGGGAAAAAGATTTCTCATATGTGACTACTTAGGAAGAAAGAAATACAAGAACTGAACATAAATAAATTAACCACATTTATTTTCTAAAGTTGTACTCAATTTTACCCCCACTTTTTCCAGAAGGATATTAAGACAAATTAAAAAGATACTTAAAATAAGCAAGTTAGTATAAATTAGAAGTTGAATGAAAGAAGAAAGAAAATCCAAGGGCAGGCAAGGTGAAGCACCTTCGTTCTTGCTCCCGGTAAGTCCTAAGTTTGACAGCATTGTAAGTGCAAACCCAGAAAGGGAAACCAAGCCAATTCTACCGTTCTCAGTAACCGAAAGACAAAACAAGCCAATTGTGTAGAGCAAGGATTCTCTGCATTAAATCAGATAGGAGTTTCTCTGGTGGGTTCTCTCGAATAGAACACAGAGGCATGGAATTGAGAACATCCTTGAAAGCCATCTCTGAGTAGATGAAAAGACGAGTTTCAGGGAGCTTTTTTTTTAATCCTAAAAGGAACTGCCTAAAATAACAGAAAAGGGGTTTGTGGGAAGGTCCGACAGTGATACTGAAATAAAATTATTGACAATTTCTGCTCATAACATAATCAAATATGTGGAGGAAAATACCTGACCACCTAATAAATTATGGTCTTAAAACCCAGCAACCTAGCAACATAAGGAGGCACAGCCAAGAGGAAATGCTCTCAGCTCAGTTTTCCTCTCTCGCCCTTATTGGCTGATTCAGCTGTAAACCTGTTCCACCTTTTTCACACACCCATCCACGTTTACATCTTCTGGGTTTGAATATTGTCATCATTGTAAAAAAAAAAAAAAAAAAAAAAAAAAAAAAATTGGGGGTCATTTGTTTTCACAATTTTTACTTTATTGATATGAAAAGCTTTGTGCTTTTTTCTCCCTGGCCTCACCTGCTATTAAGTCCTCCGCATTAACAGTGGCAAAATGCCATTGCCTGTAGCTCTGTAATTATTCTGGTCCCCTGGCATTAGCTATTGTGGTGGTGCTTTTGTCCTTGCCAATTCCTCCTTCTTTTTCTACAAAACAGCTTTACTGAGGTATAATTGATGGGCAAGAAACTGCACATATTTCAAGTATACAACTTGATGAGTGTGGGCATACGTATTCACCTGTGCAACCATCACCATGGCCAAGATAATGAACATATCCATCACCTCCGAAAGATTCCTCCTGCCCTTTGCAGGTTTTTTTTTTTTGTTTTTTTTTTTTTGCTTTGTTGTGGTAAGAACACCTAACGTGAGACCCGACTTCTTAACAAATTCTTTAGTGCAAAATGTAGTACTGAAACTATAGGTATTGATACAATGTTATACAGTGGGTCACTAGAAATTACTCACCCTGCAGAGCTGAACTTTATATCCATTGAACTGCAACTCCCCATTCCTCTCCCCAACCTCTGGAAACCACCATTATACTCTCTGCTTCTATGAGTTTAACAATTTTAGATGCCTCATATAAGTGGAATCATGTAGTATTTGTCCTTCTGTGACTAGCTTATTTCACTTTGCATCATAATCTTCATGTCAAAGCATATGGTAGAATTTCCTACTTTTAAAAGGCTGAATAGTATTCCATTGTATGTACATACCACAATTTTTTTAATCCATCCATCTGTTGATGGATGTTTAGGTTGTTTTCATATCTTGGTTATTATGCATCATGCTGCAATGAACATGGGAATGCAAGTATCTTCTCATATATTAGTTGGTTATTTGTAAGTATTCTTTAGAGAAATGTATATTTAAGTCATTTGCCTAGTCTTTAAATGGGTTATTTGTTTTTTTTGCTACTGAGTGTATGAGTTCCTTATATATTTTGGATATCAACCTTTTATCAGATACATAGTTTGCAAGTATTTTCTCCCAATCCATAGGTTGCCTTCTCAATCTGTTGATGGCTTCATTTGCTGAGCAGAAGCTTTTTAGTTTGATGTAGTCCCACTCATCTATTTTTGCTTTTGTTGCCTGTGCCTTTGGTATCATATTCAAGAAATCACTGTCAAGACCAATTTCAAGAAAATTTTCCCCCATGTTTTCTTCGAGGAGTTTCATAGTTTCAGGTTTTACATTTAAGTTTTTAATCCATTTTGAGTTGATTTTTGTGTATGGTATAAGGGTCCAATTTCATTCTCTTGTAGATATCCAGTTTTCCCAACACTCTGTTGAAGAGACTGTCCTTTTCCCATTATGTATTCTTGACACCCATGCCAAAGATCAGCTGACTGTAAATGTGTGGACTTACTTTTGTGCTCTCTATTCCATTCCCTTGGTCTATATGTCTTCATGCCAGTACCACACTGTTTTAATTAATGTAGCTTTGTGATATATTTTTAGTCAGGAAGTGTTACCTCTCCAGATTTGTTCCCACTCAAGATTGTTTTGGCTGTTAAGGGTCTCTTCTGGTTCCATATAAATTTTCAGATTATTTTTTCTATTTCTGTAAAAAATGCCATTGGGATTTTGATAGGGGTTACATCAAATCTATAGAGTATGCTAAGTATGGACATTTTAACAATATTGTCTTCTAATCTATGAACACAGGATGTCTTTACATTTATTCGTGTCATCTTCAATTTCTTTCATTAACATTTTTTGTTGTTTTCAGTGCACAAGTCCTCCTTGGTTTATTCCTAATTATTTTATTATTTTTCAGGGCTGCTGTAAATGGGATTGTTTTCTTAATTTCCTCTTCAGATAGTTCATCGTTAGTGTATAGGAGCACAACTGATTTTTATATGTTGATTTTGTGTCCTGCCGCATTACTGAATTTGTTTATTAGTTCTAACTTTTTTGTCTGGAGTCTTTAAGATTTTCTACATATAAGATGATATCATCTGAAAACAAAGATAATTTTACTTATTTTTTTCTGAGTTAAATGCCTTTTATTTCTTTTTCTTGCCTAATTACCCTGGCTAGGACTTTCAGTCCTATGTTGAATAGAAGTGGCGAGAAAGGGCACTGTTGTCTTATTCCTGATCTTAAAGGAAAAGCTTTCACTTTTTCACCCATGTATAATGTTAGCTGTGGGCTCCTCATATACGGCTATCTTAGCCCATTTGAGCTGCTGTAACCAAATACTAAATGCTACAGACTGGGTGGCTTATAAACAACTGAATTTTATTTTTCGCTGTTCTAGAGACTGGGAAGCCCAGAATTATGGTGCCAGCAGATTCAGTGTGTGGCTGGTGAGGACCCACTTCCTGGTTCATAGATGGTACCTTCTTGCTGTGTCCTCACATGCTGAAAGGGATGAGGGAGTTGTCTGGGGTCCCTTTTATAAGGGCTAATCCCATTAATCCCATTCCTAAGGGTCTACTCTCATGACTTAAGCACCTCCCAAAGGCCCCACCTCCTAATACCATCACCTTAGGCATTAGGTTTTTAACATATAATTTGGGGGAAACACACACATTCAGACCATAGCAATGGTCTTTATTATGTTGAGGTAAATTCCTTCTATACTTAAATTTATTGATGGTTTTATCATAAAAGAGTAAGGAATTTTGTTAAATGCTTTTTCTGCATCTATTGAGATGATCATGTGATCTTTTATCCTTCATTCTATTGCTGTAGTGAATTATGTTAATTGAATCATCCTCACATCCCAGGGATAAACCCTACTTGGTCATGATGTGTGACCCTTGTGTTGTGCTGTTGAATTCAGCTTGCTAATCTTTTGTTGAGAATTTTTACATCTATGCTTATCAGGAATATTGACCTGTAGTTTGTTTTCCTCATGAGGTCTTAGTCTGGCTTTGGTAGGAGAGTCATGAGTTTGGAAGTGAACCCTCCTCTTCAACTTTTTAGAAGAGTTTGGGAATTGTTGGCAATAATTATTCTTTAAATATTTGATATAATTCACCAGTGAAGCCATCTGTTCATGGGCTTTCTTTGTTGGGAGGTTTCTGATTACTATCCAGTCTCCTTACTCATTACTAAGTCCGTTCACATTTCCTATTTCTTCATGATTCAGTCTTAATAGGTTGTGTTTCTAGAAACTTATCCATTTCTTCTAGAGAGCGTAGGTGGCTGTACTTCCATTAGACAAAATACTAAGTCAAATTTTAAGTCAAAAACTGTCACGTGAGACAAGGGAGGACCTGTATCACGATAATGGGGTCAATTCATCAGGAAGACACAACACTATAAATGTATATGCACTCAACATCTGAACACCTAAATACGTAAAGCAAACATTGACAGAAATGAAGAAATAGTTAGAAATCCAACACTAGCAGGAAAATTCAAGACTCTACTTTTAATAATTGATAGAACATCCAGACAAAATCAATAGGGTAATAGTGACTTGAGCACCACTATAGACCAAATGTACCTGACAGACATCTACTGAACATTTCACCCAAAGGTAGCAGAATACAGTCTTTTCAAGCACACACAGAACATTCTCCAGGATAAATCACAAAACAAGTTTCAACAAATTTAAGAATATTGAAATCATACCAAGTGTCTTTTCTGATCACAGTACAATCACACTAAGTCAACAACAAATGGAAAACTGGAAAATTCACAAATATATGGAAATTAAACAACCCACACTTGAACAACCAATAGGTCAAAAAAATTCAAAAGGGGAAATTAGAAAATATCTTGAATGAAAATAAAAACAATATACCAAAACTTATGAGACCCAGCAAAATCAATACGAAGAGGGAAATTTATAGTAATAAATACCTGCAGTAACAAAAACAAAGGTTTTCAGATAAACAAGTTAACGTTATACCTCAATGAACTATAAAAAGAACAAATTAAGCTCAAAGTTAGCATAAAGATGGAAATAATAAAGATTAGAGCAGAAATATGAAATAGAGACCAGAAAAAGAATAGAAAAAAACCAACAAAACTAAGAAATGATGTTCAAAATGGTGTTTTGAAATGATAAACAAAATTGACAAACCTTTAGCTAGACTAAGACTATGAATAAAAGGGAGAAGACTCATAAAATTAGAAGTGAAAGAGAAGGTATTACAACTGATGCCATAGAAATTAAAAGGATAAGAGACTGCTACGGTTTCTGAAGGGAAACATGTGATCCAAGACTCCCTAGATGTCGCCAGCGCAGATTTTAAAAATACCCCTTGACAGAAGGCAAGGACAGGATTAAGCAGGTCAGAAGGAACAAGCCAGGAAGAGCAGTGTCTTCTTAGTATTTAAATCCCTTGGGCTGGGCTTCACTGGTGGCGCAGTGGTTAAGAATCCACCTGCCAATGCAGGGGACACGGGTTCGAGCCCTGGTCCAGGAAGATCCCACATGCCGCGGAGCAACTAAGCCCGTGTACCACAACTACTGAGCCTGTACTCTAGAGCCCGCGAGCCACAACTACTGAGCCCGCGTGCCACAACTACTGAAGCCCACGTGCCTAGAGCCCATGCTCCTCAACAAGAGAAGCCACCGCAACAAGAAGCACATACACCACAAGGAAGAGTAGCCCCTGCTCGCCGCAACTAGAGAAAGCCTGCATGCAGCAACAAAGACCCCATGCATCCAAAAATAAATAAATAAAATAAAAAATAAAAATAAAAACTAAAAATAAATCCCTTGGGCTTAAAAGGCTTGCACTGAGTTGAAGAAATTCAACATAACTGGAGAGAAAGGTAAAACCATTGTTATTGTTGGACTCGAGACAAAAAGCCCACCCTTTATCCTTGATAAATTACAGAGGCCTTCTTTAAATAATTCAGGATCATGTGGAAAATTATGGGATAGTTCTGTGTAGCCTCTAATAAAATATTGTCATCGTCTATTTCTTCCAAGCAGCGTACCAGGCCTTTTATTCAGCCCACAGTGTTTCGTTTCTCAGGCACGTTTGCAGTCCCTGGTTTTCTCATCGCCTCTCCCTGCTTTACGCGGCTCGCCCTGCAGGGATCCCCCCTGAGCCTCCCTGTACTTGCTCTTCTCTCCTAGCGTCAAATTTCCTATGGATTCTAGTCCTGTTCTACAAAATACTGGCTGTATCTTTGGATTGGCATGCAGCTCTATCTCCCTGGATTGAATGGTGACCCTAGCGATTATCGCCTGTACCCTACCTACTGGTCATTAGATGCTGTCAAGTCCCTCACCTCTGTTCTCTGCACGTTCATCTCCCTGCGAGCCTGTGCTCCTTGTTCAGTCTCTAATGTGGACCCACAGTCAGTTTCTGTCCAGAGTGTAGCCTCCCTGGCATCTAGTTCCCACACTCCCCTCCAAGTGATGTTTCTGAAAGGTAATAACAACAACGGTTCGCATGCTACACAGGCAGCATCTCTGCTAAGAGCTTGACATGGATTGCTGTACTTAACTCTAAAACACAATCAGGAAAGAACTATTATTAATCCCATTTTATAGAGAAGGAACTAAGATTCGGTAGTTACGTAACTTACCCAGGGACACACAGTAATTAAGTTGATGTATCTGAGACTCAGGTCTGACCTCAAACCCTGTAGGATGAACCTCTGCTATACACTCTCCCACACACCCTTGGAAATCATCATTGGTTTTCTAGGTAAAAGGATCTGAGACAGTCCCTTCCACGTGACTCCCAAAGCCTTCCCTGTCACCTCCTGAATTCTCCTGTCTCTGTATAATCTAAAGTCCAACCATATCAAGCCAATTGCTCTTTTCCAAATTATCCTCGTTTCCGGTCTCTTATACACGCTGTTGTTTCAGTTTTTCCTAATATTCCATCTGAAAACTCATGTGCTGTTTTAGATATACTGTACTTTATTCATAGGTATGAGTTTAATTATTTTATCAAAAACCTTGCTGAAATCAAGGTATGTTGTACTGGTTGCTTTTCCCCTGATTATTAAGCCTTAGGTTTCTTGAATTTAATCTTTCTAATTGGGTTTCACGTTAACCCTGGTTAAGGAGTAAACCAGGTTCCAACATACAAGTCCCTTTAACTCTCTTTAATAAATATCCTAGAACTACTGAAGTTGAAGCCTGATATTTTCTTTTTACCCCTTAATATCACTCCATAGAGCAGAGTGTAATTACTGTTAAAATTACTGGAAGTGTTTACCCAGATACGTTATTTGTCAAATTTGATTCCCCTTGGAAAAAAATGGCTCCTTTTAGATCCAATTCACTAAGCATCGATAAAAAAATAAAAACAATTATAAATTGAATTTCCATGCAAATGTGGCCTTTTCCCTCTTCTGCATGAATGCGCATTCATCAAACTACTATGCCTTATTGTTGACAGAGTAGATTAACCAAAAAATAACCACGTTCGAATTGTTTTGCTAGTTGCCAAGGTCAAGATTCATTTTTTCTCCAAGAAAGTTTATAAAGGTCATTAGAGTTTAAGGAAAGTTTGGATTCCCTACTTATCAAAAAGCTGTAGAGGAACTGATTCTCATAAACCTTCAATTAGGTCTTTGAAGAAAAAGCTTCATATTTCTATCAACTACAGAGAAAAGTATTGCTGAATGTCTCATTCTCAAAGGGCTTGAAACAACTGTGGCATTTAGAAGAAATATTTCAGTAATTTATTATAATAAAAAATTAAGCGGTATGGTAATATGCAGGAAACGTTAGCTAAGCTTCCCACTGTGCTTAGTGTTGATCTATTCCTCTTCTGAGTAGTGGCCTGTCTGCGACTGAGCCTCAGATAAAAGGATGCATGGAACCTTTGCGGAAAGTTCGGGGCAGAAGCTCTTACACGGATAACCCACAGTCCTCAAGAATGCCTGGGGCTGCGGCTATCTGCATCACATTTTCAAGAATGTAATATATTTTCTTCGGTGCATGATTCAGCACTATTGAAACAACCTCAATTGCAGGACTTCTGCCAATAATACCTTATGAGGGTAAACTAACATGCTTCGTTTAAGGAATATGAATGTTCCAATACTGTTTCTGAAATTGTCTGGGTCACCAGAGCAGTAGACAGTCTCTCTTTCACTGAAATGTAGGTTTCTCATACTTCCCACCATCACACCACCTCTCACACTCACTGCAGAATTTCACATTTCTAACCGGAATTAGCTCTGGGGGAAAACACTTCCCTTTTTAAATATCATAATTGTTCCCTCTTTCAATCTGATTGAGATTTCGTGTTCTGGTGAACTCAGACGGTTACTGAAATAAGTTGTCTGACAATCATGTTTGTGAACCTGTGAAGCAATTGCTAAGGAAGAAGTATAAAACTAACTAATGCGTTCGTCATGCAGTGTTTAATTTGAAATCAATGGGTCAATGCAGTCTGTGCTGCAAAGCCTGAAAAGTTGAAAGGTTCCAATCTGTGATTGGAAGAATGTCACAAGAGAGTTAGGCAGTTGTATGCTTATCTGACTGTAAATCTCTCTGCCTCTGTGTCTCTTTCTCTGTGTTCCTCTGTCTGTCTGTCTGTCTCTCTCTGCTTTAAAAAGTAAAGATCATTAGAGTCAGAGATTTGATAACCAGAACGTTCTAGTTATTAGCAAATTTACAAAAGATAAAAGGAAGCTCCTTTAATAAACAGAATATGCCAAAATAAAATTAGGGGAGAATGATGGCTGTAAAGGAGAAAAAAACTGACAAATAACAAAACTTCAGGAGCTTTCAACAAAAAGAAATGAATTAGCTTAACGTCCACTGGCTCCAGTTTCAGTGTTGGGGTTAGATCCAACAGATAAATTATAGCTGAACACCAGGGAGAAGAGTAGCTAAATACATCTACCGCCTTTGCATTTTTTCTAAAATACACACAACTATTTATGTCCTATTTCTGTTTCTACTACTTTGTGTTTACATTAAAAAATAGTGTGTATTCTTGAAGATGCGTGTGCATATGCAAACATACACACTTGGACAGAAAGACTCCTGGGCTTTCCAGTTACTTGTACCAAGGAGAGGACAGGATATGGGGGGCAGGGGCCGATCACCACTGTATCCACCCACATATCACTTATAACAAGTGCAGGCTCAGGCATGGGGAGGAAAAACCCCTCAGTGGATTCCTAGCCTTGTCAATACAACTCTTCATTCATGAAATGTTTATTATATGTGTGACATATACTACTGTTAATTAACTCCAGAAATATTTTTGAAGTTGTAATTAAATTTAGCATCACCTTTACTCTTTGTAGTTTTGCTACTTATCCATTTTTAATGAATTTTGCTTCTTGCAAACAATGTTGTAATAGCAATAATACCTCATTTTTATTGTTCTATTGTATGTCAGGTATTTCATAATCATGGTGAAGAGTCCAAATGTTACTTAGGGAATTTGAGCAGTATGTACTTTTTAAGTAGATAATTCACATCCACTACCACCAATCCCTTCTGGTTCTGTGATACAGCCCTATGTATATATCTATGTGTATAGATAAGGAAACCAACCCAGAGAAGTTAAGAAGACTGTCCTTGGTCACCTGACCAGCAAGACACAGATATTTATAATAGCCATAACATGGAAGCAACCTAAATGTCCACTGATGGAAAAATGGATAAAGAAGATGTGGTACATATATACAATGGAACATATATACTCATCCATAAAAGAGAATGAAATAATGCCATTTGCAGTGACATGGATGGACCTAGAGATTATCATACTACGTGAAGTCAGACAGAGAAAGACAAATATCATATAATATCACTTATATGTGGAATCTTAAACATGGTACAAATGAACCTATTTACAAAACAGAAATAGAATCACAGTTGTAGAAAACAAACTTATGCTTACCAAGGGGGAAGGGGGTGGGGGGAGTGGGGAGGGATAAACTGGAAGATTGGGATTGACATATACACACTACTGTATATACAGACACACACACAGAATTACAAAGTACAGTTTCCATTCTTGATATTTCTATTCAAGGCTGATATTTTTACTTATTTAAGTAAGGACTCTTGTTTTAGAAGATTTGAAAAATAGTACTAGTCAGATTTTTTGTTATTTTTTCTCCCTTTTATAATGATAGCTCTGTGCTCTTATGATCCTACATCCAGATTATAAAAAAATACTCGGTATCTTTTAGATCTATATTCATTAGGTTTTTAAAAACTACAGCGGGCTCTCGCAGGATTCCAATTCTATGAATTTCTATGAATATGTAGCTGTATTTTTTCAGGGTATCTCTTGGCCTTTTGGTGTATCAACTCCAAGTCAGTTTGCCATTAATATTTCAGAAACCAAAAAGATATACACTAGCCAAATGAACATCGAAACTCCAACAGGACATTATCATAGAAATTTCTCCACTGCCATCCAATATTACACTTCCACTCACCTTTATCTTATAGTTTACAACCTGGTTTAACAGCTTGCTCCTAGGTACTGGGTGACAGAGAGGGAGTATTCCAGTTACTTTATTCATCCATCTAGTCTTTTGGAGAAAGTTTCCCACGAAACATTTTCTTTAGCATCAGTTTATTGCTATTTCTTTTATCACCTCCTGACAAGTTGAATAAACTTGTTCCTTTTTAGTGCTAAGACTAAACTGTGATGTTTGTGGAAGATTCTCATGTTACCTGATGGGTGTTCCTTTTTCAAGATTGATGCATCAGGCTCTGACTCGCCTCTCCATTTACAAAGTTTTACTCTGTATCATTTGTGATGACCTCTGTGACATTTTGTTTTGTCCTAAAACAGAGCCTTAGTGTCAGGCTTTTCAGAGGGTTCCCCTGGATACAATGTACTTTTGATTGACTAGTTACTCCCACAAAGGGAAAAGTTCAGCTGTGATTCATTGAATTTGATCAGGGTAAACAGTTAATCTAAATAATCCATATCCACCACTGAGCAGTCTGATTTTCAAAGCAACAACCTCTCATTAGAACGAGTGTTCTTTATTCTGGTTTCCTTGAAATGTTTAAGGTCATTAGAACAAATGTTTCCAATCACTCAGTTTGTCAAATTATTCATATGCTAGATGTCCAAGGAGCTACATGCCGCGAACGGAGCTCAGTGTCCATTTGATGTTCTCACAATAATGGTATCATCACTCACGATTAGCATGTTATTTCCTCTTCTCATGGCCTTTATTTTCTATTTCTTCTTGCACAAGTATGCTTTTTATTTTATTTGAAGCGGCCTCAAATTCTTTCTAGAAAATAGTAGATCACTGAACCTTTAACGACGTTAAAGTTTCCATCAGTTGCGTTATGTGGGCACTGCCATTGTCATTGTCATGGCCTTGCTCCACACTGATCACAGAATATAGTACTTAAAATGCTCAGAACAAGAGGAGATGGGGAACCTGGGCACTCGTGAACCGGGGTGTTTCCATTCAGTAAGTGCCTTTTCATCACTGTACATTCTGAAGGCATTTTATACACAGTATGATGTTCTTCCTCATAAAAATCCTCTAATACTAATGACAACTCACAGATCGATGTGATTTACCCAGAGTCACACATTTCCCAAAGGATGGAACGAGCTTGGATCTAAAGGTTGTGTGAGTGTGAAAGCTCATCAATAGAATGGTGGAAAGACCTTGGAGGCAGGAGAACCTATGTGGGATCCTGACTGTTGCCATTTATTAAGCTCTACGATTACAGATAGATGACCTAGATTCTCTGAGTTTTAGCCTTCTTATCTGTCAGATGTGAATAATACCTGCTTCCTAGAATCCGTGAGGGAGTGAAATAAGATAAATATACATGAAGCACTGAATAGAGTCCCTGATACATTCTAGACTCAAGAAATGGAAGCTCCTCAAAAAACTAAAAATAGAGCTGCCCAGCCATCCCACTCCTGGGCATATATCCAGACAAAACTCTAATTCGAAAAGATGCACGCACCCCTATGTTCCTAGCAGCACTATTCACAATAGCCGAGACATGGAAGCAACCTAAAGGTCTATCAACAAGTGAATGGATAAACAAGATGTGGTACATATATACAATGGAATACTACTCAGCCATAAAAAAGAATGAAATAATGCCATCTGCAGCAACATGGACGGACCTAGAGATGATCATACTAAGTGAAGTAAGTTAGAGAAAGACAAATACCATATGATATCACTTATATGTGGAATCTAAAATATGACACAAATGAAACAAACTCACAGACAGAGAAGAGACTTGTGGTTGCCAAGCGGGGAGGGGTGGGGGAAGGATTGAGAGTTTGGGATTAGCAGAGGCAAGCTATTATATATATGACAGATAAACAATAAGGTCCTACTCTATAGCACAGGGAATTATATTCAATATCCTGTGGTAAACCATAAGGAAAAAGAATATATATATATATAACTGAATCACTTTGCTGTACAGCAGAAATTAACACAACATTGTAAATCAACTATACTTCAATAAAATAAAAAAAAGAAATGGTTTTTATTATAAATATTATTACTATGAAAAAGCTTAATGAGCAAACTGTTGTCCTAGGAGATTGAGGAGAAGTTCAGGATGGCCACCAACACAATGACAGCGATAATAGAAGATTTTTTACATAGAAATTCAAAGTGGTTGGTTGTCAGTATGGGTTTGGCAGGTCAGAGCTTTCCTGCCTCAGAGATACACAGGTAAGGGATGGGGCTGGAGAGCACACCTTGAGCAAAGCAGAGAACAGTGTGCATTACAGGCCCTGTCACTGGCAGTGGCCTGTCAATCAGTCTGGACCTCCAGTAACCATCTGGAGAGGACACCAAGACCAGAGGAGGCCATGCAGTAAGGAAGGGTTACCTCCCTGGTCTCCAGAAAAGCCCTTCCTAATAGCCAGACAATTTGGACAAACTTATTCTTCTGGGTCACCTAAAAGAACTGTTTAATGAATACTTTAATCTCTCTGTCTGAGCAAGTGTAGAAATGCAGCCATAGGAAAAATAATCTTGGGTGGGGTTTCACCGTAATCAACTTTTAAAAATAGGTTTCAGAGAATAAAAGATCGGAAAATTTAGTGACAGGGATTCAAAATCAAAAATACATGAAACTAGGACTTCCCTGGTGGCGCAGTGGCTGGGAGTCCGCCTGCCAATGCAGGGGACACGGGTTCGAGCCCTGGTCCGGGAGGATCCCACATGCTGTAGAACAGCTGGGCCCGTGCACCACAGCTACTGAGCCTGCGCTCTAGAACCCACGAGCCACAACTAGAGAAAGCCCGTGTGCAGCAACGAAGACCCAACACAGCCAAAAATAAATAAATAAAATAAATAAATTTATAAAAACAAAAACAAAAAAAACCATGAAACTGTTATTTGTGTGTTCCCTTCGTATGTTTCCTCTTCCATGTTCAAAATAGCAACCCATTTTACACCAATCTATTTTGATTTTCAGAAAATTGATCTACATACAATTACTGCAAAATACACAAATGTTTTCTTAAAACAAAGAGACCCCCAACGATCTCATCCCTTTTAACAGTTCATTTTGTCATCTCAGATGCCTTTCTCTGGTCTTCCACTATGTGGATCATGGAGTTTGGTCTGTGGTTAACTTTCTCCTCTTGTGGTGGTTTCTCCTCGTGGCTGTTTACATGGTCCCCCCCAAGGAGATTTCATTGGATGGTGCCTTTTGCTTCCCGTGTGACCCAAGCAAAGGCGAGCTGCCTCTGCCTTCTGTGCTGGTCTCAGTTCATAAGAAGACCCTGTGAGATGGTCAGGCACCCAGGAACCACCATCTCCTCTCATGATTTCAGATCCCCCAGGATCACTGGAAGGTCATGGGCATCAGAAAATGTCATAGTCAAGATCAATCCTTACAAATCCCCTCCCTCCCCAAAAAAATAATCACGGCCATCAATACAGGAGCCTAGAACATCACAACAAATATGCTGCTTTTTTAGCTCCTAGGGAGGATAGAAAGTAGTATAGGGAAAATGACAATGATAGTAGCAATGCCCTCCAATTTTATGGAGCTTTATTCTTTCCAAAATTCTTATAGATAATATCCATTTGAACACAAATTTTCAGAAGAGACCAAAACTGAGAAAGGCAATTAGTGTAAAAAGCTGTCTGCCCTTATTCAATACCATATGTAGTAAAAATTATCTGATGTCACAGAACGGCTTGTTTTGTCTTTTATAAGGAAAAAAGGATGATTTTTCACAAGAGCTAAACATGATTCTATTGCTAGTGCCTGTTCATTTATGAAACTAGAAACTTTCATGCTGTTGCTAAATTATCAGTTCTTGAAATAATCGGGTGTTTTCACCACACTTTATTTTAAATTTGCCAGGTTGCTCTAGGCATGGAATCTTTCTATTAAATAATGTAAGAAAAACACATGGGATACATGTTCTTCAGCCTAGGCTTCTGGTCTTCAAAGTCAGCTTATGATATGGTATTAAAACCACCAATATATGTTTAAATGCTGCTACTATGTTCAGCTATTATCAGTGAGGAAAGAAATGAAACAGATTCCCCAAGAAGTGTCTCCACATATTGCCTCAAACCCATCACCCCTCACTTTTGCAATAGCAGGGGTAACTGGGGTGGTTATTTTTTTTCCTTTGGCCACTCCCCATGGCATGTGGGATCTTAGTCCCCCAGCCAGGGATTGAACCCGCGCCTGCTGCATTGTAAGCACAGAGTCTTAACCACTGGACCTCCGGGGAAGTCCCCTGGGGGTGGCGTTCATACAAGAAATATTTCTATGTGACGTATTCATTTACTCTGACCAAGAGCTCACTTGAGCCATTTGATGGTCAGATTTCCTGACACTCCATGGCTTCACAAAATCCCTCAAGAATCAATTTTTCAGCCAAAAGTGTTAAATACATTGTATCATGAACCATCTGATTTTTATGTTCTCTCTTAGCCAGTATACATATCGGGTGAGTCCCTGTTATTCTCCCTAGGGATATAGCGATTATATTAATGACAAAGAAATGCAAATTTCCCTGAGCCTATTTTCTTAATTAAGGCAAATGATGACTGAAGTTTTGAAACAATGTGACCAAAGGTACCTCCTTGAATAACAGGAAAGTGGCACACACCCACGTTAACATTCTTCAGGAAGCTGCTGATAAGTTGATTTACACCCAGCTCTAGAAAATCAGCTGGCTTGAAAGGGATGATCTGATTTTGTAAAACCTAACAGCTACCATTTTCCCAGAGCCATTGATCAGAAAATGAACTTCTCCTCAGTACAGAATATTTTAACTTCAGTAGATTATGTACTCTGCAGTACAGACAGAATTCTGTGTGTCCACTGACATCAAGAAGTTTAGCTGTTATTTCCTATTTAGAGGCAACTATGACAGGCTGAGTGTTGACTTCACACCAGGTTATTTTACGTAATGTAGCCTCAGTATATACTCCATGTGTTCAACTTAAGTGTTTTTTCCATTTCTGTTGATGTAACAGACTAAATGTTCAGAAAAACCTCTGCTGGTATATAATACATAAAATACTAACAAAATATGTATACACTTTTTTTTTTAATAACATGGCTGATGAAGTAAAATAAGACTTCCAAATAGAGGGACTTGTTGCGAGGCAGAGCTCGCCCCAGAGGCACCTGCCAATTTTGGTGGTCTGGTCTACCCTCTAGTGCTCCCTTCGACGGCACATATACTAAAACTGGTCTAGACTCTAGAAGCCTTGAGACCACGTTCCTCAAAGGCAGTCATTTGCTCAGGACTCTCCTTTTCACCCAGAGATTAAGTGCTCTCAGAACTGCTTAGTCATTAAACCATCAGAAATGACCTCACGAGATTCCAAATATTCCCAGACAAGGAAAGACCACCCTTAGCTGGGAACTACTGACCTAGAGCCTGGGTCTTAACAAGTAATGGAATGGCCAGGAGTAGTTGTCCAAAGCTAGGTCCCAGCAGGGTATAAATTTGGAGACTTTTCCACAATTCTAAGACCCTCAACTGTTAACCCCATTAACATGCCAAAAGCAGAATAGAGTGAAAGAAATTACCCAGCATGGAAGCCAGAGAGACGAAAGGGTAGAAAAATTTAAAGGAAGCTTTCCATTTTGCTTAGCCATTGTTTTCCTTCAAATTTAAACTTTGTTTTTTTTTTTTTTTAACATCTTTATTGGAGTATAATTGCTTTACAATGTTGTGTTAGTTTCTGCTGTATAACAAAGTGAATCAGCCATATGTATACATATATCCCCATATCCCCTCCCTCTTGCGTCTCCCTCCCACCCTCCCTATCCCACCCCTCTAGGTGGTCACAAAGCACCAAGCTGCTCTCCCTGTGCTATGTGGCTGCTTTCCACCAGCTATCTATTTTACATTTGGTAGTGTGTATATGTCCATGCCACTCTCTCACTTCGTCCCAGCTTACCCTTCCCCCGCCCCGTTTCCTCAAGTCCATTCTCTACATCTGCATCTTTATTCCTGTCCCGCCCCTAGGTTCTTCAGAACCTATTTTTCTGTTTCTAGATTCCATATATATGTGTTAGCATATGGTATTTGTTTTTCTCTTTCTGACTTACTTCACTCTGTATGACAGTCTCTAGGTCCATCCACCTCACTGCAAATAACTCAATTTCGTTTCTTTTTATGGCTGAGTAATATTCCATTGTATATATGTGCCACATCTTCTTTATCCATTCATCTGTTGATGGACACTTAGGTTGCTTCCATGTCCTGGCTACTGTAAATAGAGCTGCAATGAACATTGTGGTACATAACTCTTTTTGAATTATGTTTTTCTCAGGGTATATGCCCAGTAGTGGGATTGCTGGGTCATATGGTGGTTCTATTTTTAGTTTTTTAAGGAACCTCCATACTGTTCTCCATAGGGATTGTATCAATTTACATTCCCACCAACAGTGCAAGAGGGTTCCCATTTCTCCACACCCTCTCCAGCACTTATTGTTTGTAGATTTTTTGATGATGGCCATTCTGACCAGCACAAGGTGGTACCTCATTGTACTCATTGTAGTTTTGACTTGCATTTCTCTAATGATTAGTGATGCTGAGCATCCTTTCATGTGTTTGTTGGCAATCTGTGTATCTTCTTTGGAGAAATGTGTATTTAGGTCTTCTGCAAGACCCCGAATAGCCAAAGCAATCTTGAGAACGAAAAATGTACCTGGAAGAATCAGGCTCCCTGACTTCAGACTAGACTATACTACAAAGCTACAGGAATCAAGACAGTATGGTACTGGCACATAAACAGAAATATAGATCAATGGAACAGGATAGAAAGCCCAGAGATAAACCCACGCACATATGGTCACCTTATCTTTGATAAAGAAGGCAAGAATATACAATGGAGAAAAGACAGCCTCTTCAATAAGTGGTGCTGGGAAAACCAGACAGCTACATGTAAAAGAATGAAATTAGAATACTCGCTAACACCATAAACAAAAATAGAGTCAAAATGTATTAAAGACCTAAATGTAAGGCCAGACACTATAAAACTCTTAGAGGAAAACATAGGCAGAACACTCTATGACATAAATCACAGCAAGATGCTTTTTGGCCCACCTCCTAGAGAAATGGAAATAAACTTTGTTTCTGAAATGAAGTTTACAAATGTCTAATTCTTTCCGCCACTTCTCTTTTCACATCTATCTTTCTCTGATGATCTCAGTTATGAGTCTTTATTATTCTAATTTATGTTGTTCTTCCATTTATCTACCATTTTCTTAATTCCTTTTAGATTGCTTTGAAACATTTCATTTTCATCTGTTTTTAAGGTGCATTCTTTCTGAAAACCTTCCATTGTCTACAAGGGAAACTGTTCTCCCTATACGCTCTCTTATAACAACTGTAGTAAATCTTAATAACTTTAATAACATTTATTCATGTTTAGCAAACATTTATTGAAGATCTAGTCTGTGTAAGGAACTAAGATGTAGGAGAAAACAAGACATTACCTAAATAAAACATAGAGCTAAAGAAAACAGAGACAAATAATTGCAATAAAATATGAATAATATAACAAAAAATGAAGGCTCTGTGGAAACACAGCCGGAAACTTCAGCTTGTTTAGGGGATTAGAGAAGATTTCCCAGAGAAAGCAGAACGAGGTTCTGGGCTAGCCAGGTAAAGGTGGGAAAGCACATTTCCAAGGAAGTTGTGGGGTCTGAGCAAAGTTGCATATGAGAGAAATAATTCTTAAAAAGACAT
This sequence comes from Balaenoptera ricei, assembly GCF_028023285.1. Classification (NCBI taxonomy): domain Eukaryota; kingdom Metazoa; phylum Chordata; class Mammalia; order Artiodactyla; family Balaenopteridae; genus Balaenoptera; species Balaenoptera ricei. The sequence continues at coordinate 5,701,964 of NC_082644.1, forward strand.
ATATTAGACCAGAGCATAGAGTTACAAAAAAATAAAAGATTAGCGATAAAGCTAGAATTAACAGGGGACAGATCTCAGAGAGCTGGGAGTCATGTTACATTGATTGGAACAGACAATGAGAAAGCTTAAAGGCCTTAACAGGGCAGTGGCAATGGCTGCTTTATATCTTTAAAGAGAGTTCTCTAGCTGTTATGATGAAAACTCTGTCGACTGAAAAAAATGCACAACCTAAAAGTTGAGAATCGCGTTTTATTTGGCAGACTTTCTGAGGGACTGGTCCAAAGAGGTGAGGAAGGAGCCAGGATGTATGGGAGATTTTGCAACAAAAACCAGGTAGCCAGAACATCAAAAAATTACCGTTAATTAAAGAAAACCAGATATCTCAAGTTAAGGAATCTAGTGCTTTTCTATGGATGGGAGATGCGGAAGTCTGGGCTCATTGAAATCATTATTTTGATATGCACCTCAGCTATCTGGGGCCAGTATCCTGTGTTTTCCCACCCTGAGTCTCCGCAGAGTGCCTTTGGGGGCCACTGTAGTGGCTTGATGGCTACAACATCCTTTGTTTACTGATATGGCAGGCAACATTTTTCATTCACAGCAGACAAAGGTAGGAAAAGATTACACAAAAACTGCCTAATTAGGAAGTGCTCCTAAGAGGGTGGTGGCTGCATTTGAAGAGAAAGGGATAGATTTAAGGAACATTAAGAGATTAAACTTGCTGTGATTAAATGGATAGAGTTGTCAAGAAGGACTGCCAGCTTTCAATTTTTAATAATAGGCTTCTGTGGAGCTATTTATGAAAATAGGGAGCATTGAAATGGAGCTGGTTTGGGAGGAGAAAATTATTTCAGTTTTGAACAAGTTGAGACTGAGGAACAGAAAAACATCCAAGTGAAGTCTGTAGTTGGATTTACGTTTCAGGAGCTCAGGAGGTAAATTTGAGCAGTGAATAGAGGTGTGGGAATTATCATCACTGAGATGCTAGTCGAGTCATGAAAGTGAATGAAATTGTCCAGGTGAAGTACTGATACGTGGAATAACGTGAGAAGAGGGCTGTAGACTGAATTCTGACAACACCAACATATAATACTTGGGTAATAAGGAAAATGCTGCAAAATAGCCTGAACAGCACTGATTTAAAAGCAGGCCCTTGTCCAAGAGAAGGTGAGGACATACAAATACACCGTTTCCAGCACTGCCAAGAAGTCAGCAAGACAAGTACTTAAAAGCATCTGTTGAATTGACCAATGTGGATATAACTGAGGAACTAGGCAAAAAGCAGGTCTGTTGAAATCTGGTAGACAGGAGGTAAGACTCGGTTTTCTTACTTCTGATCTGTTTTAGTTTCTGTGAGGAACTTAAACTCTTCATTGTCTGTCTCCTCAGCTAGACTTTAAACTCCTCGAGCAAATGAAACATGTCTCCTTATTCTTTATAACCCAAGTACCACTTATGGATTAAATTAATCTATAAATGTCTCATTTTCCTTATCTATAAGGGAGAGAGAATAATACCATCTCGCTTTTTTTATTTCACAGGTTGTTTTTAGGATCATACCTTGCATGAAAGAGTTGTCAATTGTAAATCCTATAGAAGTGATAGTTTTCGCTATTACTTCTAGATCCCAACAATTCAGGACTAAAGTGGAAAAAGTGTCACAAGATAGCTTATGATTTATTGCCAAATGAATATTTACCAACCATCGTTGCTCTGGAGGTTCAGGAAAAATAGGGCATTTCAGGCTGAAATTGTTACAGGATACTTTAGAGAATTGCTAGCAAGACATTCAGGGTGGTAGGGAGTGAGGCATGAACACAGTTTAGCATCTGGGTGCCAGGAATGGTGACTAAACCAATGAGATTAGTGCAAAAGAGTCTTAAAACTTTTCAATTAATTCTACATCCTTGGCTTAGACAAGAAAACTGCATTATTAAGGTTTAATGATTGTTGTGAGAAAGTATTTATAGTACTTGCTGCCATGCAGAATGTTTTATGAGTCTAATAACAGACAGTACTTGAACATGAAAGCTAATTTGCTCTCCTATCCTGTAAACGCACGTCCGCTCTGGGGCGTAGAGCAAATGGTGGCCTAAAAACGTCTCCTGATTCCTTGCTCCAAACTTGACCTTCTAATTTGGAAGACAGACCTCAAGACACTTTGTATTGAAATTAACAAGGTCGTTTTACAATGTAAGGGATAGTGGGGAAATTATTGATTTTGATAAGCTACAGGTTATTTCTTACAAGTGTAAAATTACCGTAATGTCTATAGGCTTAGAAGTTAAAGAAAGAATGGGAAGAATGTGCGTGTGTGTGGAAATATCTGTGTCCTAAGAAAATTGTGAGGAAAAGCACTGCAGTCCCCAGCCAGAGAGAACAGTAACAGATATGAAGGATCGTGGGACCTCTGGACGTTGCCCTGAGGTGCGCAGATGCTACATAGGAAACGAAGGTTAAAGGCCCCTGGCTTTGAGGTTGCTGCAAAGAACAATAAAAGGGACTCGGTGGCTCTACTACCAGACACAGCACATCCCTGATGTGTGAGATGATCTCCTTTTCTCCATCCCCTTCCTGCCCTTCCTTCACAACATTGCCAGAGGGATCTTTGTTCAGCATCCATCTGATCTGATCTTGTCACTCCTTGTCCTAGCCCATCAAGCAATGGTTCACCTTCCCTTCAGAATATAATCAAAATTCCTGAGACTCATAAGCGGTTTCCACGCTGTCTCCCACCAACCTTTCCAAACCGGACCTGTCACCACCCCAACGCACCCTACACGCAACCGGAAAAACATGCTTGCATTTCTCAATAGCCTGTGCTCCCCGCCCAGCACCTTCCACGCCTGCTTTGTTCCAGCTCACGATTTCTCATTTATCCTCCCAGCCTCAGCTCTAGCAATGCTTCCTCCAAAAAGCTTTCTGTGAAACACCACGGCTCTCACCACCCGCACTCATGCATGTACAAGAGCGTGTTTGTGTGTATGTGTGTGCACACGCGTGGGCATGCATGACCACACACACGCAACTGCATTTGATTACCTATCACCAAGCCCCTGCCTGGCAGTGGCGTTTATCCAAGAAATTATAATTACCCAATTCTCATTTCCTTATAGATCATGAACTACTTGAGGTTTTGTTCATTTCACACATCGTAGGTCCTCACAAGATATTTCCCGAATATTTAGTGAGTAACAGACTGACAAGAACAACAAAGATGGGGTTGGTATTAATAGACTTTGGCAAATAAAACAACCTAGCATAGTGAAAATGCTTATGGCGGGAAGCATACAATTTTTGAAGTTCCTGGTGCCTTCTGTGTCCAAATGCAAAACATTAGTCGTCTCCCACACCCTGCCCCCAAACAGAAGTCGATGTGTTGTCTAGTCTATTCCTCACCAAGAGTCTCCTGCTATAGCACACTCTGTGCATTATTTTAACTTCAAAAATAAAATAGCATGTGGCAAAGACACATTGGAAAGACCTCATCATCGTGGCTAGTTGTGGACACCTTAAGGGTAGTCCCCTGGTAAGAGTCAGTGAAAACTGTATTGTTGTCTTCGTGTTGGGTGTCTTTATAATGATTTTCTCGGAGATTACTCTAAAAAGCAATACAGTAAGTGGCTACAAAGTGTAAGTCATGAATAAATGCTACCAAAAAAATTGGAAAATGGGAATATAACTTGCAGGGGTGCCATCATATAGGGATCCTAAAGGTGCCGTATCTCTAACAAATGAGAGTTCTGATGACCACCTTTGGAAAATGATTAGATAACTCTAGAAACAGCTCTCATCATAGTAAAGACAGTGATGTAAAAAGTGTATAGGAGTTTTAAGAAATTTTACTGAAATGCACATGTGGAAAAAGCATTATTTCTAAAGCAAATATAACATTTTATGTGCATGATTTGAAATACGTATCATTTGTAACTAAGCTAGTTAAATATTGCATCTAGACATTTGGCTATCTTATCTAATTTAGAAAGCTATACATTCTTTCTGGCCTGTTTTAAGAAAAATCTTCATGAACTTTTGTTTGGGAAAGTAGGGAAATCACCTTGTGTTTGTCTTACATTTAGGCACACCACGAGTAATAGTAAAGTCTACTAACTTGAGGAAAAAAATACCATTTTTTCCCTAATTGTCAAGGCTAGTCAAGCCAGCACTGTTTGAGTTCTTAGCCCCAGAAAGCAGAAATAGGTATTTTCATTTGCCTGTGTATATAAATTTTACCAGTTCTTAAAAACTGAAGAACTTGATGCTTAGACTTTAAAATTTTTTGAATTTGAGATTATTTTGTTGGTATATGATCACTTCATAGGGAAAGATGTGGGCATTGATTGAGTTCCCGATCAACCTCTTAGATAATTCACAACAACCTCACAACAATCTTTTTTTTTTTAGAGGAAAAGAGGCATCATTTGAGACCAGGATGCCGAGCCTCAGAGAGGTTAAATAACCCAGCCAGCCACTGATGAATCTACAGTCATGGTCTGTGCTTTTACCTCCCAGAAAGAGCAATGCCGCTCTCACTGGAAAAACAGCTGTTTATTCATGAATCTAAACTCTGCAGCCTGAAAAATCAAATGCCTGCCACTCGATGCTGGTGGCTTGCAACAGAATATTTTCCTACGTATCTACTATTTTTCCAAATAATTTGCAGATCACATTAAATGAAGGTCTTAGTGCAACATTGTTTCCTGTTCTGCTTTATTAACTCTGAATGAGTTTCTGTGCGCATTCTCTCTTTCTCTAATTGTACTGACTCTTTTGCAAAATTTACTACTTTGGAGAATGTGTAATGGACCAATTTTTTTACCCTGTGTAACTCTAGATGAAATGTCTGCCAACTAGTAGAGCAATCAGATCTGCTCTTCTAAGCCAAATAACAGCAGAGGAAGAGGACTCGGGGGGCCCATGGCACCTGTCCTTCTTGCTACTTATCAACGCATCTTTGCACAAAACAGGTATTTTGTTTAAAACCTGCCTCAACTCCTGATACTCACACTCTCCTGCCCCTCCAATCACTCACTTCCATGTTGTGACCTAACAGCTGGTTGATGGGGAAAGTATTATGACCCAGTTGTCCATGTGCTGCTTTCTAATAAGGCGATAAAGCATCAGTATTGGCTGACTTCCCATCAAAAACTTCTCAACAAACTTTTGGTGAAATGGCAGCAGGGAGAAGCGTTAGCAGATGGGCTGTGGATGGACATGCCCATCTGGGGGACACTCACGAGACTGAAGTCCACTCTGCCGTTCACCACTTGATTATCATTTCCTCGTCTGTGGCAGATCCATGGAAAAAGGCATTATCTCACATCTCCCCATAGCACATCTTTTGAAATCAACTGCAGTTATCTCTTCTTTGTTTGGGGTTGGTATCCAGCCTGCCAGCAGTTCCTTTTGGGGGTCTCTCTCCATAAGTAAATCTCCTCCTCAATTTAACAAAGACAAAGCTCTCAATGAACTCTGTTCAGACTGAACATAGTATAATTTACTTTTCAATTTCACACCCAAAGATTCTGTAATGGGGGGATGTAGGCGGTTAGGTTTTCAGTCATACCAAATGGGTTTTTAATATTTAAAATCCATCTGTTTACTTACAAAGAGTAAATGCCTGGCAATGAGGCTTCTGAAATGCAAATGAAGAGCTGCAAGACGTATTTCTGCTTGGGAAAACCCAACACTTTCCTGACAAAAGGGAGTCATAATGGCTCCTGTGGAATCCAATAATATTATAAATAGTGTTTGATCCAATAGTGCGTGATTTGTGTACTGGGAAATCTGTGGTCTCTTGTTTGTTATGACTGAGTCATGAAATGCTTCATGAATTTGTGGAAAGAGAGGAGATTCAAATTAGCATGGCATTTTGAAAACCGTCGGCTAAGACAATTCTAGGATGCCTTGCCTTATCGAAACAGCTAACAGACTTAAGAAATGAAGCAGCATTTCAGAAAAGGTACTCTATTGCTACTCATGGAGTACCAAGGTGGAGGTATTGTACATCTCCGCTATAGTAGGTTTAGACCAGAATTTAGCCTCATTCTTTGTTGTTTTTTCTTAACTTTGAGAAATTAAAGTTGACTTTTAAGAAGTCACTGTTCTCAGTTCATGATTTCATAAAGAATCACAATAATAGAATTTTCTGTAAATTATATTAATATACAAAAGTTAAAAACTGCTGGGACTGCAAATAAAACATTAGGATGAATTTTTCAGACAATCTGCTATGCTTTCAGTAGAAGTTATTAACGTTAAAACTCAGCCAGATATGATCCTATTGGTAGAAAACCTTCAGTATTGTTATCTCGCAGAATTTAATTTGAGGTATTGTTCTACCCACCTAATAGAGCAAGACCATCAAAACCAAACCCCTTTTGTTTAAATAATTCCCTTTTAGTTCTTAGAAAAAGAACATGACACTCAGGGTATTGCTATTTACCATTGCTTTATATCTCCAAGTGTATAATGTCTAATCTGATAGGTGTTTATTTCTCATTCATATGAAGTCCCAAACAAGTTGTCCTGATTGGCAGAAAATTCACTTTCCAGGGGTGAGTTACTTGCTTGTGGGAACCCAGTGCTTCCTTCCATCTTGTGACTCCATCACCCTCATCATATGTCATTTCTTAACTCTGGCTGGGAAATGACTCAGGACACTTCACTCTTATTTCGTTGTTGAAGGGTAGTCCCATAGGTGCAAGAGGGCTGGGAAATGTAGTCTCTGGCTGGACAACCAATTCCTAGGAAACCCTGCACCCAGAAGGAGGAGTAAAAACCCTTTGGCAGCCAATCCTTCCTTCTCTGGGAGGGCAAACACTGCTTCTGCCAGTGTGGTCCCATCTGCATTACACCCACGGGAGGGTTTGCCTCTGCCTGGGACCCACACTTGATCTAATCTGAATTTTAAGGGGAAGGACCAAAGGTTCTGAGTTTTCACTAGCTCCTCTGTTATTCTTCAAAGTGCTGAATTTGGGCGTCCCTGGTGGCGCAGCGGTTGAGAATCCGCCTGCCAATGCAGGGGACACGGGTTCGAGTCCTGGTCTGGGAAGATCCCACATGCCGCGGAGCAACTAAGCCCGTGAGCCACAACTACTGAGCCTGTGCTCTAGAGCCCATGGTCCGCAACGGGAGAGGCCACGACAATCAGAAGCCCGCCCACTGCGATGAAGAGTAGCCCCCGCTCGCCGCAACTAGAGAAAGCTCGCACACAGAAACGAAAACCCAACACAGCCAAAAACAAATAAATAAATTTATTAAAAAAAAAAAAGCAGTGCTGAATTTGAGAACCATCTTAGAAGTAACATTAAAATACTATGATCTCCACCTCACAGATTGAAAAATAGTCTCAGAAGCATGTATTCTATAGCTCTTCATAGATAAATTGCTTTCAGCATGGGTCCAAGATTCAAAAACTAAACTTGTTTTCAGCTGTCAAGAGAATTGTAATCTAGGTGAAGCGGGATCTATGGCACGTACAGATAATTAAAATAGGCCTTCTCAGATGAGTGCTTCACAAAAGGTACAGATACTATGGTTGTAAAGAAAGTTTAAAAAAAAAAAAAAAAAAAAGAGTATTTTAGGCTAGAGAAGGATGTTTCAAGGCCAAAGTAGTGTTTGATCTTATTCATGGATAAGACTTATTTGATAGGCGAGGATGGGAGGAAGGCCAGTTCAGACACAGGGAAAAGACATGGAAAAGCTTAGAGATGGTTCCGGGAATTTTACGCAATCCAGTTTGATTTGAGGTTTTCCATTTCTGGGCAAATAAAGTCGGGGGGGTCAGTGGATAGTAAGATACACATCCTGGAAGGTCTGTGGGAACCAGCTCGTCCAGGGAATCAATAACCAGGTCACGAAATCGGATTTCATGCTGCAGCCTTTGTGGAACCATGGAACGTCTGTGAGCGGGGGAGGGACTGGACCAGAAGTGGTCCGGATTCCACCCTTCCTTGAGCTCTGGCTTTGCCCCCGACTCATCCTCTTGCCCGTGTGACTTTGCCATTATTCTCCAGAATACAGTCCTTCTTGGCAGGTCACCGTAAAATGCTGTCGCAGCCATCCTTTCAGCTCAGGGAAACTGTTCAGGCTCATGTGTTATCCCGGGCTCCCATGGGCGCCGTAGCTCTCAGTGTCTGTGGTTTCTTCTTCTCCTTGCACGTGGAATCTCTCTCACATCCATTCTATCCAACGTGTTTGGTCTCTATAGCTCTGGCTTCAGTTCTTTCCTGAGGTTCAGCCTCATCAAGACTTCCCTGGGGATCGTAAAGCACGGCCCATAGGACAGTGGATACCTGAGTACCTGCAGGCTGTCCTCGCCCCCCGTCCTGACCCCACAACCCCAGTTTCCTGCTTGTTGTGAAATTTTTAAGTGAGACTTTTAAGAGACACGAGTCATCATAAACTATACCTACCTAAATACTTCTTCTACCTGCAATCCTTGGGTACCCTAGCCTCACGCCACTGATTTATACTCAGGCCCCTGAATAGGAGTCACTGAACCAATATAGTGTTGAAAGACCACATTAAAAAATTCGACTTACATACCTCCCAAATATGCATTCCTCTGGCCCAGACCAATAGAGGGGAAACATAGCTAATGAAAGAAATATTACATATTGTTATATTTAGATTAAAAGAGTAAATGAAAGTAAAGTGACAGCAGAGTTCATAGTTGTCTTTAGTCATGATTTGCAATGGCAAATTATTTTTTCCACATTCCATCAAAATGCCATCCATCCATCCGTCTTTCTACCTAGCTACCTACCTACCTATATACATTATGTGTGTGTGTAGGTTTTGGGAATAGCAAGTAAACACATATAGAACAAATCATTATTCAAACTTCCGTAGAATTTTTTTTTCAGTTGAGTACTTCTTTTTGAGGAGAAATTTACATATTTATCAGGGAATCAGGGATTTTAACACTGACATGGCTCTTTCTTAAAACTGAAAAACAGTAATTTGGGGCAAACGTATAATTTGTAAAATTATCCTCTTTTTACCTTGTGTGAGAACTCCAAAACATTAATTGGTTAAGTCAATGCTATTATTTAGCAATATAAATGAGAATATTAGCTACTCAAATATTGCCAGACCTAATTCATGTCCTCAGGTATTGCCCCATTAGCATGCATCCGCATGAGCAAGAGTCACAAAACTAATGAATTTGTCACCAGGGACACAGATGGGGCATGACACTGCCTCTCTGTTCTCTGCACACTCCTATCCAGTTGTCTTATTGTAACATGATTACTTTTCATTCGATTCCACAAATTACATTATATCAAGTTACTATAGTGAAGCCTGTTTCTAATTAAAATCCTTGTTATCTCTATACTTTGAGTCAATATAGTTATTCTTTTTGTTTCTTACTAACCCTGGAGAAATTAGGAAACACTCCAGGCTCAGGATCTTCCGTGCCATTAAATAATAGTTATTTGTGTTTTGCCAGATGTAGAAAAGAGCCTACATTATCTCATTTTGGGGAAAATTATGTACCAATTACAGTATATGCTAGAGTTCAAGTTTTCTAAGAAGTGAAATTCTGGTTAGGAAGGATTTGATAGTCTAAATAAACCAGTGACTGGAACCCCATGTCAGCTGAGACCTCACAATGAGGAAATGTCCACGTTCAGTCAAGTTTAATTTGTTGTCAATATAGCATCAAGGCAGGGCTTTGAAAGCTTCCAGCATACATTCAGAAAACCCTAGACTCTCAGTAAGATCGCTTCAGTGCAGAGACACTAATTAAGTCACACAAAAAGCATCTCTTTATTATTCTAAGTCCCCTTCATTGAAGAGACACTAATTAAGTCACACAAAAAGCATCTCTGTATTGTTCCAAGTCCCCTTCCTCCACAAAACTTTAAAAAGCCCCAGGCAAACAGAGTCCTAGTTTGAATGCTGCTGTCTTTTTTTTTTAAAGAAAGGATATTTGGGTCAGATTTCAGTGGTGAATGCTAGAGAAAATTTTGCTGCTTCACATGTTCTCTCTTCATAGCATTCTCTTCCACTGTCAAATAATCGCATCTGTCATGACATCACCACCTTTGGTGGTTGGGAACATAAGGCAAATTCCCTGGCCTAATTGCATGAAAAAAACGATCTCCGGCTGTACAATATATAATTTAAACAGAAAAACTTTTTTTTTTTTTTTTTTTTTTTTTTTTAAAACAGACCATCTGCTTTGGCTAATTGGCAGATCTGGAAACACAGCAAAATCCTAAAATGTGTGGCCCAAACATATTGACTGTGGCCTTTTTTTTTTCTTGAAAAATCAACCAAGAGACACCTGTCTTTTTTCCTTAGAAGTTTGAAACACATCACCGGGCTATATTTCATAATTATTTCTTGCTTTCCAAATGCCAAGTGGCTCATATCCAGAGTATAATGAGGAGCTGTAAGATAACTGCCATGAGAAACATGCCATGGATTGCACCGTGCATGCCAGGCTCTTGATTATGCCCATAAGTAGTAGCCAGAAGCCCAGTGTGCAGAGCCCAAGGCCAGTTTGGCATTTCCACTTGTAAAAGCAACAGAAGTGAATAATTAAGAACTAAACGCTCCCCCCTCCTGAAGCTCTCAGCATTTATTTGCTCAACAAGTATTTCTAAGTTTCTATCTACAGTTTCATGGAGGGGTTTAAATAGTTTTAAATAATTGGATACCTACCATCCATTTAAAAAGTAAATACGTGAGCAAACTCTTTTTTAACCAGTCAGAAATTTTACCATTTTCTCTTCCTCCTCGAACTTATGCTTTGATTCCAGTATCCTTATAAAATATTTTTTGTTTATAAGCCTATTGTTCATCCTACTATCTGCAACAAAAATATATTACTTGGTACTTAACGTTATTCACTTTATCAGCATTTCAAATTGATCCTTTTTTTTTTTTTTTGATGTATCATAGTAAGACTACAGAGGGGTAAGAAGCATGCCTTTCTTTTGTCAAGTAGAATGGCATTTGTGAAAGGGTGCCATCTAACAACTGCAGTGCATCCTAAACGTGGTGATTTTAGAAAATAAATACGTATCGAATTTGAAGTTCCGGAAATTTTCTCTTAAATCTATCTATGTGCCTGATTAACCTTGTGTACACCAAGTGTATGCACATGCCAGTTCTAAAAGCCAGTTAATTGCAATGGATCTGTGATCCTGTGTTACCAGACCAAATTATGCACTGCTCCTTTCTAAATGTTTGTAGATTTTATGTAATTAATAAAACATAGACTCTTTTGGAAACCTTGTCATCAGGAATCACCGTTACAAAAAGTAAAACCATTAACACATGGGGGTCATTAAAGAGGGCTCTCATGCACAAAAGAAAAGTTAGACAAGAAGGTTTGGTTGGCCTGACTTCATAAAGAAATTTGGATGCATAGCTGAATTAAGAATAAAACCCTTCTTGCCTCATATTCTATCATTAACGAACAACAACTTATTTCCACTAATCATTTAAATATTAACCCAATTATATGTTGGCCCTTAAATTTTTAAAGATATGGTTATGGCTTCTTGAGAATGTTTTCCCTTTCTTATCATTTCCCTTATTTCTCTTCTGTAAAAGTTTGCTGTAGTCCTACCACCTATCTGGCAAGTGTGTCTTGTGCCCACAAGGAGGATCATTAACTCTGCTCGTTTCGCAAGTGCTGGTATGGTTCATCTGAGCACGGCATCACTAAGCTAGAAAATGCTACTTCCCCGTTTAGTCACATTGCTTATAATGGATGTCTTCAGTGTCACCCAGCTTAGCAGCTAATAACAGTGTATAATGTGTCTCTAAAAACAGATCATCTCTTTTTCTTGTTCAAGAAAGAACGTTCCATTAAAATACTGTGATGATACAAGGCAAAATTTGAAAACAAAACAAAAAAGTCAATAGGGCAAAAGACAAATCTGATAAAAGACTGTTATCCAAAATATACAAAGAACTCTTAAACTCAACAATAAGAAAACAAACTACCTGGATAAAAAATAGGCAACACCCTCAACAGACACTTAACCAAAGATATACAGATGGCAAATAAGCATATGAAAAGATGCTTCAGTCATATGCCATCAGGGAAATGCAAATGAAAACACAGTAATATACCACTATACTGCCATCAGAATGGACAATATAGAGAACACTGACACCACCAAATGCTGGCAAAACTGTGGAGCAACAGGAACTCACGTTCATTGCTGGTGGGAATGCAAACTGGTGCAGCCACTTTGGAAGACAAGTTTGGCAGTTGCTTAGGAAACTAAACATACTCTTATCATACGATCCAGCAATCCTGCTCCTTGGTATGTACTCAAAGGACTTGAAAGCTTATGTGCACACAAAACATGGGTACATGGATGTTTATAGCAGCTCCGTTCATAATTGTCAAAACTTGGAAGCAACCACAATGTCCTTCAGTAAGTGAACAAATAGACTGTGTTACATCCAGACCCTGGACTATTATTCAGGGCTAAAAAGAAAGACTATCGAGCCATGAAAATACATGGGGGGACCTTAAATGCATATTTCTAAGTGAAAGAAGCCAATCTGAAAAGGCCGTCTAATGTAAGATTCCAACTATATGACATCCTAGGAAGGGCAAAACTATGCAGATGGTAAAAAGATCAGGTGGCTGCCAGGGTGAGAAAAGAGATGAATAGGCAGAGCACAGAGGACTGACAGGGCCGTGAAAATACTCCACGATACTGTAACGATGGATCCATGTCATTATATACTTGTCCAAACCCATAGAATGTACAACACCAGGAGTGAACCCTAAAGCAAACTGTAGACTTCTGGTGAGTATGGTGTGTCAATGTGGCTTCATCAGTTGTAACAAATGCAGCACCTGGTGGGGATGTTGATAATGGAAGAAGTTATGCATGTGTGTGGGTAGATGGAAAATCTATTTGCCTTCCTCTTAATTATGCTGTTAACCTAAAACTGCTCTAAAATATAGTCTTTAAAATTAAAAAAAAAAAATAGTCAAGAAGTGAATTTCCAAATTCTTTCCTGGCTCTAATGCCATAGCAGAGATTTTTTTTTAAAAATCTGACCACTCCAAGTATTTATTTTTTCAGTAAAAAAAAACAAAAAATGGTGTATGATGGGGAATGTTATTAAACAGTTGTAATTTTTATATTGAAATACACTGGGTTTGTAACCATGACAGAATAACTAGTATTAGCTTTGTCTTCCTGCCGTTTAAAAATAAAAACTAAATAACTGAACAAATACATGAAATAAATGGTTTCAATAATTGGAAATGGGCAGCAGAGAGCTGTGATCCCTGATCTCCCCTGAGGAAGGGTAAATATGGGGTGAGCCCTTCTGTCATCCTTGCCTTCTGACTAAAAGCCCATTTAGAACCACAGTAAAGGAAAGGGATGCCCAAATATAGCACAGAAGATTTGGAGAATTGAAGAGAGATGGATCAGAGTTAGAGGAGGTCAAGGTGACTGATATTTGAGGAGTAGAGTAATGGAGAAAAAGAAACTCAGCTGTGCAGAGAAAAGCTCCAAAAATCTGCATAGAGGTCCTTGTAAGTATTTTGCCAAATACTCAGCTGATAATGCATGTATTAAAACTAGAGCTACCATATGATCCAGCAATCCCACTTCTGGGCATATAACCAGAGAAAGCCATGGTTCAAAAGAATACATGCACCCCAATTTTCATAGCAGCACTATTTACAATAGCCAAGACATGAAAGCAACCTAAATGTCCATCAACAGATGAATGGATAAAGATGTTGTATATATATTCAATGGAGTACTACTGAGCTGTGAAAAAGAATGAAATAATGTCATTTGCAGCAACATGGATGGACCTGGAGATTATCATACTAAGTGAAGTAAGTCAGAAAGAGAAAGACAAACACCATATGATATCACTTATGTGTGGAATCTAAAATATGACAAATATGACAAATTAACTTATCTACAAAACAGAAACAGGCTCACAGACTTAGAGAACTGAACTTATGGTTATGGGGGAGGGGGGAAGGGTGGGGGGAGGGATACTTAGGGAGTTTGGGATTGACATGTACACACTGCTATATTTAAACCAAATAACCAACAAGAACTTACTGTATAGCACAGGGAACTCTGCTTAATACTGTGTAATAACCTAAATAGGAAAAGAATTTGAAAAAGAATGGATACATGTATATGTATAACTGAATCACTTTGCTGTACACCTGAAACTAACATGACATTGTTAATCAACTATACTCCAATAAATAAAAGTTTTTTAAAAACTACATAACTCTAAGCAAACAGCAACTACTGGGTTGTAGTAGGGTGAACAATTGCCAAGATGGGAGAGGCAAGAGAGATATTTGAGTTTGTCCAACTGAAGTGGATAAATGCTCATTAAAAATGCAGGCATTCAGGAGAGAAGTGTCAGCCTCCAGGATAAAGGCCACTCTGCACCTACCTTATCAAACCTTAAAAACCAGCCTTGAAAGTGTCAAGATCATCCCTCAGTGATTAAATACTCGCCAAAACAAAACTTGCGGCTTGGTAAAGGAAGACAAGAAACATCCAGATACTTGACAACATGAAATACATAATAGCCATCCAATAAAAAAACTTATTAGGAATGTGAACACACAGGAAAATATAATTCATAACCAAGAAAAATTAGTTAATAGTGTTAAAACCAGAAATGACTGGAAGATGGAATTGGCAAAGAAGAACTTTGAGAGGTCAAGTTGGTAGAGAATGTTATTCAAATATTCCCTATCCTCATTCATTTTTTGTCTATTTCTCTAATAATTACTGATAGAGGAGGATTGTAATCTTCAATTATAATTGTGGATTTGCCTGCATTTTCTTTTGCTTTTTCTTTCTGTCAGGTTTTTCCTTCATGCATATTGAAGCTATGTTATTATGCACATACACATTTGGAATTGTATGTCTTCTTGACGAATAGACCTTTTATCATAATGAAATATTCCTATTTATCTATGGTAATATTTTTCGTTCTAAAGTCCACTGTTCTTATATTGATATAGCCACTCTAGCTTTCTTAGGATTTGGTTTTTTGCATGTTGTATCTTTTTGCATCTGTTACATTCAAGTACATTTCTTGTAGACAACATATGGTTTCTTGCTTTCTGTGTCCAATCAGATAATCTCTACTTTTCAGCTGGAGTGTTTGGATAATTTACACTTAATGTAAATTTCAGTCTGATTGGGTTTAAATCTATCCTCTTGATATCTTTTCTGTTTGATCCAGCTCTTCTTTATTCCTTTCTTTATCTTCTCCTGACTTCTTGCGCATTGAGTGTTTTCATATTGTATTCTATCTTATCTATTGGCTTGTGAACTCTTCAATTTTGTTCACTTTTATAGTGGTTGTTTTAGAGTTTACAATATGTGTCTTTGATTTATCACAGTTTATTTTGAAGTAGTGTCTTGTATCCGATTACCTATAATGTAAGGCCCGTACAACAATAGATTTCCACTTTCCCCTCCGCTTCCTGTTCTATTGTTATACATTTTACTGCGTCCCACACATTGTACAAAGCCAGTACTATCCTTGATCCTAAAACTAGGCAAAAACATTATAAGTAAGTAACACACCAATTTCCCTTATGAATATAGGTGCAAATATCCATAACATGTGAGCAAACTGAATCTCTTAATATATTAAAAGGGTATATATCATGATCAGGTGTGGCTTACCCCAGTAATACAAGGTTGCATTTCTGTTAAAAAATCAATGAGTATAATTTATGATTCTAATTTTAAAAATAAGATAAACCCATTTGATCCTCTTAATAGGCACAAAAAAAGGTACTTAAAAACTTTGACACAAATTAATGATTACAAAAATTAAAACTGTTAGAAAAATTGGAATAAAAAGGGAACTCCTCTACCTGGTAAAGGGAATCTATTGAAAACCTACAGTTAACATGCTTAATGTTGAAAGACTTAACTGTTAAGTCTGGGGAAAAGAGAGATGTTTTCTCTCATCACTTCTGTTCAACATTGTATTTGATGTACTAGCCAGTACAACAATACAAGGAAAAGAAAAAAAATACCATACTTGCTGTAAAGGAAGACACTAAACTGTCTTTATTTGTAGACATTATGACAATATACAAAAAAGCCCAAGATTTTACCTATTATACCTATTAGAAGTAATAGAAGAATTTATCAATCAAAAGGTACAAGTTCTATTTACAAAATTCAGGTGTATTTCCATTAACAATACATTATTGAAAAACAAAGATGTTTAAATACCATCATTAAAAATAGCATCAAAAGTTATGAAGAATGTAATAATGATAAAAATCACAAATGTTAGTGAGATAAATTAAATACAACTTTATAAATTTCAGGAGATAAACTGTGTTAAAGGACAAGAAAACTCAATAATGTTAAGTACCAATTCTTTTCCAGTTTCTGTATAAATTAAATGCAATTCAAATCAAAATTCCAGCATGTTCTTTGGAGAAAACAAGCTGATTCCAAATTTTATATGTAAATCCCAAGCATCTAGAATAGCCAACAAAATTTTGAAAAAGCAGCAAAAATATGTATACTTCCTGAATTAAGACTTTTTATAAAGCTACAGTAATTAAGACCATATAGGACAAAGATAGACATGTAGATAAATGAAAAAGAAGTCCAGAAATAGACTCAAATGCATGTAATAAATGGACTTTTGACAGAGGTATCAAAATAATAATTCAATGGGCAAAGGATAGTCTTTTCAACAAATGAGTCTAGAAAAAAAAGTTACTTGTATAAAAACAGAGTTAATCTCAACCTTAATTTCACAAAATACACAAAATATTAACACAAAGATGTATTATGGAAATAACTTCAAAAGCTAGAATGGTAAGTTTTCTAAAGGAAAATATAGAAGAAAATCTTCATGAATTTAGGGTAGGTAAAAATATTCTAGACAGCACAGAAATATCACACATATTTCCAAGATAGCACATAAATGGCAAAAGAAAGTTGTTTTCATAAAAATTGATAAATTAGATTTCATCAAAATTTAAAACCTCCAGAAAAAAAAAACTGTTAAAAAAAAAAAAAAGTATAGACGAATATTTCTCATGAACAAAGACGTAAAAATCCTCATCAAAACATCAGTACATCAAATCAAGCAATATATTTTTTAAAATACACCATGACGGGGCTTCCCTGGTGGCGCAGTGGTTAGGAATCAGCCTGCCAGTGCAGGAGACACCGGTTCGAGCCCTGGTCCGAGAAGATCCCATATGCCATGAAGCAACTAAGCCCGTGCACCACAACTACTGAGCCTGTGCTCTAGAGCCCACAAGCCACAACTACTGAAGCCCACACGCCACAACTACTGAAGCCCACACACCTAGAGCCCGAGCTCCGCAACAAGGGAAGCCACCACAGTGAGAAGCCTGTGCACCGCAAGGAAGAGTAGCCCCTGCTCGCTGCAAATAGAGAAAGCCCGTGCACAGCAGCAAAGACCCAATGCAGCCAAAAATAAATAAATAAAATTAAAAATGTATAAAAAAAATACACCATGACCAAATGGAATTTATTCCAAAAAGTACAAGGTTGGTTCAATATGAAAAGATTAGTCAGTGCAATCTATTGTATTAACAGTCTTAAGAAAAACCACGATTTTGATGCAAAATTGATGCAAAAAATCATTTGATGAAATCCAACACCAATATAAGATAAAAGCTTCCAGCAAAAGAGAACAGGATTTTCATAATCTGATAAAGGACATCTGCAGAAGAAACCTACAGCTAACACATACTTAAAAGTGTAAGAATGAATGTTTCCCCTCACAGTCAACATCAGACTAGAAATCTGTTAGCAAACTAAGATAAGCAATAGAAATAAAAGGCATATAGATTTGAAAGAAAAATCTAAACCTCTTCTTATTTGTAGGTAACATGATTTTTCAGGTAGAAACCTCAAGAAATTAACAAAATTCCTTAACTAATAAGTGAGTTTAGCAAGGTGGAAGGTCACAAAATGCAAGGGCAACACAAACAAAAAAGAATCAATTATAATATATATATAATTATTTCTTTATACTAAAAATGAACTATTAGAGAAATTTATAACACAATACCATTGACAATGACTCTCCCCCCAAAAAAAGTCTTAGGTATAAATCCAGTATAGGATCTGTATGTTAAAAACTAAGAAATGTTGATGAAAGAAATCAAAGACCTAAATACAGAGATATAAGATGTTCATGTCAGCATAGTAAACATATCAATTGTCTCCAAATTGGTCTATAGGCTTAGACCAATTTCTAGAAAAATGCCAGCAAGATATGTTGTAGATATAGATGGCTTATTCTGAAATTAATATGAAATGGCAAAGGAATTAGAATAGTTAAAAGTAATTTTGAAAAATAAAGTTGGAGGAATCACACTACCCGACTTTGACTTATTATACACCTACAGTAATCAAGAGAGTATGGGATTGGTCTAGGGACAGACACATAGATCAATACAACGAAGAGACTCCATAGGTAGACCCACACAAAGAGGGACAACTGATTTTTGACAAAGGTACAAAAGGAATTTAATAGAGAAAAAAATCTTTTCAATAACTGATGATAAAACAATTGGCTGTTCATGCACACAAAAAAGAATCTTATATCCTTGACCTAAAACCTACACCTTTACAAAATTTAACTCAGAATGGATCATAGATGTAAACGTAACATGTAACACAATGAAATTTTAGAAAAAAATAAAAGATCTTTGACCTGGAGTTGGGTGAAGAGTTCTTAGACATAACACTAAAACCAGAGTCCATAGAAGAAAATATTGATTGTCAGGAATAATAAAATTCTAAAGAAATATTCTAAGGAAGACATGAAGTGAATGGAAAACAACCAACTGACTGGAAAAATATTTTCAAATCTCATATGCAGTTTAGGACTTGTACTCAAAATATGTAAAGAATTCTCCCAACTAAATAGTAAGAAGTGGACAATCCAACTAGAAAACGGGCAAAGGTCTTAAACAGAAATTTTTACCAAAGACGATACGTGGATTGCAAATCATTTAAAAACATGAACGTGTTCAACATTGTGTATTTTATAGTATATAAATTATACCTTAATTTTTTAAAAGTTTAAAAGGTCTGCTCTTCAAAAGAAACTATTTTCACAAAAGAAAAAGAAGAGATATACTAGGAGAAAATTTATAAAACATATATATGCCTAAGTTCTTGAATTCATAATATATAAAGAATTCTTAAAATAATTAAGAAAAAATAAAGCACTAAAGTACCGGACAAAGATTTGTTCAGATGCTTCACAAGGAAGACATACAAATGGTCAATAGCATTTGTAAAGATGCTCCCCATTATGCGTCAGTGAGGAGAGGAAATTAAAACCATAGAGAGATGCCACTATTCACCCACTGGAATGGCTAAATTTAAAAAGACTAACAGTAGCCAGTGTTGGCAAGGATGTGGAGAAACTGGAACACTCCACATTGTCCAGGGGAATATACAATTTTGCAACCGCTTTGGGAAACAGCTTGGCAGTTCCTTTGTTAAATACTATATATGCTTACTCGGTGGCCTGGCAGTTAGACTTTTAGACTTATAGGTATTTACCCTAGAGATGTGAAAACATGTGTATACACAAATACTGATACACAGTGGTATACTGCACCTTTGTTCGTAATAGCCCCAAACTGAAACAATCCAAATACTCATCAATATGTGGGAAAAAAAAAATTGTGGTATATTCATGCAATGGAATACTACTCAGTAATAACAAGGAACAAAATGCTGATACACGGAATAGTGTGGATCAACATCAAAAATGTTCAACTATTATTCTGAGCTAAGGAAATCATATGTACTGTTTGATTCCATTTATATGATATTCTAAATAGACAAACCTGATATATAGTGTCAGAAAGCAGATAATGGTGGCTAGGGATCATTGGTGTTAAGCCAGGGGTCGGGGTGTTGATTGCCAAGGGCAAAGGGCATCTTTTTAGAGTGATGGAAGTGTGTTATAGTTTTCCTTTTGAGAGTGGGTATACAAGTCACATTTCAAATGGGGAATAATTCATTGTATGTAAATGATGCTTCAGTAAAGTTGATTTAAATTATATATATATATACACACACACACACACATATATATACACACACACGGCCCTCACTTGTTAACAAATATAAGCAAAATTTGTTAACTTCTCCAAGTCCAAATATTGTTTATGAAGTCAGCTGATGGAAGCAGCACATCCCATTTAAGACCATACCTTCCCAGGGGTGGGCCATCATACTAAGGCTATTAACAGAGACACTTGCCCAAACCAGCAATAATCCCTGTTAAAGCCAATCATTTTCTTTTGGACATTACTGCCAGTGTTAAGAAGAGCTCTGAAAGTCTACAAATAATCAATGCTGGAGAGGGTGTGGAGAAAAGGGAACCCTCTTGCACTGTTGGTGGGAATGTAAATTGATACAGCCACTGTGGAGGACAGTATGGAGGGTCCTTAAAAAACTAAAAATAGAACTACCATATGACCCAGCAATCCCACTACTGGGCATATACCCAGAGAAAACCATAATTCAAAAAGACGCATGCACCCCAATGTTCATTGCAGCTCTATTTACAATAGCCAAGACATGGAAGCAACCTAATTGTCCATGACCAATGAATGGATAAAAGACATGTGGCAAATATTGATATATATATTACACACACACACACACACACACAATGTAATACTACTCAGCCATAAAAAAGAATGAAATAATACCATTTGCAGCAACATGGATAGATCTCGAGATTAAGTGAAGTAAGCCAGACAGATAAAAACAAGTATCATATGATATCACTTATATGTGGAATGTAAAAAAAAAAAAAAAAAAAAAAGGATACAAATTAACTTATCTACAAAACAGAAACAGACTCATGGACATAGAAAACAAACTTATGGTTACCAAAGGGGAGGGGGGGAGAGGGATAAATTAGAAGTTTGGTATTAAAATAGATATACTACTAAATATAAAATAGATAACCAACAAGGACCTACTGTATAGCACAGGGAACGAACTATACTCAATATCTTGGAATAACCTATAATGGAAGAGAATGTAAAAAAAGAATATATATGTATATATATATGTATAACTGAATCACTTTGCTGTGCACGTGAAACTAATACAACGTTGTAAATCAACTGTATTTCAATAAAAATTTGAAAAAAAGAGCTCTGGAAAATAACAAACAATAATAGAAACAAATTTAAAAATATCAGGAAGGAAATTTCACTTTAAGAACAAGAACGACAAAATTATTAATTATATCAAAATATGAAAAGAGTAAAAAGATGGTATTTATAGGATTTTGTCCTCCTGTACCATAGTCGCACTGAACCTTTCCCTCTTTGTCATTTTACTGTGAAGGGATAATTTTTAACATTTACCTGATTTCTACATATCAGTGCTTGGCTCCACACTGAACAGGTTCACCTTGGTGGCATTTCTCATTAGTCACCTCTTTCTAATTAGCACACAATGTGATGATTTGTATTGCCTACAGAACTCACCAGGATCGTGCATGATAGTAAGATGCAGTATTCAGCTATTTGCACTGACTAGTTTTTCTCTGGTCTGCAGTCACAGAAAGCATCTCCCACTCCCTGGAAATCTTATAAATCTAGGCCCTTCTTTGAAGGAATAAGCAGACGTTGTAGATGGTCAGGATACGTGCTTCATTAGCACTACAAATAAAAGCAAAATTCTTGCCCTGCTGGGTGGTGAATTAGTAACATCATGCTATGTCAAGAAAGATTACCATAGTAAGATTTCCATCATTCTTCATGCTGCTATGGGATGAAAGGTGTGTAAACTGGAGAAGAGAAGATTAATGGGAAATAGGGAACATTTCATTCTATAACATTTTTTTAAAGATGTGAAAGTATCAAACAGGAATATTTAGGCTTAATGTTATAAAATTAAATACTAATTAGAGCTGCCCAAGAAGGAAACAGACTTGGATAGGCTAATGGAAAAAACCCATCATCTCAGAAGAATTTAAGCAGAAGTATGATGGTCATTTGTTTGAAAGTAAGAACAATTTTCCAGACAAGTTCTTAGTCATTTTCTGGTGAAGATTTTCCTCATCTTCTGTAAACTCCAGCTTAACAGCTGGTCTCTTTTCTCAACTTTAGGATTCGTGAGTCCTTAAAAGCTTCGGTACCCAAGTGAGTCAACAGCTATACCTGTTGAGACCTTTTAAAGTTAAGATAGCATTTTTTTGCTGTAGACCTCACACATTCATCTCCACTAATGATTCTGGGAAGCAAACAGCTTCGCTCTTTCTGAAGTGCTCCTGGTGTGACCACAGACCCCTGGCCCTTCATCTTTTTGTTTCCAAATAATTCTCTTCAGGAAACTCAGACGGTGAGAAAGCACATCACACACTTTGTAACTGTAAAAGCACAACTACTGGCAAAAAAAGAGTAAGTACCAAGGGTAAATTTCAGAAAATTGGACAAAAGCATTTTATAGACAAGGTGGATTGTATCAAAGACACCGACGGTAACTTCAGTATCTGTGGGTCAAGCTTTGGCAGTTGCCTTTCTGGTTTACCGTATGTGGTGAACTGGAACACATATTTGTACAATGTGCTACTTAAGTACTGGAAAAGTATGGCTACTGTATAGCTTTAAGAAGGTTTCTATTCTTCTATCTCCCTGAACATGCTTCATCCCAAATAGATCTACACCAATACCCATCAAACCTTGATGGAATGTGTGTCTTGTACTACTCATGATGATGGTCTTCTTTGGGTGAATAACAAAAAAGAAAAGGGCACTACCTTGATGAGGAGTCAGACTAATGGGGGAGATAGATGGCTAAATGTCTACATATTTATAGTAGAATGAGGTAGATGCCATAACACAAGATAACAAAATGCTATAACAATCTGAATGTTTTCAGGGGAGTAATTTGAACTATTACAGCATATTGAGTAGAGTTCCCTGTGCTATACAGTAGGTCCTTATTGGTTATCTCTTTTATATACAGTAGTGTGGATATTCATCCCAAGCTCCTGATTTATCCCTCCCCACCACATTTCCCCTTTGGTAACCATAAGTTTGTTTACAAAATCTGCGGGTCCGTTTCTCTTTTGTAAATAAGTTCATTTATAGCATTTTAAAAATTATATTCCACATATGAGTGATATCATATGATATTTGTCTTCCTCTCTCTGGCTTACTTCACTTAGTATGATAATCTTGAGGTCCATGCCTGTTGCTGCAAGTGGCATTATTTTGTTCATTTTTATGGCTGAGTAATAATATTCCGTTGTATGTATGTACCACATCTTCTTTATCCATTCCTCTGTTGATGGACATGTAGGTTGTTTCTATGTCTTGGCTATTGTAAATAGTGCTGCAGTGAACATTGGGGTGCATGTATCTTTTGGAATTTTGGTTTTCTCCAGGTATATGTTCAAGAGTGGGATTGCTGGATCATACGGTAGCTCTATTTTTAGTTTTTGAAGGAACCTCCATACTGTTCTCCGTAGCGGTTATACCGTCCTACACTGTTGCTGAGGATGTAAATTGGTACTACATACGTTTTTAAGGTAAGAAATGATAGTTTTAGAGATTTTAGAAAATTAACTAATAAAAATACAGAGGATCAGTAGAGTGAGCAGAACATGGACAGAAGAGAGAGGCTGTACCAGCGGTCGAGGAAGCGAAAGATGGCCAGGGCCTAACCCGCCGGCAGTGCTGCTGATGGGAGAGGAGAAAATCTGGTTTCAGAAGGTTATCGTCCATAGAAGTGGCCGTTCTTAGGGCTTGAGAGAGGAGTTTAATACGGGCGACAGCATCATCATGATGCTTTGTATTCCTCTGGGAAATGTCAGTGGTCCTATTAAATCTGTTCCTCCAAACTGGTACACACTTTGAGGCAGCAGTGGCTCCCCTCGTGGAAGTATCTGGGAGTCATGCATGGGTAGCTAAGGAAGGAAATCATGCCTGAGATTTGGGCTTGGGAAACATCAGCCTATAAATGACACTACAAGCCGCAGACGTATTTCTGATCACCCGGAGAAAAATAAGAGGGAAAAATCAAGAACTGTTTGGAGTATGAACAACCTATTCTTTAATCCTCTATTCTTCTCTCCCAAGGGCTCTTTCCATCCTTTATTTCCCCCTAAGACGTTGGCAAGTGTGCATGTGGCAGTATGGTTGCCCACAAACAATGTAGGCAAATAGAGTTCATACCAGTGTGTACGTTTTTACTCCTGATGTAAAAGGCACATGAAATTAGATGCAAAGGGCATCTGTTTAGGTGTCCGACTGACAGGAATTCAAACCCTGACTTCATCTTTTACCAACAGAGAGATTTTTGGTAAAATTGTGTCATCTTCCTAATTCTCAGTCTCATAATATGTTTTTAAAAATGGGAGGATAAAGATTCTGCCTTGTCCAGAATGTGTATAAAATGCCTGGCCAGAAACAGGCTCTCACCAATGATGATTATGTTACTGGAAGAGAACAGGAGAGATGGAAAAACCTGGGGTTGGGGGTGGGTAACCAAAAACTTTAACTCCTTTGGGCTTCAGTTTATCAGTAAATAGAAAAAAAAATGCTATCAAATTTACAGTGTTTCAGGGAAATAAGAGACTGTGTGTGTGTGAATCTGTATAAGGATGCAGATGATACGATTAACAGTGATTTAAGAAAAACTGCATTTATTTCACATACATAAAGTCTAAATAAATGCAAGGATGGTTTGGTGTACAGTAAAGCCAGGGCACTGGGATAACATTAAAGGCAAGAGGAAGGCTGTCATCAGTTAAATCAGCATAACAAAAGCTTGCCCACAATTCCTCCTACAAAGCTACTCTTGAGTCATATTGGGCAAAACTAGGTCTGCTTTCATCCCTACCTGCTCAGGAACCTAGGAAAGGATGACCTCCCTTTTTCAGCCTTGTGAGAAATGACTTGCAGTGGCTACTGGGCTGCCAACAAGAGTCTCTCGCTATCATCCAGGCGGTTTCCAATGT
This sequence comes from Balaenoptera ricei, assembly GCF_028023285.1. Lineage (NCBI taxonomy): Eukaryota > Metazoa > Chordata > Mammalia > Artiodactyla > Balaenopteridae > Balaenoptera > Balaenoptera ricei. The sequence continues at coordinate 5,726,981 of NC_082644.1, forward strand.
AAAAACCTCTCCGAAAATTTAGTTGTCCTTTTTCAGATTTTCCCTTATATAAGGATATACTGGGTTGGCCAAAAACTTGGTTCGGGTTTTCCGTAGCATTTTACAGAAAAACCCAAATGAACCTTTTGGCCAACCCAATACTTATAATAAAGTGAAAGTTATTACTAAAAGCCTAATCAAATGCAAAAGGGAATTCTTGATCTAGTTCAGTTGCTTTCAAGCATTTTTTTAAGCTTCAGAATACTTTGTGTAGTTGAAACATTACCAAGAGGCCAAGTATGTAAAGTGAAAAAGGGCAGAGCTTCAGTAGAAGAAGGGATGAGTCCCCAGAGCCCTGATGTACACCTACTACCTTGCCTTCCACTGTCCAGCACTCTCTACTCCCCGCAGCCACCGAAGATGCTCCAGTCCCACTTGTAGTGCTGCCTGGATGGAATAGAGCCCTTCAACAAATGTTCACCTTCCACCTGTACCAGGCACTGTGCTAGGCGCCGAAATCCACTTAAAAGGCAGATGAGGCCCCTATGTATATAAGGCTTGTTTCCCAGGATAAGAGATAGACATCGATATGGGGGGGAAAGACAAGTAAAGTGAAAAATGAATGAAATAATTTCACAGTTGAATAATTTCTATTAAGGAAAGAACTGAGAGGTACAGATAAAGTGTAACAGGAGAGCCTGCTTTGGATGTGATGGTAACAGAAGGCCTTTATAAAGCAGAGACTTGGGACTTCCCTGGTGGCGCAGTGGTTAAGAATCTGCCAGCCAATGCAGGGGACACGGGTTCCAGCCCTGGTCCGGGAAGATCCCACATGCCTCGGAGCAAATAAGCCCGTGTGCCACAACTACTGAGCCTGCGCTCTAGAGCCCGTGAGCCACAACTACTGAGCCTAGAGCCCATGCTCCGCAACAAGAGAAGCCACTTCAATGAGATACCCGTGCACCGCAACGAAGAGTAGCCCCTGCTCGCCGCAACTTGAGCAAGCCCATGAGCAGCAACGAAGACCCAATGCAGCCATAAATAAAGATACATAATTAGACAGACAGACAGATAGATAGATAGGTAGATGGCAGAGACTTGCGAATGGAAGGAACTAACCATGTGAAGAGTATGCAAAGAGGGGGGTTTCATACAAAAGGAGAGCAAGTGAAAACAGCAGAAAGCAGGGGTGATGGGACATGTTTAAGAGACAGGCAAGGGCCAGGTCCTCCAAGGCCTTGAAAACCATAAGAAAAGACAGATTTTTACTCTAGGTGTCATGGAAGGCCCCCGAAGGGAATTCTGAAAGGAAGCCTAAGTTGTGATCTAATTTATACTTTAATAAGATCACACAAGTGACAACTTAACCATACAACCAAAGCCTATGGTTACTATTTTGACAAAATAGAGGATTTGTAATTATGCCCTTCTTGAGGTTGGGAGCATCGTATTTTTAGAACACTTAAGCATGATGCCAAAAATGGCACGCTGAAGCCCTGGACAGACACAAGCTTCACCTTGGCCCCATTCTTCCTCCCCCTATTTCACTCCTCATGGTAACTTCTCTTTCTACTGGAAAACTAGGATCCATCCGGAGACCAGTTTGTCCCAGCAGCAACTTTATCAGAGTTTACTCTCAACTAAGCTGGACTCTCTCTAAAGGAATTCTGTTCCAACTGCAAAGAATCTATTTCTCCCTGAATTGCCCTTTGATTAGGTTTGAACTGAAGATGGATTTCCCATATTGAGCAGAAACCTAGATGGCCTACCCCTGTAAGACCCTTGAGAACCTCTTTCTCCCCACTTCCTTTCCTCCCCTCCTCATATTCTGGTTTAACTATTTAATGATATGTAGAAGACAAAGGCTCTCAATCAAGTCTTCTATAGAAGAAAATCTGCCTATATATTTTAATATATTCATCTTTCTTGCATCTATTCAGGAGTTAGATTCTGAGGCTCCAAATACCCAGCTATGAAGCTTGAACTGACGTCATGGTTCATCAGAGCTATTCAGATAGTCACCCATCAATTCTAATAATTTACATTTTTGTCCTTTTCCCCGTGTTTTAGCTAACAGCTGCAATATAAAAAATTCAATACAGAAGAGGTACATGAATTTTTAATAATTGAGGTCTTGCAGAAAATTTTATTTTTCGCAATGATATAAATACGCCGTGTTTGACATAAGCGTTTTCAAATATTAGAAAGGAAAATTTGATGATAACATTCCGAAAAGATGTGCAGCATACTACTACCGTAGACAGGTACGTAAAACCCTACTGTTGAAACAGCAGACCTCCACTAACCAGATAGGCTGTTATTCTCAGAAGATGAGGAAGTGCCGCCAGCATTGTAAACCTAATAAGGTGGGTGATGTGGATCAATTTGTACTGTCCTTGACTTTCTGCTTCTATTAGAATTCTGAAAGATCATTAGCCATCTCTGGGATATGTTTGATGAATGGGTTTGGTTCAACAAAAAAAGGTGAGGTCAACCGTGAGCAGAAAGTTTTCTTTTTTAAGTGTATTCCAGAGTGAATGTGTGCTTTCCAAACTGCAAATGAGTAGAGGTTTATTCCTCAGGAATGTTCTGGTTCATGCAACAGTGCATTCTGCCTGAGGTGCCTTGGAGCACCTTCCAGCCACAGGGCACAGGACCTCTGGGCTGGGGTGTCAGCACAGCTGCTGAAACTGGGAGAGCCTAGACCAAGCAAGGACCCCAAACGGCACGCTGTTAATAAACCAGATCTATAAAAATGAATAACTAAAACAACCTGGCTAATATCTCACAATGACCCAAATTCTTCCTTATCACGAGAGAAGGTGAAACACACTTCTGTTCTTTTTACATCGTATACTTTTCAGTGTTTGGCTCTTTCATTAAAGACTAACCTCTTGGGCTCTTTTCTGTATCGCATCTTCCACTCTGTTCTCTAATAGCTCCGCTCCCCGTGCTTTCACCAAGAAAATGCTGTGGCAACACACTGAGAGAAAGATTTGCTTTACCTGCCAACATGAGGACGTGGTACTTTTTAACCATGGCCTGCTTACTCCCCTAAGTTTATCACCCACACAAATGAAGCTAATTTTACAAACTGAAGATGCTCTTTCTATTACGTTCTCCTCCAAATAAAAGCAACGAGCTTCACTCTATTTGTTACTCTGCTCTTTATAATTAGTTTTATGATGAATGGCGAGAATGCTTATGCCATAAATCCAGTCTACAACTCCCCCATGTCTAGATGGTTATGAATCCCTTGAGTAGGACCGAAAATACTATATTATAATGACTCAGTCTGGCTTGTAATCTCCACTGCAAAACTTTTTAACCTCTTACATTCAAATTCATTCTACAGGCTTTTTAACTAGATCCAAGGATCTAAAATAATCAGTTTCCCAAAAAAGGCAACGCTTTAGAGTTTAGTAAAATCAGACAATTTCTGATACTTTAATACAGCCATACAAATACCACTGCCTATTATACATAGGATGGATAAACAACGTCCTACAGTATAGCACAGGGAACTGTACTCAATATCCTGTAATAAACTGTAATGGAAAAGAATATAAAAAAAGAACGTATCTATATGTATAACTGAATCACTTTGCTGTACAACAGAAATTAACACAACATTGTAAGTCAACTATACTTCAATAAAATAAATGCAAACAAAACAAAACAAGCCAAAAAACCCAACGAATACCACTGGCTGACCCTGGAGACTCTTGCCTTCATTTCTTTAAATAAAGACTTAAAATATGTCATTATGAAAAATGAGTTCATATATCAGAAACAGCTTAAAAATATGAAGTGCCTGAATTTTTGGCTGAATATGGATCAAACTTTAAGAAGAGCTCTCTGCTACCATCCTCTGCCCAAAACTGGTAACATCGACTTTAGGCCTTTTATAAAGATTTGGAAATTCGGACATGACCCTCCTACGTCAGAGCATAAGAAATCTCATTTAATTACAGGCAGTTGAGAAAATGTTCCTTATTTAACCTGCCACTCAATCCTCCTTTTTGTTGTAACCAAGATTTTTTTTTTTTTTAATAACACCTATTTGTTCTTCTTTTTACTTGTTCCTGCCTGTTCCTCAATGTCACTGACATTCTATGTCAAGCATTTCTATCACATATGAATATATGTTTGGCTAATTGGTACACATTTGTTGCGTGAGACTTTGGTCTGAGAAAAATCACATTGATTTTCCCAAATCAAGTTAGATTTGGCTCCATTCCCAAGCAGCAAAACTGGCAGGAAATCTAGTCTTTTTGCAAAGCTCCCTTTTTCTACCGCTTCTGCAGTTATGTTAGAAGATCTAGAGAACCACAAATACTAGAAAGGTCAGGAAATATCTGGTCTTCAGTGCAACGTGTTTCTCATTCTTATCTGTCCTTGTCAAACTCGAGAGTCTCATCTGAAGGTGGGCGGCCCCGAATCATGACATCCGCGTCCTCTGACCCAGTCGTGGTCACCGAGGAAGCACCCAGACCGAGGGTCTCAGGCACCACATCCCTCAATGGCCTGGATCCTCGCAAGTTTCATGAACAGAACCCAGCTTTTCAGGGAACCCACCACCCTGCCATAAAATCCAATTTTTTTTTTCCCCCTCAGGAAGAAGAGCTCTTCTCCAACAGTCTAGTATTTCAGTCAAAAGACTTCTTAATATTTATTTCCAGGAAAGAGCAACCCAGACCTCCAGGTCTCAAAGTTCTTAGCCCTTTAGTGAAGGGGAAGGTAAAATATATCTTCCTTGTGATAAGACTGAGACACAGCTGCTGGATTGGGTTCTCCTGAATCAGTAGGGAAGTAGGTGATAGACAGATACAGAGTTACATAGGTAGATAGTTATATAGCTACATGGATGATAGACATAGATAGATAATTGACTGATAGATATGTGTGTGTGTGATTATATGGTTTGGTGTAGACTGTGTGTGTATGAATTCTGTACTTGATGAAGAGACAGGGGAAAAAATGGTGTATATCTTTTAAAATAAGGCCTTTTGGGGGGGGGGGGGGGGCTCCCTGGTGGCGCAGTGGTAAAGAATCTGCCTGCCAATGCAGGGGACACGGGTTCGAGCCCTGGTCCGGGAAGATCCCACACGCCACGGAGCAGCGGAGCGTGTGCACCACAACTACTGAGCCCGCATGCCACAACTATTGAGCCTGTGCTCCTAGAGCCCGTGCTCCGCAACAAGAGAAGCCACCGCAATGAGAAGCCCGTGCACCACAATGAAGAGTAGCCCCTGCTCGCCACAACTAGAGAAAGCCCGCACATGGCAACAAAGACCCTACACAGCCAAAAAATAAAATAAATAAAAATTAAAAAAAAAAAGTTCTTTTGTAATAATAGCATCTCAAGAATGAAAGACACCAGCTAGTGAGGCTACTACAGAGTGAGTTTAAAGCAAGGGTGACTGTTTTATTCATCCTTGGTTTCCCCCTCCCTCCCCGATCCTATCCTGGGACCCAGACATAATAGATACGCAAAAGAAAAAAATGTGTTTTAACTTGAACTGAAATACAACCCCCAAAGTGGGTGTAACCTTCAGGCAATCAAATGAATACTAACACATCTTTTAACAGCAAACAAACAGTCAAGCAAATCCAAAGTACCAGAAGATGTCAGGAATTCCATCTTTACCTAACTACCCTTTTACTGCTGCCGTAACGTTGGGAACGTGCATCGCCTGCATCAGTTGTTCCCACATGCACCTCTCAAATCAATTATTCATTCTTCCACCTGGAACCGTGTCTTGCATCTGCCCCCCTTTCTCCAAAGATCCCCAAATCAGGCATATACACAGAGCATGAAGCCAGGCAAATGGATAGACAGAGTAATAAACGGATAAACAAAACCCTTTATTGTTACAAGGCTTTTGCACCCAATCTTAATGTATTCTCTCGGTGAATTCAATCGGTGGTCTTTCTGCACCCTGCTAGCACACTGGTGGGGTTAGAAGGGTTGCTAATATATGGAAATATGTATCCCGTCAGCCCTGGTAGCCCAAGAGTTGGGCTTGGAACAATATCCCTGTTTCGGTCACGTGGAGCTGACAGCAGTCTCCTTCAGGAATGCTGAGTGCCTAGGACATTTTATCATTTTCTGCCGTGATAGGATAGGCAAAGGCTTGGGGATGCCATATATTTGATGACGATGAAAGGAGATTCTAAAGAAAACATGCAAGGAATCCAGGCACAGTTTGCCTCCAAGACAACTATCTATCCTCTTTTCAGTAATGTTCCACTGCCTGGTGACATGGTCCAGTGAATGCCCTGGAACTATTCGTCAATGTTTTCTTTGATAATAAGTTTAGCAAAGAAGAAACTCCTCTGAATTTCCTCTATAGGACAGTGAAAGTCATGGCGAACGGGCCTTCCCAAACACCTGGGTATCATTTAAACGATTAGATATGAAATTCTCACAACTGCTATCATTTGCATCTGTACATTTCATTGCTTTTTTTCCCCCCATGTTCTACATCTAAGAAGAGTTCCATTTTGATCTGTTATTTAATAACATCAAAATTACCAACTGATTCATTTTTGAATGACTCAGCAAGTCTTCCTGTCCCTCCAGGCTGTAAATAAGAAGCCAGGAAAAGCAAGACAGAGAAATGTCATTTTTTAAAGATATTAGACATTACAAAGGGATTTAGAGACAGACACGAATTGGGGCTAAATCCTAAGAGCAGTTTTTCCCTTCGATGGTCCAATCAGTAGAAAGAGATGCCCACCTTGGTGCCAGGTTGATGGGCAGCACATCTGTCCACTGTGAACTCTGGGTAGAAACTTGCACGTGTTCCCTGCCATTACTGTCCTAGAAGGCCTTTGCTATTCATCCTGGGCACGTACCTGCATGAATAAATGTCTTTTCATTTCTGTCAATCCCATCATTCTCTCTAAAATAGCAAAAGTGAGGGCTTTTTCCCCAACAATATGATACAACACACCTTCACATCTTCAGCGAGAACCACCGATTTGGAACTTTGTCCTGTGGTTTCAAATGTGGAACTTTCAGGTCTAAGGCTAACTCAACGGTATCATAGCTCAAAAAACCTAGACTTGTTTTTGTAGTTGTTGAGGCCTGACCTTCTTGAGGCTGCTCTGGGTATTTTCCATCAGCTTTGTTTTTTAAGTGTCTGGTTGTTTGACCCCTGAAGTGAAGTTGTGAGGTTTAAAGACTGTCAGATAACATAACCGTATCCTGCAATGTGTAAATACACACACACACACACACACACACTATGGATACAAACTCCTGTGTGAGCTTCATCTTTTTCTTATTCATCCGAAATATGAGGTGCATATGTCAAAGGAAATCTTTTCTTCAAATGACAATGCCATTGAAACAGCAAAGAAACATCTCTCCTGTGTGTAGGCAATTATTCCTACTTTACAGGAGACACATCTGGGCTGTAGTTGTAAACATGTCACATGCCTCTTCAAAGTCAACTTTTCCTTTCATAAGGACCTGCCAGTACCCTGAGTTTGTTTTTTTTCCAAAGGCACTATGATATCCTTCAGGTTTTGGTCCACATTTACTGAAAAATAATACTAGGCCTGTTCATGATTCATGTAAACTTCACTTAACACTATATAATAATTTATGTACAACACACAGAGAGAATTAAAGAAAAGGACGCAAGGGAGAAAAACTCCAGTACAAAAAGGCTTTGTTTTGTGTTATTTTTTTTAACCATGGGGAATGAGTCATTAACATGAACCTTGCTTCTGTTCAGTATGTTTAAAAGAAAAGTGTTTAAACACTTGGAGATACCTAGAGTATATTTTTAAATGGTGATTTTTAAAATATATCACCTTGTCCAACACTCTAAGAAAAAATTTTTAATGTTTGTTACTTTTTTCTTTTTGTTTAGCTTCTGATAGCTCAGATTATAACTGTTATGGTTATACTACCATATTTAGTAGGGAACACATCTGGAAATACCATTTACGCTAACACAGGGCACAAAGACACATCATGTGAGCACAGGAAGACAGAAGTATATTGGTGACTCTTCGAACAAACCTTACTATCACTTTAAAGATTGTTGCAGAAGCTAAAACATTTCCTCTCCACCTAACTTTTCTTCCATGATTAAGTAATGGGACCAAATTGAAGACTTTGCTGAATAAGGGTTTTTCCATTCTTGGCCCTTTAAATGAGAATTTCACACCGTTCCTGAGTGTGAGCGCACTCAAGTCTCTGCAAGTGTCAGTGCCTGTCGCAGGACACTGTCTGCAGGCCCTATTCCCTTGATCTGAAAGCTCAGTCTTCTACTTCAGGTTCCTGAATCAAACTCTGGCCCCTTCTGGGCTTTTTGTAAGACTTTCTCTCCATCCAGCTCCGTGCCTGTTATCCGTGGAGACAGAGCTTGAACTGGAAAACCCTCTTACTGACCTCACTTGTTAGGACAGCCCTTGTCACGAGAGGGAGACTCACGCACTGAGAGATCTGGCTTTCCTTTTGGTGAACAAGCTCTTGAAGGGAAAACATGGTCAGGAAGGCAGAGACAGAAAAGACTTGGGACTAAGAAAAAAGCAGGATCTCATTTTGGTTGGCTTCCGAGTAATAAATACATTCTTTAAATTATTTAAAATGTTTTGCGATTTGGGGAGCCTTCTGAGAAAATGCAACCTCAAACAAGTGATCCATCAGTTTTCTTTCTCTGGTTTTTTGTTATTAAGAATTTTGTCAATGTAGGTAAGAGCATAGACCTCCCAAAACCAAGATGGCAAAAGTACCTCTGTTTGAACAGTATGGAGGTTCCTTAAAGTAAAAATCGAGCTGCCGTATGATCCAGCAATCCTACTCCCGGGCATATATCAGGAGAAAACCATAATCCGAAAGGATCCATGCACCCCAATGTTCATTGCAGCACTGTTTACAATAGCCAAGACATGGAAGCAACCTAATGTCCATGGACAGATGAATGGATAAAGAAGATGTGGTACATATATACAATGGAATATTACTCAGCCATAAAAAAAGAATGAATGCCATGTGCAGCAACATGGATGGACCTGGAGATGATCATACTAAGTGAAATAAGTCAGACAGAGAAAGACAAATACCATATGATATTGTTTATATGCAAAATCTAAAAAAAAAAAAAAAAATGGTACAAATGAACCTCTTTACAAAACAGAAACAGACTCTCACAGACTTAGAGAATGAACTTATGGTTACCAGAGGAAAGGGTGGAGGGAAGGGATAGATTAGGAGTTTGGGATTTACATGTACATACTGCTATATATAAAATAACCAACAAGGACCTACTGTATAGCACAGGGAGCTCTGCTCAAAGTTCTGTAATAACCTAAATGGGAAAAGAATTTGAAGAAGGATAGGTACATGTATATGTATAACTGATTCACTTTGCTGTACACCCGAAACTAACAACATTGTTAATCAGCTATGCCCCAATATAAAATTTGTTAAAATAAAAGAATACTTGTTTGATTTCTCTACCCTTAACATGGAAGAGGCAGAAAATAAATATACAGGTTCATTCATCCAGGCTGGATCCAGTTTCACTTTTGAGTTTTTATTATTTTTCATTTCCCTCAAGTCCTTCCCCTTCTACCCTTTCAGTCAACTCCCCCAGATCTAAACAAGGGACCAGGAGAAGATCGTCACCAAGACACCTCGGTATCCCAGTAACACACAAAAGGAGAATGACCCCTAGGTCTTCCAAAGCCATGTCCAGAGTATGCACCCACCTGGACTTAACTTTGCCAAGTTCACTTCATTAGGATTTGTCCTGATTTATCCATTCTTCACTGAGCAGCAACTATTTGCAAGACACTGTATTAGGTACTGAATAAAAGATGAAGTTTTTTAAAGCCTGCTTTCAAGATTCCAACCACCCAGGCAGATTAATAAGTATGCAGCAAAAACTAAAAAAGAAATTAGAATGTAATAAATGTCACAAATAACACTCCAAGTGCTGAGAAGTTTCAAGGAGGGAAAGATTACAATTGATTGGGGACATAAATATGCAAATAAATATAAAAGAAATTAGAATTTGATCGATGTTATGAATAAGGTGCAAAATGTCCCGAGTGTTCAGGGTGACGGATGGTGGTCAGAAAGGTGCTGTAGTTTTATTCCTAATTACATTGTTATTGACAAATCAAAGATTCTAACCTAATTCCGATTGCCAGATCAGTGTTCTTGACCATGAAGCTACCCATCCTCCTTTTGTATATATTTTCTGATTTAATTTTAATAGGAATGCTGGGAGTTATGTCTCCTTGTTCCTGTTTCAGAGGCAAGGAAACGGAAGCCCGGATGTGTAAAATAACGTGCTCTAGTTTATAAGGATGTCCCCTGGGACCTCTGGTTTCCACTCATAACCTATTGTATATCTAGCATCCACTAGTTTATCTAATCATGAATGCTTCTGAATTACTTGAAACCTGCTTTAAAAGTGGGAACAAGCTTCACGGTGCAATCTCACATACACTGTTAATTTGGTAAACTTTTTCCAGTCCCCACCCAACACGTCACAGATTCCAGTCTTAATGAAACTTAACAAGAAATGGCTGTAAACACATGAAGGTAATTGCTTATATAGCAAAGTTCCCTGAACTTTTGACTGCATTTATTACAGTTTCTGGGAGAAGAAATCTTTTCTACCTCTTTAGAGGAGAGAATAAGAAAAGATGCAAACCTCAGGCTACCTGATCTTTACAGCTCTGGGGAGCTGAGAAATGAATGTCCCAACTTTTAACTTAAAATCCTCTCTCCCACTTGATGCTGAGCACTTTCCCATTTCCAAAAATGTTCATCGATTACCTACTGTCTACAGATCTCTGATATGTTTCACTAAGCAGAGGTAAAAAAATAACTGATACACTGAACAAATACACAGTGTATCAGTTATGATGCTACATATAAATAGATACATGTATTTCTCTAAGGCAAAAACTGCTTTTAAAAATTGTCTTAAAAATCCAAGTTATGTTGCAAACTTGGCAGAATATAGAAGCAACTGGCCTTTACAAGTTAAGGGTTGGGTACAGAGATGAAGAGCTAAAGTTGGGGGAGCTCTTAGCATGTATGGAGTAGAATGAGTGATCTAACTTGGCTGGAGAATAGAACATGAGGAATGGAGAAATGAAAGCCAAGACTTGGGAAGGTATTGTTGGATAACTGTGGCTAACGATACGTTGTTAGACCAAGGACATTTTGTGTAACTCAGTAGGCAATAAGGAGTTATTCCAAGTGTTCAGGTGGCTAGTGAATATGATGATTAGATTTCCTACCATGCATATAATAGGGAAGATTAGAATAAGGAAAAATGAAAACAAGGAGATCAGTATGAAAACTGTATTTCAGGCAAGAAATAGTGAAGGTCATAGCTAGTGTGACAACAGTAAAATGGAAGAAAGAGGGAAGGGGGGAGGGAGGAAGGAAGGAGGGGAGGAAATAAGGGAGGAGGAGAGGAAAATCAAAATGGCCCTAAGTATCTGATTAGATGTGAGGAGAAGAAAATAGGGCAAAGCCAAAGAATGAATACTGGTTTCATAATTGAAATAAGTACTTTTTTTAGAGAGTAAATCAACCTAGTAGTTCTTAGAAATTTTGAGTTTGAGGTGCCAGCTGTATATTCAGTGGAGGTATTTCAGAGGGAGCTACCTTTATTAGAAGGATAAATACTTACTGATATATTGGCATGCAGGTTGAAAGAACATAGTAACACAGTTGTTTTAAACTGGAGGGACAACAAATCAAGGTAAATCACACTGGGTGTCCATCTCTAGAAAGCAGAGGAAAGGCAACTAGATAGTTAATAAGAGATGAATGAAAGTAGGTATTACAAGCATTGAAAGGATCCTGGGAACTGATAACCTGATCACAGGCACCCTTCAACTCTCAATCCCAAGTCAAACGTTGCTGGGTCTGGATATGCGGGAGACAAGGAACAGCTGCAGGTGCTCTGATGGTTAAGGAAAAACACGACCCAAGTATGAGGACCAGGGGGTGGGAAATAAAGGAAGAGCTTGGCATTGGCAGTATGTGGAGGAGTTTGACGTTGGACAAGATTGGAAACTCTCATTTTTTGAGTTTCCAGTAAGATTGGTAAGAAAATATACCCATCCAAGCAAATCTTAGTAATACTCTTGAACTCTAAGTACAAAGCTTTTAAGCTTCTAAAAGAAAGAAAAACTAGGTACAAGGCAAAAATAAGATCAGAGTAGCATTGGTCTTCTCATTTATACAACTGGAGGCTAAACAGTAGAGTTGCATAATCAAGGCTACTGCGAGAAAAGAACCTAAAACCAAGGATTCCTATATTAATCCAAGATAAAATTCACCTATCAAAGCAAATGAAAGTTAAAATAGTCAAGATACATCAGAAAGTTTATCATTCACATACTTTATCTTAGGAAAATACTTGAAAAATATTACAAACAAGAAGCAAATAACCAGAATGGCGACCTCAAAATCTAAGAGGATGAAATAGTGCAGAGCAGTGAACCCTGCAAAAATTATATATATGTATGTATATTTGTATATTTTTATACAAAATCTTAATAACTAAGGTATACCACCATGGAATGAAATGTGAAGAAAATTCTGAAAGTACTACACTGTGTCAACATACCGAGGATTTTGGAAGGGGAGGGTAGTTGGAGAGTAGTGAAAATATCCTAAAGGCTGTCTCATTAGGGGTTTATGAAGTCTGATTAATCAGAGTCCCATTGTTGAATAAACAGTGCTGCTTTGAGGGACAAATAGCAGTAAGTCCTTCACAAGCAGTGGATTATTGTGCTTAACAGAGCAGGAAAAGGAAAGATAATCAGAAGACAGTGGAATCAGAAAGTATGGTAGAACCCGAATATTAACAAAAAGGAAAGTGGGATAAACAGTAAACTATTCAAACCAGCAAACAAAACTTTGCAAAGTAAGTACTGAACATAAAGTATGATCAAATTCAGTCATTTCACTAAATGTAAACGGTTGAATACTCCCATCAAGGAAGAGATACCATCAGATTGGGTTAAAACACAAAACCCAGATATGTTCTGTTTGTCAAAAAATGTTTTTAAGATTTTAAAAGGTTACCTATGAAAAGTGAGAAGAACATGGGAATATGGCAAATTGAATACAGGTAGTGAATTTTGCTTGGTTGTCCAAAGACCTCACAAACACTCTACAAAGAAATTTTTTAGCCATAAGCTGACAAGGTCATATGAAACAACAACAGCAGCAGCAAAAGTTTGGAATCTGGAAGCAGATAAATTAGTGGTTACAGAATTAGTGGGCCCTGGAAAGTAAATCCTAAGCTAGCCATTGTAAAAGCCAAGAAGCTACCTGGTATGTACTACAGAATCCTTAAACATTGCAGAAATTAGAGACTTGGAGTTATCTCGGGAGATGATGGTGAAGGAGGTGGAGACGGAAATAAGGCAGGGTTTCAAGTGAGGCCCCCAGAGCTCCCCCCGCATTCTGTACTACTGCTCTCCCCTCTGACTGTAGACTAAACGCCTCTTCTCTGAAGACAGCACAGCAGAAGGTCTCTGGATTGGTGGGGATCAGGCAGAGTTCAAGGTAGGGAAATTACTGAAGACAGAAACATAAGAGAAAGGTACACCCACTGGAGGCTGAGAACCTCAGCTGTCTTGTCCATTAGGCTCCCAGAACGCTGGCAGTCAGGACATTGTCCTCCAGACAAAAGAAGGATGAGTCATCTCTGGAACACCTAACACATCCAGGAAGGGACTTAAAAACATTCACGTCAAGTATCCCACCCCATCAACAAGCCAGACAAATCCCTTACAGTGAAGTTTACAGGTGAAAAGCTCCATGCACTTGCTCAGAGCTTCCATTCATCCTTCTTTAAACATTAACAGACAGGTAAGAAGTAGAGACATTCTGTGAATTTCTACAATGTGAAAGGTAGAGATCAAAGCAAAAAGTAAAATGATACATTTTTTTTAAAAATTGAGGGACTAATCAGGAGAAAACTTCAAAAAATAAAATTAAAAACAATCTCTAATATCTTCAAGGAAAAGATAAGATACTGCATAAATGAAATAAAAATAGGATGCCATAAAAAGAGATGTCCAGAGGATAAAAAGGATATCCTAGAAATTGAAAAATAAAATTGTACCTAAAATGGGAAACTCAATGGAAGTTTTGGGGAAAAAAATGATAAAATATCCCATAAAATTAGAGCAAGAATTAAAAAAAGAAAATAAGAAAAGGGGATGGAAGATAATCATGAGAATAGTCCAGTTTTCCAAGCATTCCAATAACAGGGACTCAAGAAAGAGAAAATGGTGAAAACAATTATGTATAATATAATTTTCCACAGCTAAAATTTCTAAATAAAAGAGCCCATCAAATGCATGAGACAATGGATGAACATAGACCCACCCCAAGGCACATCATCTTAACATTTCAGAAGATGAGACAAAAAAGAAAAGTATATAAGCTTTCATTGAAGAAAATAAATGGATCACATACAAAGGACTAGGAGAGATTCAGTTTCTCAAGAACAACGTTGGAAACTACAAGATCATTCTAAAGAAGAATTATCTCCCACTTAGAATTCTATGCCAATTACCTGTCAGCTCTAAGGGTAAGATAAAGACATTTTCAGACCCACAGACTCTCAACTATTTTCACAGACAGTTTCCAGAAAGCGATTGGATAATGTGCTCCTCTGAAACCAGGGAGAAAAATAAGAAAAAAGGAATGCATGAGATCTCTGAACAGGAGAGCCCGCTGAGGAAACAGTCAAAAGAAATCCCCAGGGTGAGAGCGAAGAGAGATGCCCAGAGGACAGGGTATACCAAAGAAACCAGCGCACATGGTGCAGGTCTGCAGACTCTGCAAGAGGTTTCTTCACGATCAATTTGATGGGGAGGAGAAGTAGACAACTGACAAGAGACTTTTTAGGATGAACAATAGAGTGTACTTATGTGAACAAAAATTATTTTTTAAAAAGTTTTAGAAGAGAGGAAAGTAATCCTACTTTACTCCAAGACTTCGTTTACAACATAATGATGATGTAAATACTAAGGGCTGTAACTAAAATTATGCTCCAACTTAATGAAAAAAGTTGATGGAATGAGAAATGTGTGGAGTGGGGAGGAGACAAGAAGGGTGAAAGCTCAGTTCTTATTTTTCATAGTCAGAAACCCACACGCAGAACTGAAACATCAAGTAACAGTCAAGCAGGTTATGTTGAGCTATGGAGATAAAATACACAAAGAATCAACCAGAAAAGTTGAAAAGGATTGCTTCGGGGGAAAGGGAATGGAGAGGCTCAGAATGGATGGTTTTAACAAATTGGGTTTTTTTACCCGCTAACTATTTGCTCTTTAAACTACGTGTATATATAGTATAACTGCACGTATATATGATTTTAATAAAAATAAAAACTTAAAAGATTGATGGGAAGAAGGAAGAAAGGGAGGAGGGTGGGAAGAAGGGAAGGAGGCCCTGGAGGCCAGGATGGCTATGTTTTTATCAAATGATTTGAATTTTAATGTTCAAGATATCCAACAAAATGCAGAATAACAATGTCATAACTAAAAAGAACAAATTTAAGGTCATACTTTGTAACCTGTCCATTTAGTATGATTTTCGGCTCCTCAGCTCTTTTTCTATAGGAAAACCCAACTAATTTTACAACTCTTGCAATAAATCTAACTCTTGGCTGGCATTCACCACTGCCAGAATGGAAGACAGTGTGTCTTCCAGGGGTGTCCATTCAAATAAAGCCTTGTTATTATTCTAGCATTCTGTGCGAACCAGATGCAAGTCTGGAAGGCTTTTATTTTCCCATTATTTCAGATTGGGCCTAGGTCCAGTTTAAGCCAGTTTTTAAATTTTGTCAATCCTCCAGATAATTCCTACTTACCGTTATTTCTTAAATCATATTCATGAGATATCTTATTATCAATTATATTTTTGTATGTATTTTCTTCCATCTGTCTATAGCAAAATTATTTCCATTTATAATTAATCACAGACTCTATAAATTTAGGAAAATGTTTCCAAAATTTCCAAGTTAGCGCTGCAGGGAAACCTATACTGTATAACTACGGGTATTAGCCAATATAACCAGAAATGTGATTCCCATTTTAAGAATTTGCATATATCATTGGATTAACCAGCACCCCTTTGCTTACAAGAACATAAAATCTTTTTAGCTTAAGCATAGATAGATGATAGATACTCAGAATTTTTTCTTGGATGAGAAAAGTGAGATGCACTATCAAATATAGAGAAGCTTTACACAGATGCTGTAAGGAAAGGCACCTTCTTTTTTCTCTAGAATCTCCTAATTTCTCATTTCTGTCTCCCAGCGTGTAACTGCTTTTTTTGTTCTCTCTGGTTAGAGGAGCTTTCTCTGTTCTTCCATCCACCCAGCAGAAGATGTTTTCCTCCCATTCTTGAGCAACCTGTGAATAGGGGATCTGTATAAGCTGATTACTTCTGGGAATACCAATTTCAGGTCCTAAAAGAGTGTCTGACCAGGTCTGGATCTGAAACCCACAGAGTACAAGCATTGGCTCCAGAGTCAATTCCTTGAAGATGAAGGGGCATTTCTTTCTCAGGGAGGGAAGGCATTATATCAAACACCAGGACATAGCTACTACACTGCAAATAAATGCAATTAGATCACATGATAGTATTTTTTAATATATTCTAATTCATCACTGACATCCTTGTTCTGCATACATCGCCTTGTTTTCTGTGTGACCATTTTTTATTGTGCAGGGCTCTTTGAAATAAAAAATGTACTTTACTTCTCCATCACTAGATTATGCATTTCCTTGGCACAGAGGCTGCCTTATGCCTTTATATCTCCAGTAGCAAGAATAGTGCTTGGCCCTTGGTAGGTACCTCATAATGTTTGTTACATGCCTGCATAGCTAAAAAATATCAATAAATTAAAGACCACAAATAGCCAAAACAATCTTGAGAAAAAACAACAAAGCTAAAGGTATCACTCTCCCTGATTTCAAGCTATACTACAAAGCTACAGTAATCAAAACAGTATGGTACCAGCTCAAAAACAGACACATAGATCAATGGAACAAACAGCCCAGAAATAAATCCACACTTATATGGGCAATTAATCTATCACAAAAGAGGCAAGAATATGCAATGGGGGAAAATTGCTTCTTCAATAAATGGTATTGGGAAAAGTGGACAACTATATGCAAAAGAATCAGCCTGGACTACTTTCTCACACCATATACAAAAATAAATTTTAAATGTATTAATGATTTCAATGTAAGACCTGAAACCACAAAACTAGGAGAAAACATAGGCAGTACTCTCTTTGACATCAGTTTTAGTAATTTTTTGGATGTGTATCCTCAGGCAAGAGAAACAAAAGCAAAAATAAACAAATGGGACTACATAAAACCAAAAAGCTTTTGCACAGTGAAGGAAACTATCAACAAAATGAAAAGGCTGCCTACTGAAAGGAAATGTATTTGCAAATGATTTATCTGATAAAGCATTAATATCCAAAATATACAAAAAAAAAAAAACTCATACAATTCAACATCAAAAAACCAAACAACCCAATTAAAAAATAGGCAGAGGATCTGAAGAGACATTTCTCCAAAGAAGACATTCAGATAGCCAAAGGCACATGAAAAGATGCTCAACATCACTATCATCAGGGAAATGCAAAGCAAAACCATAAGGAGATATCACCTCACAATTGTCTTTTGGATAATATCCATGCTGACAATAAGTAACAAGTGTTGGCGAGGATGTGGAGAAAAGGGAACCCTTGTACCCTGTTAGTGGAAATGTAAATTGGTGCAGCCACTATGGAGAACAGTATGGAGAATCTTCAAAATATTGAAATTAGATTTACCATATGATCCAGCAATTCTACTCCTGGGTGTTTATCCAAAGAAAATAAAAACATTAGAAAAGATATATGCACCCCTATCCTCATTGCAGCATTATTTACAATAGCCAATATATGGAAGCAACCTAAGTGCACATCAATAGGTGAGTGGATAAAGATGATGTGGTATACACACACACACACACAAACACAATGGAATATTATTTCGCCATAAAAAGAATAAAATCTTGCCATTTTCGACAACTTGGATGGACCTAGAGGGTAATATGCTAAGTGAAATAAGTCAGACAGAGAAACACAAATGCTGTATGACTTCACTTATATGTGGAATCTAAAAAACAAATGAACGTAAAATAGAAACAAAGTCATAGATACAGAGAACAAACAGGGGGAGGTGGGGGGAAAGGGCAGGAGAGAAATAGGGAAGGGAGATTAAGAGGTACAGAGTTCCACTTGCACAGGTCACAGGTATGAAATGTACAGTGTGGGAAATATAGTCAATACTTACACATTAGTAAAAATAAAAAAAAAAAAGAAAAGAAAAGAAAATGTACTCACATACTGCTACATAATAGGGGCAACTAAAAGAATTCTCGTACGCACTCATATCTCAATGTTTAACATTTTTGATCCTTTTCTTTTACTACCATGATCTTTAACCACTTTCTTGTGATTTATTTATTATCAAATCCATACAAGGAATTTTTATATGAATTTTTCTCTTCAACTCTTTGTGTGGAAAAGAAAAAGTTTTATAATATAGAAGAAATATTCACATAAGTATTACTTTTGCCATGAAATAGTTTCCTAATTGTATCCTACTTTACTCTGATACATTGTAGGATCGTTTCCTAATCAAACCCGTGCTGACACATTCCTCCATTTTTATTCTGCCTGTAACAAATCTTTTATCTAGTTCATCCTTTCACTTACTCAAAACGATATAAGTATCTAATAGGTGTGAGGCAACATTTTGAGAGCCAGAGAAAAAGCAGACACACAGAACTTAGAGCCCAGTGGGGAATAAGAGTGACAACAAACAAATCACATAAACAACAAAAACAGAGAGGGATAAGTTCTACACTGAGAATGGAACAGTGTCAAGTTTTACCGAGTGGTTGAATGTCGCTTCTGAATAACCGGCTCTGAGGACCAGGATGGACCAACCACACTGATATCAGAAGGAAGAGCATTCCAGGCAGAAGACAGCGTCAGACCAAAGCCAGGCCAAGGCCCCAGGTTAGAAGGCAGGCTGCGTACAGAAGTGCCACATCACTGTGGCAGAGGCAGAGAGATGAGGTTGGAGGAGTAGGCAGGGCTCTGGCTTCTTTCTGTGAGCCAGGGGGGTGCGACTCTAGATTCTACTCTCATAGATGGTGCCATCACTGGAGTATTTTAAGCAATGGAGTGGTAGGGTTGCCCTTATATTCTTCTAATACTGGTTCACCCTGTAAATACGTATGAAATGGAGTTAGCAAGCAAGCAAATTTGGGGGAGATAAATTGTGAGTGTGTGTATGTACGCTTGTGTTTTCTCATGCAGATGCATTGTGATTTATCGCAAAAGATCTGGATTTCATATAAGTGATTATCAAATCTCATCTGCATGTTTGACTTGTTACACATGTCAGCAGTTTCTGAGGTCAAGATCTAACGCCCTCTTTTTCCACATGAATTTTAATGTTGCTCTCGACTGTACATTTATTCACTCAAAAGTGGTTATGCACTACCTGCTACGAGCCAGAAAGCATACGAGCTAGACAACTGCAAACACAACATGGTGAGCAAGACTCAGACTGTCTTCAGACAGCTGACCATTTAATGAAAATCTGCAAACACTCTAACCTCCTCAGGGAAATAATATAGAGTCACTGAGCTTGGGTGCTTCCTCTGTTTTAAGTATATGCAAACCATCTCTTCTGTTCCAGAAGGTGTGACAAAAGCTTAACTCCTTGCCCTGAACCTTTCTTGAACAAAACTGGTGCTCCTTTGTGGGGGAACTGATGGTCCCCACAGTTGCTGGCAGGCCAGCCTTGAACCTGGATGTTGTCTGTGAACACCTGTATTAAATGCTTCACAGTTAACATTATTCTTTGTCGTAGGTAGTGCTTCCGAAGAGAGGCTTTTGGAAGCTTTAGAATCTTTAAGAAACAAAGATTCCATAGCCAAGTAAACGTCCTAAGCACAGACTGTAAACCATTCTTGCCACTTTTTTAGCAACTATTTAAGGGTTTTTATTTATTTATTTTTTAAAGAGTTTTTTGATGTGGACCATTTTTTTTTAAAGTCTCTATTGAATTTGTTACAATATTGCTTCTGTTTCATGTTCTTGGTTTTTTGGCCCTGAGGCATGTGGGATCTTAGCTCCCTGACCAGGGATCGATCCCGCACCCCCTGCATTGGAAGGCGAAGTCTTAGCCACTGGATCACCAGGGAAGTCCCTCTAAGGCTTTTTTATATCTTTCCATTTAAAAAAAAAAAAAAAAAAAGCTTACTTTATTTAATCCAGTTTTCTGATATCACTGACCTAGACCAGAGAACTGCTCTAGAATTCACCTCCATGACTGTCATGGGTTTTATAACATATCACAGGTCAACAGCATGCCTGCCCAGGCCTTTCCTAGAGTCTAATGGCAGTGTCCCCAGGTGCCAGCTGGGACACAAGCTGAGCCCTTGACTGTTCTTTCCTGACTCCCAGCCTATCCGAAGCCATCTCCTTTCCGTTATTTTATTCTCATTAAACAGCTAGCATTCCTCTTTCCTTTTCCCGATGGTCCTCATTTTCTTCTTGATCAAGCCAACCAGCTTCACCACCCTCCACGTGTGTTAAATCATTCAATTCCAGTTCACTTTGCAGGCAAACGAGTCCTAAAAACCTGATGGCTTGTCTAACGTAGCTCTCTCCAATCGGGCTACCAACTACACCCCAGATTCACCTCTAGTGCTTTCCAACAGGATCTCTCCAGTCCAAACAAAAAAAACATGCGTCTGTTCTCTGGACTTGGGAAATCATTGCACAGCCTTTATTCACTTTATGCCTCTCACCTGGAAATTTTCCCTCCTGCCAGTAGGAAAAGTCTTCAGGACCTAAAAGTAGACAGGCTGCCTGTAAGTGAAACATGGCTTAAAGACATGTTGTTTTTGTTTGGTTTTTTTTTTTTTTTTTTTAATGGACCACACATTTCCAATTTTTAAATATTGGCCAATTTTTAGATAAAAATACGGATTTCCATCTTCACTTGAAAATCCAGAATGTCTGGTGACACTGCCCCTCATAGCAACAATTGGCTGGAGCTAAGGGGTGCTGAGTGGAACCAAGTGAACGGCCTTTGGATGGGGTCGGGTATGTGCTCCTTTGTCTAACCCAGTTTTCATTTCTCCCTCTTTGTTAGAGCAGGTCACTACAGACATTTCAATTTTCCCTCCCTGACCTAAGAATGAAGTTCTAATAAGCAAACAGTACAACAGCCATTCAGGGGTCAAAGTGTCAAGATCCTCTGTAAAAACACTATTTAATTTACACAGTCAACCACAAGTTGGTCTGTGTTGAATTATCTTTATTGCTGTAACTTGAATTCTGAATTCTGTCTTGTACCAAGCATTATGCAAGGGAATATGATAAAGAGAAGAGTTCATAATACAATGAATATATTACAAATCTAGACAAGTTATTTTAATACAATGCAATAGTGGAGGTGTATACAAAAAGGCACTAAAAGAAAATCTCTGGCCATTAGATGTATTGCATTCAGAGGGCTAACTTCTCCATAGACATTATTAATAAATGGCTGACAGGTTTGATGGCCAATATCAATTTGTTTTCTTATAAGAGTATTATAAACATCGATGTCATTATTGTAGGATGACAACTCCTAGAAGTCATAATTGTAATTTTGCAGGAATTGTAAAATGTCTGACTCAATTATCATGAAGCACTAAGAAATCAGTACCACACATTAAAATGTACTAATTAAAGCTTTTTTAAAATTTCTAACCTGTTATTTATCTGTGTATCTCAAAGAAATATTTTGGATGTTTGGGTTAAGTGCTCTACTTGATAGATGTTATGTAAATCAGTCGCTATAGCTATCAATGTTTTGGATTATTTCTCAAATATAGTGCAATCTCTCTTTACTTAAGATAGACTCCAAATAAGAATTATTTTGAACTGTCTCAGTTTAAATTTCTGGAACATAAAGGTAACTTTAGGAATTATTACTACAATCAGACTCATATCAATCTAGAGACAAATCTGAGATTTAGTCTTTGGGGTTTAATAAAAGCAAGATCTGCTCACCTTGATTGTGACCCATTTATCTGTCTTTCCCCTTTAACTACAACTTTTCATATTTCAAATATTTGAAAAGAAATGTTGTCCTCATCTACCCACTTAATCCATAATCTTCTATACGTGACAATGTCCTTTGATCATTCACAACTTGAGTACTTCATTTTTATGCCATGCTCCTCCCTGAATGTCCCTCCACTTTGTAAACATCCCCTGTAAAATATAGCACTGAACAAAATGATGAGATATTATAGACATACAAAATTATTACCTAACCATATAGTATATCTGAGGAACCTATACTTTTAACAGCAGCATTAGTGTAAAAACCATGAACTTCACATTTCTTGAAAGGAATTTTTCAGCCCACCTTTCAAGCACTATCTTCATCCAGTACAACATTCACTCAGGACTCAACCCTTTTCATGGTATGAAGACCCTAAGGACTAAGGCATTCTAGAATCATAAACTCATCACCCCATCATTTGTTCTAACGTAGAGCTTCATGCTACTACGTTAACACAACATCCAATTCACTATTCCAGAAATCACCCTATTGTTGGAAGTGACCGATAATAATCATGACGCATATCAACGAGAACTCTTAATGATGACATATCAATGTTTTAATTCGTTGATAACTGCACGACACCTTATTCAGTAAACAATTGAAAATAGAAACTTGTTAGAACTTGTACTAGACTGAATAATGGACTCCCCCTTCCCCAAAGATGTCCAAGTCCTAATCCCTGGAATTTGTGAAATGCCTTACATGGCAAGAGGGACTTTGTAAATGAGATTTAGTTGAGGGTGTTAAGATGAGATTATTTTAGATTACTTAATCCATAAGTAGGCCCAAGGTAATCTCAAGAGCCCTTGTAAGAGGGAGGTAAGAGGGCAGGGTCAGTGAAGGCAAGGCGGTGAAGGAAACAGAGGTCAGAGCAAGTGTAGCCAGGAGACAGGAAATGCAGGCAGCCTCTAGAATCTGGGAAAGGCAAGGGAATGAGTTCCACCCCACAGCCTCCAGGAGGAGCATGGCCCCGCCAAGCCATTTTGGACTTCCGCCTTCCAGAACTGTAAGAAAATAAATTTGTACTGCTCTTTTACCATAAATTTGCGGTAATTTGTTACCACAGCAATAGGAAAGTAATATACTTCTTAGCCAAATACTCCTTCCTCTGTTCATCTAGTAGACTTCCTGGGGGTAGGATAAAATACAACTTTTATTTATTCTGAAAGACATCTACTGAAGAATATAAGACTTTTTTCTTCTTCCTAATATTTGACTTTTCCCAACCCTGGTAAACTTTTTATGTATTATATGGTAAGAAAGTAGTATCATGAGTATGATTTGATTCAGATTTGTCAGGAGTACTTGAACTAGTAAAAAATATTTCCAAACAATCATTGGTTCCTAACACCAAAAAAAATGAATATATGATCAGTCTTACATGTTCTTAAAAAGACTTATTCTCATTAATTAATGGCTAATTCATTCATTAGTATTATTAAGTATTCATAAATATTATATTATTAATTCTTAACTGACAATTTTGGGGGTTCGTAAGTTTTGGTAAGGATTCAAAGTTTTGTTTAGAATCGTAGCATAATGTCAAATAAGGATCACACAATTCAGATGTTTGGAAACAGTATAAAATGCTATGAGAAATTTAAGACATTGTCTACAGAGATAATGCATTTCTAACTGATCATAGAATGCTTTAGGCAGAAGAAAAAAGCATTAAACTGAAGATTTCAACCATTCATTTTCTGGAAGGTTTTAGGATTTATTAAATGAAATTGGTTTATAAAATGAGACAGAATTGGTGTGTTTACATGTCATTAACATGAATGTATCTTCACCAGTAGTCAAAAATATTAATCACATTTTTTATCCTTAAGCAATTTCTAGTTTATTACAGTGAAAGCATAGGTATTCATTTTTCCCAATATTCAAATAAAACTGCCTGTCAAAGTAAAAACAAATCAATAAATTCTACAAAGTGATGAAACAATACAGTCATTTAACTTCATTGGACGTTCTCATGGACTGCCTAAGCATTCATCTCAAGGACAGATCAAGAAGCAACATGATTTACTGTGTCATCAGAAGTCCTAAGTTCTATATCTGGCTCTGTCACTAAACACACTCCTTGAGTCCACTAGAAGTTATCTAATTGTGGCCTCATGTAACCTCTTTGGGTCAATGTGCAGGAAAACCTCAGGTCTTTCTCCTGTGTTTCTCCTTGACACTATTACCACACTCACAACACTTCAGACACCAGATTGGGGGGGGGGGGTGTTTCCCACATCAAGAAATTCTGCGACACCAGCTGGGTGTGCTACAATGTAACTCAATTCTGATGCTGTCTATCTGATGACAGCACCAGACCCTGGAGGTTAAGGGCTCAGCCCCACAAGACTCTCCTCCACTTCAGATGCCAATGGCA
Source organism: Balaenoptera ricei (assembly GCF_028023285.1). NCBI lineage: Eukaryota > Metazoa > Chordata > Mammalia > Artiodactyla > Balaenopteridae > Balaenoptera > Balaenoptera ricei. Next base: position 5,751,564 of record NC_082644.1, read on the forward strand.
GGTCATAGGTCCCCAGGATACCCATCACTTACATCTGACTTGGCTACAAATCGGAGGTTCCCATGACCTCCTCCCCCTTGGATTTGATTATTTGCTAGAGCAGCTCACAGAACTCATGGAAACACTCAAACGTTTACCAGTTTATTAAAGGATGTGATAAAGGACACAGATGAAGAGATACACAGGACAAGGTCTGGGAGGGTTCTGAGCATGGGGGCTTCTGTCCCTGTGGAGTTGAGGTGTGTCACTCTCTTCGTACTTGGAAACATTCACCAGCCTGGAAGCTCTCTGAACCCCATACTAGTGGGATTTTATGGGGGTGTCCTCATGTAGGCATGATCAATTATTAACTACATTTGCAGCCCCTCTCCCCTCTCTGGAGAATGAAGGGGTGGGGCTGAAAATTCAGAACTTCTAATCATACCTCGGTCTCTCTGGGAAACAGCCCCATCCAGGAGTCTACCCAGAGTAACCTCATTCAAACAAAAGACACGCTATCACCCAGGAAATTCCAAGGGATTTGACACAGACCCTGCTCGGTGTCAGGCACAGGGTCAGAAGCCAAATATTAGAACAAAAGATGCTCCTAGGGTTTCTTATCACTTTGGAATATGCAAGGGTTTCAGGAACTCTGTGCCAGGAACTGACATACTTAGATTTCTTATCACCTCAGTCATTCACCAGAAGGACTCCCCAGATTCCCCAGTTGCCTACACTCTACTGTTCCATAGACCCATATGCATTCATTATTTTGTCCCTTCTATCACCAGTCCCCCAACTCCTGAAATCCTTGTGTCCTTAGAGTCCATTATCGGCAAAACCCTTCCATCCTAAAATTAACCTCTGAAAGTTCCCTTCATATTCTTTAGCTCTAACATAACATGGTTATGTCTCCCCTGTTTTCCCCATAGGGGCTGGTTCATCTCCCACAGTCCTTTTAGAAATACTATACACAGAAGTGATTGAAAATCACACACACACACACACACACACACCCGTAATCACTAAACCCAAACTCAATGAATCCTCAACTCAGCTTCGCTTGGTCAGACCTCAGAAATGCCTGTGGCCATCCAGCCAAAGGGCAAGTGTGGCAGAGAGGTGGTTAGATTGGCCGACAGTGGTCTTAACGGATTGTGGCCAAAACAGTTTACCTTTGCAAATACTGCAAAAGCCTATGTCTCTCTGAGCATACTGCTAGAGCCCCTCCCAGGAGATCAGCTCCTCGAAGTGAGGGGCCCTGGAGCTCGAGCTGGATGAGCTTCACGCGAAACCCTCCGCTGCCTGCATCCCCCTATCAGCTCACTCCCTCTGGCACCTCCACCAAGGACCCTTTTTTGTTTTTAGCTTATTTTGAAATAATTTCACACTTGTAAACAGTTGCAAAAATAGTAAAAACAGTTCCCATGTATTCTTCACCTAGTTTTCTCAAATGTTAACATCTTATACAACCAAAATATAATTATCAAAAGCAGGAAATTAAAATTGATGTAATACTATTAACTAACCTACAGATCTTACTCAAATTTCACCAAAATGTTTTATTAATATATATATATATATAAAATATATAATATATATGTATGTTTTACTGGGATTTAATCCAGGATCCCATAAAGCACTTAATTGTCATTCTCCTCTAATGTGGGACAATTCCTCATTCTTTTTTTGACTTTTATGAACTTAACACTTCTGAAAAGCACTGACCACATATTTTGTCAAATGCCCTTCAATTTGGGTTTTTCTGATAATTTCTCATGACTAAAATCAGTTTATGCAGTTGTCAAAACCCTACCACAGAGGTGGTGCTGCACCCTTCTCTGGGCCTCACATCAGGTGAGAGGTGATGTTGCTTTGTCCCATTACTGATGTTATCTTTGATCACTGAAGTCAAGATGGTATCTGCCTATTTCTCCACTGTAAGGTTAATGTTTTCCTCTGTAATTAGTTAAGTATCTTGTATGAAGAGGAGACTATAAAATATGCTGTTTCTCATCATAGTTTTTACCCATGAGTTTTAGCACTTATTGATGACACAATAATAGTAACAGTTATTACTCTGGTATTTACCAAATGGTGATCCAACACCCTTCGGCTCTACTGGGACCTCCATTCCATTGACCTTTCCAATGTTGCCCTCTACTCAGCATCTCAATGTCCTCACTTCCTCTTTATCAAGCTTCAATTCAAAGCTCAATCATCATACGTACTCCCTTGTCTGTACCCTCAGCTCCTTTTATGCTTCTCTTGCTTCCTTTTACTTTGTTAAAACCATAGCTCTTCTCCTACTTCCTGCCCATGTGGTTAAGGTTTAAAGAAAAGCACACTAAAAAGCTGGCTGGTCTCTCTCAAAATAATGTCCATAACCCCGGGAGACTCTTTAATGTTGTTAGTTAATTATACTCTTTCTAGTTCTTTATTACAACTACTTCATGGCTGCTTCTCTCTCCTCTAACTCCCAAAACCTCTCCCATTCCCCCTCTCACTTGATGACCTTGCTTTTTATTGAAGAATATGAAACAATCCTATGATCCCTCCAGCCAGCTCCCACCATAACACCTACTTACCAGCATGTATACTCATATGCCCTGTCCTACTGTTACCATAGAACTTTCTATGCTCTAATATTGTGCCTGAGGTCTCATCCTCTTTTACCTCGTCAAGGATGTTATTCCAGCAGGTTCTCTCTTTTACATCATCAAAATTTTGTATTAGATTATTACCATCAGTTTAAATTCTATTACTCCTAGCTTTAAAAAATAATCTATGACCCCACTTTTTTCACCTGTTAGGACCCCATTGCTTTTCTCCTTTTTATAAAAAATTCCTTAAACATCTTTTCTGTAGTTACTGCCTGATTCCTCTCCTTCCATATTCTCTCAAATAGACTCCAAGTCATCGCATTGGAAATGCAGTCAGTTCTCTGGACTCTCCCGAGTTGACCGAGCCTGGCATTTATCACAGCTGAACGTCCTCCCCTATGTGTCAGTTTGTTCACTTAGCTCCAGAGAGAACATTCTCTGTGTTCTACTCCTAGCTGTTTGGTGATTCAGCCTCCATCACCTTTGCTCATTCCAACCTCTGAATGTTGGAGTGCCCGGCTTTCACTCAGTCCCTAGATCATCTCATTTCTCATTCAATCAGGTCTCTAAATGCCATTCTGATGGTGTAGTATTAGTCTTCCGAGGCTGACGTAACAAAGTACCTTGGGCTGGGCAGCTTTAACACAACAGAAACTTCTCACAGTTCTGGAGACTGAAAGTCCAAGATCAAGGTGTTGGCACGTTTCGTTTCTTCTGAGGCCTCTCTCCCTGGCATGCAGGTGGCCATTTTCTCTTTGGGTCCTCAAATGGTCTTCTCTCGGCCCATATGCATCTCTGGTGTCTCCCTGTGTGTCCCAATTTCCTCTTCTTATAAGGGCACCACTGATAATGGATTAGGGCCTCAACCTAACAACCTCCTTTTAACCTAACCACCTCTTTTAGGCCCTGTCTCTAAATACACTCACATTCTGAGCTACTAGGAGTTAGGGCTTCAACATATGAATTGGGCGGGGGCGAGTGGATACAATTCAGCCCAGAAGATTTGGTAACTCCAAAATTTCTCTCTTGTCCAGGATTCTCTCCAAAAATCCAGATTCATAGATCCAGTAGCCCGGACAGCTCTACTTGAATATCTTACAGACATCTCAAAACCAACATGTCCAATACAGAACCCCTGAAGTTTGCCCTGCAAAGCTGCCCCATCCACAGTCACCACAACCAGGTCCCTCCATCACAACTTGCTCCATCTCAGGCCTCACTGGCTCCATTTTACCACCCTTTCATTGCTCTAGCCTTAAAAAAAAAACAAACTTGGAATCCTTCTTGACCCCCTCTTTAACAGCCCACATCCAATCCACGGATTTCCTAATCATGTGACTCTACCTTCAAAAATATACTCAAAATCTGACAATTTAGCATCCTCTTCACCACTGCCATCATGAACTAATCTTCAATCACCTCCTGCCTGGATTCCTACAGTAGCTTCCTAAGAGGTGCCCTCTTTCTGCCCTTGCCCCTTATAGTCTGTTCTCATTGCAGAAACCAGAGTTATTCTTTTAAGACCTAAGTCAGGCTATGCTACTGCCCTGCTCAAGACCCTCCAATGGCTGGACATTTTGAGTAAAAAGCAAAAGTTCTTATAATGGTCTACACGGTCTGCATGGTCTGGGCCGTACTCTACACCCCGTAACTCTGACCAACTTCTATTCTCATACTGGGTCACTACACTTCAGCCAAACTGGCCTCCCACTATTTCTCAAATATCCAGTCACGCTCTTGCTTTAGTGCCCTTGTGCTGGCTACTCTCTCTGGAAGGCTCTTTTCTCAGGTATCTGCATAGCTAGTTCCCTCACTTTCTTCAAGACTTCACTGAAATCTTTTCAGTGAGACCTTCACTGACAATCCTATGGAATCTAAAAAAAAAAAAAAAAAAGGTCACGAAGAACCTAGTGGCAAGATGGGAATAAAGACACAGACCTACTAGAGAATGGACTTGAGGATACGGGGAGGGGGAAGGGTAAGCTGGGACAAAGTGAGAGAGTGGCATAGACATATATACACTACCAAATGTAAAATATATAGCTAGTGGGAAGCAGCCGCATAGCACAGGGAGATCAGCTTGGTGCTTTGTGACCACCTAGAGGGGTGGGATAGGGAGGGTGGGAGGGAGACGCAAGAGGGAGGAGATATGGGGATAATATGTATACGTATAGCTGATTCACCTTCTTATACAGCAGAAACTAGCACAACATTGTAAAGCAATTATAGTCCAATAAAGATGTTAAAAATTAAAAAAAAATAAAAATGCTGTTCCTGAGCTCTACCAACCCCACCCCATCACCTTCAACCTGGACTTTTCCACTGTTCATGGCACTTATTACCATTTAGCATATTGCATAATTTAATTATATGTATTCTTTGTCTTCCAAATCTGCAATGTAAGTTCCATACTGCAGAGATCTTTATTCATCTTCAGAAATATATACACAGTGCCTAATACAGTGTCTGGGACTATATAGGTGCTCAGTAAATATTTGAATATATGAGAAAATGAATGAACAACAAGCCTCATGCATTTCACTTATTTTCTTGAGACTCAGATCATTTCTTAATACAAAGGCAAATTATATAATTTCACTTGTCTACTCCAACCAGTAAAAATTTTATGATTCTATAGATCCTGCTTAGAAAAAAAAATCCAACTTTACCCAGCAGATAAGTTTTGTTATTTAAAATATTTTTTAAAGATTCTTTTTGAAAAACAAGTCACTGCTGATGCATTATATATTCATTGGGAGTCTCATGATACAGAAGTGGGGCGGAATAGGCATCCAAACTGAAGTGTTTGAGATCTGTCAATTGAAGGTCAATGGCAAATGAAGATAAAGCACCTTGAAAATGATCACATAAATCAATAAGCAAATGACTTTGATTGCAACTATGATTTAATTAATTATAGGGGCACATCTGTTACATCAATCAAGTTAAAATCAGAACAGAATTTAAATAGAATATGGTAACTTAGGAGACCTTGCCCCTTTTTAGGTAAACTTTTTATTAAAGAATATATACATACAGATACATGCACAAAGCCTGTATTTACAGCTTGACGAATTTTCACAAGATGAATATATTCGTGTAACTATCACTCAGATCAAGAACCAGAATATGAGCAGCATACCAGACGTCTCTATGAAGTCCTGGTCTAGCCACTGCCACCCTCACCCCCAACAATAAACACTGTCCTGACTTCTGATCTCATAGTTTTGTCTGTGGTTGTATTTTTTGTAAGTGTAATCATATTATGTGTGCTCTTTAGTGTCTGGCACTTTTTCTTTAACAGTCTTTGTAATATTTATTCACATTAGTGTGTACAATTAGAGTCCATTCATTCTTCAATCTGTAATAGTCCACTCTATGGATATACCACCATTTATTTTAATATTGTTGATGGAATTTGAGTTGTTCCTAGTTTATAACTGTAACAGATAGTGTTGCTGTAAACATTCTTACACATGACATTTGATGACCATTTCTCTTGAGCATTGATCTGGAAGTGGTCTTGATGGTCGTAAGGTAATGCTGATGTTCAGTCTTCGTAAATATTACCAAATGGTTTCCAAAAGAGGCTGTTCCAACGTGTACGCCTATACCTTCAATATAAGACAGTTCAGTTGTTCCTCGCCTTTGTCAACCCTGAGCATTTTTGGTCTTCTTCATGTTAGTTACTCTGGAGTATGTGTGGTGGTGTCACATTGTTTGATTTCTGTATGTTTGTGTGGTTCTGAAACTGAGTCATAGCATGCACACAGTAAAGCACACAAGCGTTTGAGTGAGGAAGTTTTACAGGCACACATACACGGTAATCACCATCCAGGTCAAGGTATAGAACATATTCACTGCCCCAGAAAGCTGTTTCCTCCGGGTAATACCCTCTAAGAGGTTACGACTTTTCTCACTGTAGATTAGTCTTCCTTGTTCTTGTACTTCAGATAAATAGAATCATAGTCTTCTGTGTCTGTACGAGTCATCATGTATTTCAAGTAGTAGCAGTAGACTGTGCTTTTTACTGCTTTATAAAATTACAAGATAGCACACTAAATTTTTCCCTCTACTGTTGATGGATATTTGAGTTAGGTAAGACTTCAGTGTACATTCTTGTATATGCCTTTTGCTGTAATCATTTCTAGGAATTGCTAGGCCATAGGTAGGCATATGTTTAGCTTTACAGTACACTGCCTGTTATTCAGAAGATCTTTGTTAAGTATACTCCCACCAGCAACTATGAGAGTTCCAGTTACTCCATAAGCTCACCAGCGTCACAACAGCCATTGTGGTGTATATATGCTAACGTCACACTCCTAACTGCATGTTGAACAACTTTTATGTTTACTGGGTATTTGGATAGCATGTTGTAATCTGTCTGTTCATGTCTTTTGACCATTTTTTAATTGGGTTTATTGGGGGCTTTCTCTTGTTAATTTGTAGGAGTGTTGTGTAAGTTCTAGATACAAGTCCAGTCTTCTGTTGGATGTATGTATTAAAATATTTTCTTCCAGTCTGTGTCCTTCCTTTTCTTTCTCTTAAGAGTGTTTTGTGATATAGGGTATTAATTTTCATAAAGGCCAATTTATCAATCTTTTATATTACAGTTAATGCTTTTTACTGTCTCTTTTTAAGAAAAAAATATTTACCCAAAGATCATGAAGATACTGTCTTATGTTTTCATATACAAGCTTTATTGTTTTGCCTCTAACACTTAGGTAGGACTATGATATGTAAATAATTTGTGTATTATATAAAGTAGAAATCAAGGTTTATTTCTTTCTATAAAAATGCCTAGTTGATCCAGGGTCATTTACTGAGAAGGTTATGATTTCCTCAAGTTACAGTACCATCTGTTTTTGAAAATTTGGTGATTCTACCTGTGGGAATACTTTTGAACTCTAATCTGTTCCATAAGTTCTATTCCATTTTTTGAGGGAATCCAGCTTATTTTTCCCCTTTTTACACACAAAAAAGTAGAAGAAATAATACAGGATGAAACCTGTGAAAGTAGTTAATCGGTACAACACATATACACAAAAAAAATCCGGTAGTAAGACAACCTACAATGAGGAAACGCATGTAAATTAAGGTAGTTTGTAGGTTTCATATGAAACATTAAAAAAGAAAAGTCAAACACAAAAATTTCAGTAAAATCTTTTTGGATTCATCTCCTAGGGTAATGGAAATAAAAACAAACAAAAAAAAAAGGAACCTAATTAAACTTAAAAGCTTTTGCACAACAACAACAAAAAACCCTACAGAAAAGGAGAAAATATTTGCAAATGATGTGACTAACAAGGGCTTAATTTCCAAAATATACTAACAGCTCATACAGCTCAACATCAAAAAACAAACAACCCAGTCAAAAGGGCAGATCTAAATAGACATTTCTCCAAAGAAGACATACAGATGGCCAAAAGGCACATGAAAAGATGCTCAATGTCACTAATTACTAGAGAAATGCAAATCAAAACTACAATGAGGTATCACCTCACACCAGTCAGAATGGCTGTCATCAAAAAGTCTACAAATAATAAATGCTGGAGAGGGCGAAGAGAAAAAAGAACCCTTCTACACTGTTGGTAGGAATGTAAATTGGTACAGCCACTATGGAGAACAGTATGGAGGTTCCTTAAGAAACTAAAAATAGAGCTACCATATGATCCAGCAATCCCACTCCTGGGCATATATCTGGAGAAAACCATCATTTGAAAAGATACATGCACCCCAATGTTCATTGCAGCACTGTTTACAATAGCCAAGACATGGAAGCATCCTAAGTGTCCATCGATAGATGCATGGATAAAGAAGATGTGGTACATACATACAACGGAATATTACTCGGCCATAGAAAAGAATGAAACAATGCCATTTGCAGCAACATGGATGGACCCAGAAATTATCATACGAAGTGAAGTAAGCCAGACAGAGAAAGACAAATACCATACGCTATCACTTATGTGGCATATAAAAAATGATACAAATGAACTTATATACAAAACAGTAATAGACCCACAGGCATAGAAAACAAACTTATGATTACCAAAGGGGAATGGGGGGCAGGGATAAATTAAGAGTTTGGGATTAACATATACATACTACTAAACAAAATAGATAACCTACAAGGACCTACTGTATAGCACAGGGAACTATACTCAATATTTTGTAATAACCTATAAAGGAAAAGAATCTGAAACAGAATAATGTATGTATTTATCTCTATAAATATCCATACAGAGAGAGCTATATCTGAATCACTTTGCTGTACACCTGAAACTAACACAACATTGTAAATCAACTATACTTGGAAGGAAGGAAGGAAGGGAGGAAGGAAGGGAGGGAGGGAGGGAAGTCAAACATGCTACATGGGTACCATTCTATTAGAATGCTCTTACCTTGCTCCAATACCACACTGTCATAGTATCTATAGCTTTATAGGAACTCTTTATATGTTGTAATTTAAGCACTCCAACTTATTCTTATCCTTCAAGATTGTCATCGCCATTCTAGGTTTTTTATATTATCATAAATTTTAGAATCAGCTTTTTATTTTCCACAAAATTTAAAAAGGCTTGGCTTTTGCTTGGCATTGTATTAAATTTATAGATAGCTTTGGGAACAATTAGCATTTAACAATATTGAGTTTTTCACTCTATGAACACAGTATGCCTCTCCAATCTATGAACATATTTATACCTTTACTTTTTCTCAGCAATGTCTTATAGTTATGAGTGTATAGGACGTCATAACTTTTGTATTTATTCCTAGGTATTTAATTATATTTTAACAATATTGTGAATGGTGTTTGTTTTATTTTCTATTTGTTGCTACCATACAGAAATATGATTTTTATTTATTGCCCTTGTATTCAGCCGTTTTTTAATAAAGTACCATATTCTGCTTTATGCTTAATTTTATAAATACATATTTAATTACTATTTTAGTTGATTTTACTATACACATACTAACATACTTGTAATAAAATCATTTTGTTTTATAAATTGTCTTTGTATAGACTTTCAAGTATCAGAACAACCTAGAGGGGTGGGATAGGGAGGGTGGGAGGGGGACGCAAGAGGGAGGGGATATGGGGATATATGTGTATGTATAGCTGATTCACTTTGTTATAAAGCAGAAACTAACACACCACTGTAAAGCAGTTATACTTCAATAAAGATGTTAAAAATAAAAATTTTTTTAAAAACTATATTTTTAGAATAAAAAGAAATTCTTAAAATTGCTCTTCAACAAATAAAGCTATGAAATACTATGTTGATAGCTTCAATCAATCACTGTTTCACAGCATGCTGTTAATATTTAGGAATTCAAATTGCCATTTTACATTTCCAAAAAAGAACCTTTCTAGTCAATACAAATCTTGACATTAGAAAATTACAAAGAAGAATTATTCTTCACGAGTATTCAAATTAATTCAAGTTAATTTGTCCCTCCGGAAGTAAGGATGACAATGAAAACCAGAATTTTGAGTGATTTCTTAATAGCACAATTATACGTGAGGATGAAGTCAGAGCTCTAAACCCATCCTGCAGAGGCTTCCCAGGTGCGGCCAAGTCAGGAGGACTCAATCCTTGTTTAATCACAACACACGACATTCTCAGGGGAGACTCTGGGCCTTCAGGGTTAGTGATTTTCAATTATTCCCAACTTCACCTCCTTCCACCCAGACCTAAAGTGCCAGCGAAGTTTTACAAGAATCGGGTCTGGTGAGAGGCTTCAGAGGGTAGAGCAAAATCAGAAATTCTGTCTGGCTTTGCAATATTTTCCCTAAAAGGTAATACAAAGGAAACAGATCAGAGCTAAATCCCAGTTCTGATTACAAAGCGATGCCGAGTCTTCACTGATTTTATCACCTAAGGTCATTGCCTGGGGGGCGGTGGGAGAGGTTAGGGCAGGAGAGGAGCCGACATGTGTAAGAGTTTCTCTACTGCAGAGTAGAAGTGGTGGGTCTTCCATTACACGCGGAAGCTCCTCTCCCAGCATTTTAGAAGTCATGCATCCCTCCCTGTTTTTCAGACTGACTTCTTGAGAACCCCTATCTGGTCGGCTAGAGCTTCATAGTTCTTCTAGCTGTGTAACTTCAGATGCGTTTCCTGAGAACTAATAAAGCTGAGCCGCCATTCACCCACCACGGTTCTGGGATACGTAACAAAGATTTCCCAAACTGACTCACGAAAAAACCCCAGATCACTTCTTCCTGATCCTTTTTTCAAATAAGTGTTTTTTTCCTGTTTACTGAAGAGTAATCTTGATGCACGCAATAACATTAATGCCATTATTAATAGCAATGGCTCCGGAAGCAGCAAGAGTATAATTTACTGAATGTATCCTAGATGTCAGACACTCGTCAGGGAAATGCCCACTGTTCAGTATCTGAAACAAAGGCCGAGTTTACCTCTTGCCATGCGAAGGAGGACTGTGTGAGACTGGTCTTATGAGCAAAGCAAAGAGCTCATCTTACTGATGTGGGGAAGTTCTGGCTCTGGGATTGGTGGATTTCTGGAAGTGGGCGTGTCTAGGGACTGATTAGCCTAATTTACCTGTGTAGCTGGGTTACTACGGGCTGACCTGCTGACTTTTAGGAGCTGAGTTACTAAGTCATGAGTTGCTGCTAATTGACGTTTAGAAGCATGAGACTATCACTGACTGGCTGAGTTTCAGAAATTCAGTTGCCAAAGTGAGTTGTCATTTATCATTGTGGATAAATTTAGAACTGGTTCTGGAGATTACTTGTTAGTATGGCCAAAGGACAGCCTTTTTCTAGAACACAGGAAGCTTTTATTGTTACAGTACTAAATGTTATGTCATTTATGTATGTTTTTTATTTCACAAAATCCTGTAAGAATATAAACCATTAGAAGTTTACATTTTATACATGGGAAAACTAAAGTTTAGCCCATCCAAAGTCATATGACTCATAAAACTAGGACTAAAATTTAAACAAGGATTCCAAACAATTTTAGAATTAGGATTACATTAGAACTATCTTAGAGCTAGGATTCAAAACCATTTTAACTCCCAAAGAATCAGTACTTATTCAAGTCCTGTGTCTTTGTTCATTCAGTGAACAATATCTTTCTCACATGCTGAGTCATCATTATGGCAGACGTGGTTATAGGCTAAGCATACAGCACAGACGAATCCCTGTCTTTCTCCAGCTGACATGCATGCTGTCTTTCACTGACATTTGAATTCTGGCCTTTCCTCTTGCCTACTTCAGGATGTCCTCTGGTAAATAACTAACTGAATTAGGTCATTATTTTCCAAGTCACCGAAGTCATTAACTTTTTGTCCTCATTGGGGGCTCGCCTTTACTCTTCACCTCACCTCTGGAAAATCAGGTTTACATTTGATGGCTACATTTAGCTCGGCTGGCTGAAGATTAAAATTATAGCTCCAAGTTCTAATTGAATGACTGACAATTTTCTAAGTAATTTGACACCCATTTTTCAGGCACACCAACTAAGTTTATTTTTACCCTGTGCTTTAATATGAGGTGAATTTTTTTCCCCAGAAAACTTAACAGAAGGCGTTAACTTGTATTCAAATCTATGCAATGTTTCTGTTACAGTCACACTTTCAGTTTATTTTGAGCAAACAGAGAAAGCACATTAGCCTGTAAAAACCTCAGTAAATGGCAGTTTAAGATGTTTGGAGGTCACCTAAAGAAGTTGGTTTTTAAAGAAAACAATAGGGAGGGGGTAAAGAAATTTCACATGGGCTGTAGTCATTATGGCTGGGTATGCAGCCTCCCAGCTCTGAGACTTGGATGCTATTTAAGTGAGACCTTTAGAGACGGCTTTCAAAGCGTTAGATTAACTGATTAGGTTGAGGGAACAAACACTTACAGAATGAATTTTAAAAAGAAAACCGTCTTAATAAAAAAAGCGGCTTAATTATCCCATGATGATGTGTCCTTCTTCTGTGTTTTAAAAACTCACAAATGGCTCTCAGAGATGATTAAGAAACTGCAGTTGCTTATGTGTCTGAAGAATTTCTATGTAACTGTTACCCAGATAATGAGAAACAAAGCAGTTCTTCTAAAGTATTGCTTTATATTATGTGATGTATACAGTTATGTGTAGTACATGAATTAAACACCAAGAGTAGATGTGTTTTCTTTTCACATTTATTGCTAAGCATTTATGTTTTCAAGTTAACAAAATGAAACAGTTATTTGGCAAAATGGGATGGTCTTATCAGGATGAACTTATATATTTGTATTTACTTTTTATTTCATAAATTAAAGGCTTTAGGTAAAGTGCTTTACTAGGCATGGGTCTTGTTCTGTACAAAGCACTTGGACACACCTTACTATCTAGCCTGAGACATGCCACAGACACTTCTAGAGCATTCTTGCTTTGTTAAGTGTCTTCTATGTTGACGATTTGGCAAAAAGGAGAAAGCTTATGATAGAAATCTCAAAATTCCCATGATTAAATCTCAAATTTGCCTGCAAACAATTTTCATTCTCTAGGCAGAGGCCCTATATTGATCTTTATCTGTGAACCTGTTTGGGATAATCCAACTGGTGTTCACACCAGGGGCAGCTCTGGTTGGGGGACTTCCCCTTCAGCCTGCCCCCACCAGCAGTGCCCAAGAAGGTATTCTGCTTTCAAAAAGGCCACATGAGCTACTCTATTCAGAAGTTTCCTAAGTCTTCTATAAAAAGAAGTATCAACTAAATTAATATATAAAACAAACAGCAAGAAGCCAGAATGTCACTACTAAAAAAAAACAAAACCAAAAACCCTACAGCATAAAAGAAGGGAGATCCAAGGGCCTACAAGAAAATCTTACGCCTCAAAAAATATTTTCTTAATGAAGTAGACTATAACAGAGAATTTCTGTTTGTCTTTAATGAAATCAAGGAGGTCATTACATCTATTAAACAAGAACAGGTCAAGATAAGCAAAGTTCCAAGAATTAAAACCTCAATAGAGCAAATAAAATTCAATCATTGTAAGCCTTCAAAAGCTCAGGATGCTATAGAAAAATCAATCTGAACACATGCCTATAATGTGGAGGGAATGCAAAGAGATGCCTGCTAATCACAGACAATAATGGACATTTAGAATAGACTATAGAGAACTGCCTTTGAATCAGAGTATTGCCAGAGAGGAAAAGAAAGCAAAGGAATGAGAAATGATCATCAAAATGTAAAATAAAGGTTAGATACATTCAGCAAATAAGTTCTGACTGCATCTAAAGAATCGAATACATTAGACCAAAAAGGTTTAAGACTCTAGCATAGAAGAAAGCATGGCATTCTAACTCTTAACATGAACTGTGATGAATAATTATTTTTTCATGAAGGAGAGAGAAAAGAGAAGGGTTTATATATATATTATATATGTGTATTTATATATACACACGTATATCACGTATATATAAAGGAATATATACATCTTTAGGTATAAAAATTGATAAAGACATGTACCCGATTATCAGAACTTAGTAAAGCTTTTAGGCGAATGTTCTAACAAGTAAATATCACTCATTCATCCGTGTTTATTGCCTGCCCATCAGGTGTTAGCTCTGCTTAAGGTACAGGGAATACAGGACCAAACAAGGCAGGCATTAGCTGAACCCATGGAGTTTGTAGGAAGGACAGACATCCTACAAATTATCACATTTCTACTTAATTATACTTGTAATGAGCTCTACAAAAGAAGTTGTATTCAAACAGGAATTAACCAGTTCACACTGGCAAGTAGTGATGTAAATACAATTTTATTACAAACCAACTTCAAGTTTCACGTTACGTAGGAACTAGAATTCAGCTCCATGAGGGCAGGGATTCTTGTCTATTTTGTTCACTTCAATCCCAGTGTCTAGAACAGAGCCTGGCACATAGTAGACACTCAAAGTAATTTTTCCCCACTGGTCCATAAATAAAGAAGTCTTCTTGCTGACTAATTGGTAAGCTAAACTCCTACAAGTAGCCTTCGCAAACAAGGAGAATAAAAGATACCCAACTTATCACATCTAGCATACTATAGATTATAAGTTGTTATTGATTGTGACACATCACTATTTTATATACGAAAAGAAATTAAGTTTGGAGAATCTAATAGGAAACCTCTTCCCCATGCAAAGGCAGAAATTAAGGTGTAAAACTTAAACAACAAATAATGCTACCACCCAGAAAGTTACAAAATTAAATCTGCATGTCTCAATCTTGTCAATGGACAGAGGGAGGAAGAAAAACTTTCCCCTGAGAATTTTAATTCACACCATCACTACGACCCCAAAGACCTCAGAGACGGCAAGGTCTCAGGCTGGAGTAGCAGAATCAATTGGGAGATTGGAATTGACATATATACACTAATATGTATAAAATGGATAACTAATAAGAACCTGCTGTATAAAAAAATTAAATAAAATCCAAAAATTCAAAAAAAATAAAGTATAAGTGTACAGAAAAATAAAATAGAAATGGAAAAAAAAAAAAAAAAAAAGAAAGAAATCAGTGCAAATCCTCCCCTAAAGAGCAAAGCTTCAGTCCCGCCCCAGAGCAACTGTAAGACAGATCCTCATATATTCTGAGTCTTAGAATCTAGGAAAGGCAGAGGTTAGAGCATTTCTCTACCTTTCACAGGGCTAGTGGAGAGGCTGTCTAGGTTATGTTGAAGGAAGGTCCTTGAGCTAACGATGAGTATTATTTTTCCTTTTGTCTCCAGGGTCCATCTGTAACCAGTCATATGAATGTTTACAATAGTCAACATCAATCCCCAAACTTTTTCAGAGCCGTGGAGGTCAATCAAAATTCCAAAACTTTTCCTCAGAAAAAGAACACGTGGTTTAAAAGTAAAATAGAGGAACCTAGCCTGCGGTGCTAGATTAAGGAAGATATCTACGAAAATGGGGTGTTTCTGCTGAGACTTGGAGGGTGTGTTGCATTGGTTGGGGTCAAAGGAACAGAAATCTTTCTGGGAAAGCTGAGAGCATATGTGAGTGCCCTCAGGTCAGAAAGCATGGCCTTTCCAAGTTGTTCAAAAAGAGGCATTGTGCCTATAACCTCAAGGGCAATAGTGCTGCAGAGAGTCTGTGGGCACAGACATGCACCAGAGGATGAAGACATCTTTTCCATTCAGTTAAAACATTGGCCGCTATGTCCAGAGCATGGATTTTCATGAGGGAAGGGAAATTATTAAATTTCCATTAATTTCAACATGCCCTCCTGGCTTTCCTTATTATCTCTGGGTAAGTGTTGTCTCCTCTCCTTTAACATGGGTATTTAACTCAATTTTAACTCACTTTTCTTTCCTTTTACTCCAGAATTTCACTCCACAGTTATGGTCAATTCTTCTCAGTCAATCCCACTCTACAGGTATCAGCTCTTCTGCCTTCAGATAGGAAAAGGTTTCCTGGTTCCTAATCATTCACCTTTTTCTTGACTCAGCTCCTGTTCCTTTTGATGTCCATGAATTATTTCTCTTTTAATTACTAAGATTTTAAAATATTTGGTCTGTACCCATTCTTCCAAGTTTTATCACTGACCAATCTCATCTTAGGCCCTGACAGCTTACATGTGATTTTAAAACTCTTCTCAAACTACCTGCTCATCAAGTGCAAAATATACTTCCTTGTTATCAAATCTCAAGGCTTCTCTCATCTCAATCTTCACTTGGTTTAAAGGTTATGTTGTTGCCCACCTCCCTCAATTTCTTCCGCTAATCTCACTCTTTGTTTGCTAAGATGTGGCACTTTCCCGTTATCTTTCTGTGTCTCTTTTTCGTTACTCCCTTTTTCCTCCCTTTTTATGGTCTTACATCAACCTTCTGCACTTCTGTCTCCTATAAGGGAGAAGTTCAAACAATGACCCCGCTCTCTGCCACCCACTTTACAGCAAGTTGCTCTTTTCTTACTCTCTCCCATTGTTTTCTGTTTCAACTTCTGGGACCCTGAATAAAGCCTTTAGATAATTTCCTGATCTGGAGTATAATTTGGGTTTGTGATCGTCAAGAGGGGTTATATAACCACTTGTAATTGCTCCCTACTTGTTTCTTCACTAGACCGCGTGCATTTTGAGGACCAGGACTGCACATTCCTCACGGTTGTATCCACAGTGCCTGGCACCTTGTTGTCATCTACAGAATAGATGCTTAGCCAACAGCTTTAATAAGCAGAACCGCTCTGGTGTTGTGATAGTGAGCTCTTAAATGTGTGTGATGTTTGATAACGTAAGTTTATGTACGTTAAGGAAACACACACACACTTATGTTTATATTCTTAGTGGTTATGATCATTACTAAACCATTTTCATTGCAATTATTTTGAAATTAACCAAGGAAAATTAACCTTCACACTGGTGGACTTTATTGGATACAAATAATAATAACTGGTCCAAGCAATAATTCAAGAATAAATACACATTTTTAAAAGAGGACGCACGGATGGCTGAATATCTGCTTTGTTCTGGTTTACACAGTAGCTCTGTGGTGCTTCCTGTAGATATAATTATATTTAATTTTTAGGTTTAAGCTCTTGCTTTCAGCTGAACCATTATCTCCTTGCAGAAAACAAACCAAAAATACATCTTCCTAGACTTCTATTTCTTGTTCTGCAATCATTCTGAACTTCAGCTCAGTCATCTTCCCATGATGCCCCAGCTGCTGTCATTGAACTTTTCCTTTAGATACTATCTTCCTAGAGTATTTTTCTTTTTTAGGTCAAATTTCACTGAAATAAAAATTTTTCTACTAATATTGAATTCTCTGATCAATTTCCCTTGCATAGTCTTCGGTGTCAGCCATTTAGAACTTTAGAAATTCTAGGGGCAATCTGGCAATAAAATATTCTGAATTGCAGGCTGAACTTCCCACAAATGTGAGCTGTCACTACTGTCCACCTCTGCTGATCAGCCAACTATGTCAAGCAGTGCTGTCATTGACTTTAGGAAAACAAGCAAACCCTTCAGTCATGTTGTGTCTGAAAGGAAAGTTGGGAATAAAAATCACAACCTTTTTTCCTTCTGTGGTTTATGATGGTGAAACAAAAGTAACATAGAATTATAATAATTACAACACTTATTGAATGTTTTACTGTTGTAAGTGCTTTAGAGTTGGTAACCATTTAATCGTCATAATGACTCTATAGATGCTATAATTATACCCATTTTACAGATGAAGAAAATAAGACATTGAGAGCTTTAGCAACTTGCCCGAGTAAAACAGCTAGTAAGGGGCAGAGCTTGAACTTGGGCAGCCTAAGTTTGAGAGCATATTTTTATAATGCTATAACCGTCAATACAATTCTATATTAGGTACATTGTAGATTGTAGGTTTTTATATTATTTGATTTTAATAGGAATTTGAAGAAAATAAAAACTTTTGACTTGTTTTTATTTAATACTATCAGAAATAATTTCCTTTCCATTAGCTTCAAAAACCCTTAACTAGTTCCCACTACATTGGTAGGTTTGAGGGTTGCCGTGTGTGTGTGTGTGTGTGTGTGTGTGTGTCTTTAAGAAAATGACTTCTTAACAGCCCCATGTCTATTTTATACTTATTGAGTCATTCTCACAGCAATCAAATCCAATGACCCTTTTTCTACTTTAAGCTATTCTCATCAGACTATCAAGAGTGAGCATTTATTTAGTGCCTACTATCCATCAGGAACTATAATAAGCACTTTACCTGATTCTTAGCCCTCACATCTATCCTTTGATTAAGCATATTTATTATCCTCTTTTTATAGGTCAGACTTAGAGTGGGTAACTTGTTCAAGGTTACACAGCTTATAAAGAGCAGAGCTGACACTACAAAACCTACGTCTTCTGCCCCAAAGCACAAAAACATATGTTTTATTTCCTCCCTATAAAAAGAGGCAGCTTCAAAAATAATATCCCAAATATGTGTGTCAAATCTTCTGCATCGTAAATTTTTTTAAATTTTTATTTCTTTACATTCAATTCTTTCCCTTTAATTATCATTCTTTGGAAGAATGAGTTGTGGTCTAGTAACCTACAAAGGTAACCAACATGGTATACATTTTCCTTTTTGAATTATCATTATGAATTCACAATTTTTTTCTTATTTCTATCTATAGCAATCTTTTTCTTTAATGGTGCTATGAGTTCCTGGATGGGGACACGGTCTAGGATCTTGAGGCTCATGTCCTGTTTCAGGGGCCAGCTGCAGCGCTGGCACACGACACTCAGCTCCACAGTGCTGCTGTATGTCTTAGACCGTCCATCCCTCAGAACCTGGAGTCCACTAACCTGGTCTGGTCCACCACGGGGGCACCATAGCCTTGGGTCTGCCCAGAGCAGAGCAAGGCCTCCAGAACTACCATCACCAAGTCCTCAGCTACTCCCTGGTCACTAGGGGGAGGACTTCTGCCCAAGCCGGACATGATGCCATGACCTATGGCAGTCACCTTTTTAATGCTCAAATATTCCCATCATTGACCAGTAGGAGCCCCTTAAGATTGACTCTTGTGTCCTATTATAGGCATGACTCAAGAAATCTTTGATGGCTTATACTTTCAGGCACAGGTAGATATCCTAGATTTACTTCCAGCCTAAGACAAGTGTATTGGTTTGGGTTCTCCAGAGAACAGAGTCAATAGGAGATAGATAGATAGATAGGGAAATTTACTATAAGGAATTGATTCATGCAGTACAGAGGTTGAGAAGTCCAAGACTGCATCGTAATTTTAGAGTTATATTTTCTGAGAAATAAATTTGATCTCCAAAACTTGTCTTGGGAATCCCATTTTTCAACATACACTTTCTGAGCATTTTATTTTTCTTTTTTTGGAATTTATTTATTATTTATAATAATTTATAAATTTTTATTAATAAAATTTATATTATTTATTAATATTGATAAAATATATTTATTAATATTATTAATTATTAAAATATTTTTATATTAATATTTCTATTTATAAATTTATTAATAATTTATATATAAATTATTATTTGTATAATAATTTATTTTTTGAACATTTTCTTAATCACACAGCTCTTGGAAGATAAGTCTATGATCATCTGTAGTTTTCTAATGTTGGGTAGAGAATTTGATTTCAAATTTCACTAAATAAAATTGCCATTACCTCTTTTCATTAAAGATGAGAAAGAGAAGGAGGGAGAAGAAAAGGAGGAAAAAGAAAGGCTTGTTAACCACTGCTGATTCTACTCTGGATGTGTTAGCCATCAGTCAAAAACATTTGCGACAGGACACACAGTATTAAAAATGCACCAGCTAATCGCATTGAGTCTTTTCCTTCATGGAAACCGAGCACATAATATCCACGCTAATGACACTAGCAACGTGGATGAGCTATTCAGAGAGCAGAGGAGATTCCCAGGCGTCTCGTGCCTAGACACAGCCTCCCAGCTTCCTCAGCGTCACTCTGCACGTCTTGTTCAATGAAAGGGCACTCTGTCTCCGAAAGACAGACCAATGTCTTACTTTAGTAAACTGTTTAGTCCAGATGGGCCACTGAAGTGACCAGTGAACTATTAGTTTTCTTAAATAAGCGACCTTCAGATCTAAGCATTGCTGAGAGCTTGACTCTAATTCTAAATGGATCTAATTCTAGATCCATAATACAGTATTATTGAGTTAAATGAGAGGAACATTATATTTTTCCTTTCTGCTGTTATGAACACGAGGTAAAGAATTTGGTTTCAAGATTTATAATGTGAAAAAACTGAAATAACCTCCTTTCATTAAAGAAGAGAAAAAGGAGAAAGGAAGACAGACTGTGGCCATTGTTGATTTTCCTGCGGATTTGTTAACCACGAGCTGACAGGCCAGCCAGGTCCACTGGCACTGAGTCTTTCCTTTCCACTTCTTCAAGCTTTAGGATACTTCCTTGAAACACACACACAAGTGACTGTCCCGATACCTGGCGCCAGCATTAGGGTCACTCACTGTGCAGTGACCATAGACAATCCATCCTGAGAGGGGTCTGTTTGTGGCTCCTGATAATTAATGATGATTCTACAGAACAGCAGTTACACAGCACAGAGGAAATTCATCTTCTAAAGGTCAATGAAGGGTAGAAGCAGGAAGTAAAATAAGCCTCTAGATGTTTGGTGAAAAAAAAAAACAAAAAACAAACCTATCAATCTTTGTCAGTTGTTTGTTTTTTGCTTTTGAAAGGCATAGTGGAAACATCTGTATCTTAATACAGGTATTGCCTGAAAATGAATTTCTTGTTAGAATAAGAGGGTTTTTTTTTTTTTTTAAGTTTCTTTAGGAAGAGAACTGGCTTTGCTTAGAAAATACACCGTTAGGCAGTTCGGGGTGTATATGGATGGGAAGGGTGTAAACTTGAAACAGGCTGGGACCTGGGACGCTTTGCTGCTGGGCTTGTACCTGGACAAACGTCTCCCCAAGCAACAGATACAAAGAAACTATAAAGGGACTAAAAATAACTGCGTGCATAATTTGCGTGGGGCAAATTATGGACAAGACACAAAAAGACCAAAAACCTAACTGCCGCTGTTGAAGAGCCAAGCAAAAGCAGGGTACCGCACATGCCCCCCACACACACCACCACCAAGGGGATGGGCAGACCTCCTAAGCCACCCCTTCAGCCAGACCCACCAATCCGCCCCCAAGCTCACGCCATTTAAGCGACCAGCTCCCCGCCCCCTCAGGGAGTGAACAAGCGTACCTGTTCCTTGTTTTCCCTGCAGGCTGAGTCCCAGTAAAGCCTTGCCTGAATTTCTCATCTGGTCTCATCAGTTTCTATTGATTAAAGAGTCCAAGAACCTGGGTTGGTAACTAACTCACTCCTAGCACCTAACCTCCCTCCAAGGCATGGTCACAACGCTACAAAAATACTAACTGGAACGTAAGAGTGTGGATTAGCAGCAAGAGAGTTGGGCAGAGGGGGAGAGAGGAGGTCAAAGCCACTGTAATAGGGACAGTCTGGGGGAAGAACAGATTCGCGCGGGCTAAGGGAAACTGTGGTCTGGCCGCGTAGAAAACCACTTTGCTACCAATTCCACAAGGTCGACTGCACTCAGAAATGCCTTCGTGGGCACCGGGGAAAGGGGGCTGCCTTTCAGACCTGGAAAAAGAAAAGGGACAAAGCCAGGAATGGCCTCCCGAGAATCCCCAATGACAGCAGAAGGGCGCTGAGTTCTCCACCACACACTGATGGGAGTCCGAATCAAATTGCGTTGAAATCTAAAGAGCTGGGGTGACTCCAGCTAAACCTTGGGTTTTGTAACATAGGTAACTAACCGTGATTTATTTGGGTTTATGTAGAAATGATTTAAAAGTTCTGAAAACCCTCACGTTGGTAATGGCAGCAACACCCATGGTGACACAGCCATCTTAGCTATAAAAAGCACCAGAATAGTACAAACACGGTTTCCAGCCCTGGTTGCATGACCTCCAGCAGATATGTTGATGACAAATCGTTTAAATTCTCTCTACTTGTTTTTCATCGAATGGACTTGAAGACACGGGGAGGGGGAAGGGTAAGCTGGGACGAAGTAAGAGAGCGGCATGGACATATATACACTACCAAATGTAAAATAGCTAGTGGGAAGCAGCCGCATAGCACAGGGACATCAGCTCGGTGCTTTGTGAACACCTAGAGGGGCGGGATAGGGAGGGTGGGAGGGAGGGAGATGCAAGAGGGAGGGGATATGGGGATATATGCATACGTATAGCTGATTCACCTGGTTATACAGCAGAAACTAACACAACATTGTAAAGCAATTATACTCCAATAAAGGTGTAAAAAAAAAATAAACAAACAAAAATCTCATGCTTAGAAGAGTTGATAAGACCATGAAATTCAATAATTGGGATGAGAAGGATTGGAAAAGTAGAAATCATTTAACAAATAACAATGTCAAATATGTATTGAATGCTCTTTTGTGCCAGACTGTTGTAAACTGCATAGATGTATTAGATAATTTAATCCCATCGCATCCACACAAAAATCCTATGACGTAGACACTATAGTTTTCTCAGTTCACAAAGAAAGGAGCCCGAGGCATAAATCTCAAACAGACGTGCATATTTAAGTGTCGGGCTTTTTGAACACTGATTAAGGTTGTTTTTAAATGATTTTTTATTTATTTATTTTTTGGCTGCGTTGGGTCTTCCTTGCTGCACAAAGGCTTTCTCTGGTTGCTGCGAGCGGGGGCTGCTCTTCGTCATGGTGCACATGCTTCTCATGGCGGTGGCTTCTCTTGTTGCGGAGCACGGGCTCTAGGCGCACAGGCTTCAGTAGTTGTGGCACGTGGGCTTAGCTGCTCTGAGGCATGTGGGATCTTCCCAGACCAGGGATCTAACCTGTGTCCCCTGCAATGGCAGGCGGATTCTTAACCACCGCACCACCAGGGAAGTCCCTGAACACTGCTTATTTTTGAGGCATCGACTTGGCTGGGCTACAGTCCTCCCTTATCCCAACCGCACTAATCTAAGGTGCTGCTGCTGTGAAGGTATTGTGTAGATGCCATGCCAGCTCGTAATGAAGTGATGCTAAGTCCAGGTGATTATCTCAGATAATCTGGGCGGGTCTGAGTCAATCAGCCGAAAGGCCTTATTAGAGCGGAGGCGTCCCTGGAGAAGAAGAAATTTCACCTGTGGACAACAGCGTCCACGGATCTCCAGGAGTCCTAGCCTGCCCTTCCTGTTGGCCGCCCTGCAGATTGTGGACTCGTGTCACCAGCTCCCACAAGTACACAAGCCAATTCCTTGCACACATTTCTAAATCGAAATCAGTATCAGTATTGCTCGAACTGGCTCTGCTTCTCTGGTTGCTTCCTGACTGATACTCACACCAAGCCCGTGAACTTCCCTGCTGGGCTAGTTCATCTTCTAATCCTTGAGCCTCAGCCTTCCTTTTCTTGCTTCCTTCCAATATATTCAGGAATGGGTAGCAGTCTGCTGTTCTCTGTAAAGCGCACTGTTTGTGTAAAAGCCTGTTTCGTTAGCTCAGGCAAGATCACACAGCTGGCTTACATCGAGACAAAGTAAAGCCGTAGTTTCTGAGGATTATGAAAACCACCCCTTCCTCTCCTCCTTCATAACCGCTGGTCCCCAGCACGGACACCACCCTCTCGCCCTGGGGGTCGTGTGACAGGAAGGTCCGCTAGCCCCTCCTCCAGATTGGGTACTGGGCAGCGCTTCCGTCAGGCCACAGAGCTGAAGCATCAGACAAGCAGGCACCTGTTTCATCTCCTTCCAGAAGCCAAAGGCACCAAGTGTGCTTGCTGCCCTTCCACGGTCATTAGCATCTCTCCTCACAGCTGGCACCCGAGACGCGGACCTCAAGGAAGGGAGACTCAGAGCCAGAGGGAGAAGGGCTCTCACTGAAGAAGTGGGGGGGGACGCCCTTGTCCCTAGTTCCCCGAGCTTTGCTCAGCGGCCTGCCCTTTGCAGGTCTGGCTCACAGCGACCAAGTTCAAGCAGCTGCTCATCATTCACGCACCAGGGCGGAGCATGTGGACCTTGAAAAGTCCCGGCAAGGAAGCCGACAGACCCAAAGTTCCTGGTCTAGTCACGCCCCCATTTACCCAGAAGCACACATTGTGCTCTAGTATGTCATCAGAACTCCTAATTATCATGCTATAAATTAGAGCAGAAAATTAAAAGGCGCTCGAGAGGAAGGAAGAAATATGAATGTTACCTCAAATGAGATGGTAATTCGCTTGTTCTCTTCCCTCCGAGCCAGCTCTGGCTGTTTCAAATAAGTCCTAATAACAGTGCTAAACGAGCTCAAATCGCAGGTGAATATGAAATTGACCTACTTTAGAGATCTCAAAACTGGCTTATTAAGGTAGGTATCGTCACTAGGAGATTTGACTCGTTCTTAACTAGGTGAAAGGTGAGTGCGATGGCTAATTTTATGGATCAACTTGGCCAGGCCATGGTGCCCAGATACTTAGTACAACATTATTCTAGATGTTTCTGTGAAGGTGTTTTGGGGGTGAGGTTAACATTTAAACCCGTGGACTTGGAGTAAAGCACATTGCCCCTGTAACATGGGTGGACCTCATCCAATTAGTTGAGGTTCTAGAACAGACTGACCTTCCGTGAGCGAGAAAGAGTCCTCAGAGCAGCGTGGCTGCAGCCCTTTCCCGAGTCTCCAGCCTGTTTGCCGCCCCCATCAGACTGTGGACTCACCAAGCCTCCACAGCTGCGCGAGCCAACACCTTAAAGTGAATCTCTCGCTCTCGCTCGCTCGCTCGCTCGCTCGTATATACGTACACACATCCTGCTGGTTCCTTTCTCTGGAGGACTCTAATACAGTGAGTAAACTGACAACACTGGAAATAACCAGATGAACTTTAGGAATATAAAAGATGAGAACCCGGCTGCATTCGTAGACCAATTACCGCTTTCACCAAATATCTTAGCTGACACTGTGACATTTTAGCGTCCAAGTACCAAAAGGAACAGTCCTCAGAAATATATGCTAATATACATCCACTATACAGGCAGGGCTCAAAGGAGTACTTCGCCACAAAGTCCCTCCTCAGTCCGTTCAGGCTGCTATAACAAATAACCACACACCGGGTGGCTTATAAGCAACAGAAATGTATTACTCACAGTTCTGAAGGCTGGAAGCCCAAGGTCATCCTGCCAGCACGGTAGCCGGGTTCCGGTGAAGACCCTCTCCTGGACTGCAGACAACCAGCGTCTCACTGTGTCCTCACACGGTGGAAGAGGCAGAGGAGCTTCCCCAGGCGTCTTTTATAAGAGCACTAATCCCTCACGAGGGCTCCACCCTCATGACCTAATGACCTCCGCAAAGCCCCACCTCCCAACATCATCACGTTAGGGCATTAACTTTCAACATATGAATTTGGG
This sequence comes from Balaenoptera ricei, assembly GCF_028023285.1. NCBI lineage: Eukaryota > Metazoa > Chordata > Mammalia > Artiodactyla > Balaenopteridae > Balaenoptera > Balaenoptera ricei. The sequence goes on from NC_082644.1 coordinate 5,776,972, forward strand.
GCACGTATACATTGAGACCATAGCACCTTCCAAAGACTGCATGCTGATTTCAGGGCCACTGACTGCTCCAGCAAAGTTCCCGTGCTTCTGGGACTTACCTAGAAATATGGACAATCCCTAGAAATCTAGGAACTCAGTTGTTTTTAAGTCCAGCTGATATTAATCAAGCACCTTCATCACAGGGAGGGGATAGATAGTCCCTGATGTCTTGGAGCTCAGAGTCTGGGGGAGAAGTAGATGCTCAAATAATCATGCAAATGAAGGTCTAGTTACAAACTAAGAGAAGTGCTATAAAGAAGGATGCCTGGCTATTTGAGAGAGTATAACAGAGGCATCCAGAGTCTTCTGAAACCTGGCTACTCAGAGCGAGGTCTGCAAACCAGGAGCATTGGCACCACCTGGGAGCCAGTTAGGAAAGAAGGATCTCAGGCCCCACCCAGACCTGCATTTTAGTAATACCCCCAGGTGATTCACATTCATGTTAAATTTCAGAAGCAACAGGCTTAGGGGATTTTAAAAAACCCAAAAAACCTGTTTTACTATGGATAGAACATTCCAGCTGAGATCTAAATGGAAGGGGGAACCACTTTGTCAAAAGCAGAGGAAACCGTTTTCATTTATATGCAGCGATCATTATTGCTAATTACCAAACATTTCCAAGTATTTTTCCCTGGCACCTTGTAGGACTGTCCTTTCCTGTCCCTGTGAAGGTGGATCTGGCCAAGTGATGCTCTGGCTAGTGAAATATGACCAGGAAGGACCAGAGTCATCTTGGGGTGGAATTTTGGAGAACCATAATGTAGTTTGCCATTCTTTTTCTTTCTGCCACGGTTGTCAGTGTATTTGGGGTTTCATAGTCAATAGGGAACCTGGAACAGAACCTTCACTGTACAAGATGGGCACATAAGCAACCAATAAAATAATCATTTCGGACAGCAAGATGCATTATGAAGGGAGTGAAATGAGGTGTGAGCCTAGAAGGCTGTGATGGGACCATTTCAGACAGTGGTCGGGTCAGCTTCTCTCTCCAAGGAGCTGCTACGTGACCTGGTACCTGGATGAAGAGAAAGACCCAGACATTTGACCATCTGGACAAGAGCCTCAAGGCAAAAGGAAGCAGAGTGTTCTGGAGGCAGGAACAAGTTTGGCAGCAGGAACACGGCCCAGGGTGGACTTGAAAGAGGGGAGAGGGGTTCAAGGTGAGGCTGGAGAGGCAGCCAAATCCCAGATCCAGAGCTTCCAGGTCTGTTATGAGGTTTGTGGCTTCGAGAAGCATGTGATCTGAATTACATTTCAGTAGCATCATTCTGGGTACTGATTCAGCAGAAGTCTTGTAATGAGCAGAAAGGAAGCACATCAAAAGAGCTAGAAGAAGGCCAGGTGACTAAAGTAGCTTCAAAGGGCAGAGAAATGCAGCCCTACCACTAGCCGACAGGGATGGAGAACGGGAAATATTCAGTGGACAGCACTGATGACTAACACAGCCCCTCCCTTCCCTGTGTCATATGTACTCACCCCTCCCTGAGGGAGACAACCCCAAAGTCCCACCAGTCAGAGGACCAGCCCCAGGTCCAGGATCTCCAGGTGATGCACCTTAGTTTCTGTATCAGAGACGAATGTGGCGGTTTCTGCATCAGGTTTGGATGTGGCTTCTTTTCCTCCAGAAATCTACGAACTAAAGAGATAACTTACAGACCCAGCTCCCACCCCACACCCACACCGCAACTCTGGAACAAGAACACAAGAATTCAAAAAAGATTCCCATTCAGCAAGGGGAGGGATAGCAGATACACCGCAGGCAGACATTTGTTCACTGGGTCATGGCAATTCTGGGATCCCACCAGGCGGTTCCTGTGAGGGTTCCCTACCCGGGAAGAGAAGGTTCCCTCATTAGGCTGTGATTCTTATGCCTCCGAGGGACTCCCTTGCCCATAATTTTCCAAAATCCGTGTCTCCATCCTCTGAGACGTTCTTCTGTTGATACTGTTCTCCTTGGCTTCTATCTGAAGTGCACACCACAGAATACTCCCCTGCCTGTCCGGCCACACTTCTTCATCCTCAAGTCTCAGTCACGCCCCTTTCAGTGTCATCTGGGGATCCATCTGAGAGTACACATCACCCCAAAACCTAGCTGACTTCTTTGCACACCCACATTTCTCTTCTCAATATACCTCTATTGGCCACTTCTGCTTTCTCACACCCCAAGTCTCTTGTCTCTTTCTCTCTGCACACAACTGGGGTAGGTAGAACTATCCAGTTTCACCAGAAAGCCGTTTCGCCCAATTGCAAAAATTTGGGTGCCACGCCTTAACTGGGCTGTTGCTCTGAGTCAGTGATTTTGATGGTGGATGTGGTAGCCATGCCCTTGATGTCATACCTGCTGCAAGAGTATCACCTCAAAGACCATCACAACTTTATCTTCTAAAGGGTAGGGTTCCATCCTGTAGACCCCCAAACTTTAGACTCTCAATTCTCTTTTTTTCCTACCAATTGCCTAGTTCTTTTCTGAGCTCATTTTTGTTTCATCAGCACCCTGACAAATGTGGCCAAGGATGACCAAAATCAACTACTAATTTATGCCTTTGCTCATGCTAGACGGTAACGTTCTTGAGGGCAGGGACCATGCCTGTCTTGCTCACCATAAAATACAGCATGTGGAATGCAGTGCATTCAAGAGCTATTTATTGTGTGAATGAATGAATAAATGAATATCATTACTTTCATGTGATTTTAAAGTTTCTATTTGTATTCTACTAATGACTTTCCTTATATTTTTTACAAACATTTGAATATATCGATTTACCTATCAGCATAAAGAATTAAATAGTACCTACACCCTTTTACCTCCCAGGCTATAATACTTTAAGCTCAAATTTTGAACTGCCCACTTCCCACATACTCAAGTTTTGTTGATTTTTATTTTAACAACTGGAATTTTATATCCTGAGTTTTAGTAATTTTATTTTACGACCCTCATTTTCAGAAATCATTCTTAATATATTGAACTTTCATGTACAAAATCAGCCATAATTAGACTTAACTATAAATTGTATGTGTTTATTGTTCATCAGTTTCCTCTTTTCTTGAGCTCTTTTTTTCCAATTCATTTGTTGTTTGCAATGCCTCCTCAAGAATTGTTTTCAGAAAAAAGTACACGATGAATGAATGATGTTTCTGAATACCTGCATGTCCAAATTTAACTTTCCTTTGCAGTCACGTGAATGAGAACTTGTTTGGATATTGAAATGGCGTCACAATTCACTTGCCTCAGGAATCCATGTAAATATTCCATTGCTTTCTAGAATTTAGTTTTAGGGATGAGAAATCTGACACCCGGTTGATTCTCTTTCCAATGTGGATGGCCTGTTTTTTGTTTGTTTGTTTTGGGGGTATCTTTTTGTTTTTGTTTTTTCCCTCCTTATTTGAAAGCGTTTGGAATTTTTTTCTTTATTCTTAGAATTTAGAAATTGCACCTGGAAATAATATTTTCTTTACTATTTTTAACTGGAGTTAGAAGAATCTTTAAGATCTAACTCGATTTTTTCCTTCAATTTAGGAAATTCTTTCAATTTTTTTGACTGTAGTTTTTCCTTTGTTCCTTCCCTTCCTGGATAAAACTACCATGTAGATTTTGGTATGCCTAGCTCAGTTCTTCAGAGTTTATTGTTTGTCATTTTTCTCAAAATATCTCTATTATCTTTTATTCTGTCTTCTAAGAGTATTCCTCAAATTCCTCTTCCAGTTCAACTAAATTGAAATTAGAAAAGTGGTCATTCTGCCCCTCAATGAATCTGATCATTTTTTGCTAGCAATCACTTTTTCTTAATTTCAAAAAATATTTCTCCTCTTCAGTTGCTTCTTTCACATAAGGTTTTATGTTATCAGTAAAGAACCTCTCAAATATTGTGGTGAATGATGATGGTTACCTTTTCTCTTCTGTTCTTTTTTGCCATTAATTCTTTAGTAGGGGACTTGTTCTATGATTTCTCATCTTTGTCCAAATTTTTCAAGGAGCTGTCTCCCATCATATGCTCCATGATTGTTTTTGTCATTTCTAAATAACAGTCTAGGCCAGTGCCATCTCAGAGTGTGTTCCTTGGACCTTCACCATTGGCATCACATGGGAACTTGCTAGAAATGCATTCTCCACCCTCACCCTACATCTTAATCAGGATCTCTGGTGTGGGACCAAGGAAACTTTTAACAAGGAGATAGAAGGATCTTTACATTCACACGAATGATGGTTTGTTTGGATACTGAAATGGAGTCACAATGCATATGCCCTTCAAAGTTTGAGAAGCAAGTTTCTAAGCTGATTAGTATCTGCAGCTCTTGTGGACCCCAGCAGGAACTGTGCAAAGTAACCATTGCCCTTGCCCTCCAGCGATACCCACACTGTACTCCAGAAGGCAGGTGGGAATCATCTTGAATATAGTAGAGAAAAGTAGGCAACTGGTGGGCATTCCAGCCCAAACATCTCACTTCCTCTCCAAAGCCATCACCACCAGGTCAATCCTGGGGGGACGATGAGTCCAGCTGCTGTGAGTGGAATTCAAGCCATGTTCCTCAAACCCTTTAATCGTTCCTTTCTGGCCCCTGCCCTTCATGCCCACCCTTCCCTCCTCCCTCACTTCTTGTGGGTGGCAGAGAGAACCCGAGGGGCATCTGTGTTTGGTTAGAGCTATAGCTCCCCAGAGGCACTAGGCAAGGAATTAAGAAGGTTCGATATTAAGGGGATACACTGCTAGGGTGAGTTTTTGTATGTTTGTTTCGTTTTCCCCTCCAGGTCTGTTGTCACAGGTGGATAGATTACCTGAGCGCCAAACCCTTCTCCTTTGGGCTCTGTCTCAGCCATGTCAGGCATTCCCTGCAACAAATCTTCCATGTTATTCAGTACACCTTCAGAGCGGAGGGACACGAAGTGACAAAGCACGTGTCAGTTGTATTCACCTTCTATCACCCCTGTAACAATCAAGAACTTATCAGCCTAAAACAACACCCATTTCTTATCTCGCAGTCTGAGGCCACAAGCCCCACACAGCTCACTCTGCTCTGGGCTCACAGGTGGTGGGAGGGCAATGTCCCTCGCTGGGGCGTCTGGGGATGGGTCTGCTTCCAAGCTCACTCGGGCTGTTGGCAGAATCCAGTGCCACGGGGTTGTAGGACTGAGGTCTCTCAGTTTGCAGGGGACACTCACATTCCTTGGCTGGGGGCCACCTTTCTCCAGCTTCCAGCCCCCAGCACTGGCCGAGCCTGCCCCACACTCGGGGTCTCTCCTGCTCCCTCTCCCCCTGCAGTCCTCTGAGCAACTCTTCTACTTATAAGCAACTCATGTGCTTGCACTGGGCCACCCGGGTCTTCTAGGATAATCTCGCCATTTCTAGGGCAGCTGATATAGTGATACTAATTCCACCTAGTATCAATTAGTGATACTAATTGCCCAGACCCTGCCCAGCAACTCCTAGATTAGCCTTTGATTGAACACAGGGGGTCAGGAGTTTGAGGGGCAGCGCTGGAATCCTGTCTCCCCTACCTGCTCCACGTAAGCCATTAGCAAGAACCTGCAAATCCTTATTTTGACCTAAGCTGCCAGGTACCCACTGGGGACCCTTATGCTTATCACTTGGAGGGTCTCATGACCCCCTCAGGAAACACTTTGTCTAACTTCTGAAGGAAAGCCCCCCGCCCCCCGCTTTTCCAGTGCTGAACTGTGTGGTGAGAACCCCTCACCAGATCCCCCTCCCCCAGGAAATCACAATGGCTTCATCTGAAAGCAAAATGCCTCAGAGACTGGGACCTATTGATGATCGCCTTTCTTCTTGCCTAAGACTTAACTGTAGATTTTGGCCCTAATGTGTCTTGGGTCATTAAAATGGGATTTGGAGAGCTAAGGTACTTTTGTGAGTTGAACTCACTCTCTAGAAACCAAAAAAGATATGAGAAAAACCATATTGCTCTTGAGAATTATTGCCATTGATATATTTTGCAGTGCTAATATCCTCTACTAGGAACTTGAGTGAAATGGAATTGAATGAATTCCATTTTAAAAAATGAATTGAACATGACCAGTCACAAGAATCCAAGGGCTAAATTTCAAATAGTAAAGGTTACAGAAACCCTCTATGTTGAGCTAACCCTCTAATGAGAGAGACTCCCAACACTGACGTCTCAAATGGTTTTTGAGGACACTACAGAGAGAAGCCACATAATTGGAGGGTGTCATCTGTTCCAGGAGGGTGTCCTGGAAAGAGAAGGATCAAGCAGCTGACACAATTAGGCCATGAAGAGGTTTCATTTAAAGGCTGAGAGCAAAATCGTTGTCCTTTCATCACTATTGTAAGGAGACTTCGGATACACCCCCTCTGGCAGAGCTCGGGTCCGTAACGTAAAGAGCGTTGATTTCTCGCCTGCTTGGCTTATTTTATTCCTACTCAGAAGCACGGCTTCAAATTAGCTTCACCATTTATTGGCCTCTCTCAACCATAAAAGCATCTTTCCTCTCTCTTGATAGTCCAGCTCCCCATCTAAAGTGACAGAAGAAAGCTCCCACTCAAAGTCTGCATCCATCCTCCCCTCTGGTCCCACTTCAAGATGTTCATCATATGATTCAAAGGGAAGTGAAAATAAGCCGCAGGCAGTGCAGCGCCAGTTTCCAATCTGAGAGGGTTCGCACAGCAGAGCCATGTGGATGAAGTTCAAGGGCAGCTGAGAAGGATGAAGTTCAGCCCACACTGGACTGAAGTCCTGAATTTGAGAACTCAAACTCAGAAAGTGATGATATTAAACACTAAACTATTTTTTAGGGAAAATTAGTTTTATCATATAATTTTAGGTCTGTTATATAGTTGTTGAGCATTAAGATGTTTTGAGATAGTAAATTCAAAATCCGTCATTTGCAGTGCTGGAGCATCTGGCATTAAGCTGACACCATCCATCAGCACCCAGCTATGTAGAAATTGTGTGTGACCACTGTGTTTCCTGAGATCAAGGCTCAGAATTGTGATCACTGATTTCTTTCCTCTATTTCATTCAATCTCTGTTGTTTCATCCATGTGGCTCAATGCAATGAGCTTAGCTTTCCTTTTACTCTCTAGCGAAATAATTAAGAAAAATATAGATTCCCCCAAAATTTTATGTTGGCAGCTTGCTTTAGCTTCTGAAGAGAACCAGTAAGTCTGAACCCTCAGTGAGCAGACCTAAACCAGACTGTATTCTAGTTGTCCAAGGAGTTGACTTTCATGTTAATAAACTTGTAATGTTTATTGAATTTGGAGCCCTAAATACCTGGCTCAAATCATGACTCTAGAACTTACTGATTATGTAACTATGAATGGACAAAGCTCTCAAAAACTCAATTTTATATTAAATGGGGAGAAAAGTTATCATTCAGGGTTGTCATAGGAATTAGAGGTAATATCTCTACCAGGCTTAGTATGGCAGAGAATAAGAACTAAAAATGTAATACGATAGTTTTTAATTTCTATTCTTATTATGTCTCACTCATATTATTTTAATTAATCTCAAAATATTCTTGTGAAAGTAAAATGCGATAGAATTTATTTCATGCCTTTAACTGGTGACAAGGAAGGCAAAAAAAAAAATCATTCTGGGTGTTTGTGTAATTGACTGTGGGTAATTTTAGACACCAGTACACATTACAGCTTTATTAAAATGAAAATATTTTACTTTTTAATTACTTTCAGGAACTTGAGTATGTGAGGGATGGCTGACAGAGGCTTGATTTGCCTCTGAGAACTCCTTGGACAATTAGAATATAATCTTGTTTAGGTCTGCTAACCAAGGGTTCAGACTTATTAGTCCTCTTGCTGCCTGATTTTAGGTTGAATTGAGCTCAGTGTGATTTAGCAACCATAAAAATAAAGGTCCACTCACTTTTTGCCTGTTATTTAAGGCTGACCTGCACAGTAATATTCATTTATCAAGATACTACTTTCCTGTTTAATCAAAATATTCATTTTGAGCGTTACCAAAGATAATCCACCTTAAGATACAGCTTTATGTGAATTTTCCTCTAAGTAAATGAGCAGAGAGCTCATAGGTGGTCCACCAAGAGTCCAGGAAGCTATGTATTGTTTCTTGGGGAGATTAGATTCTATAATAGTTTAAAAAAAAAAAAAGAAAGCTTCCAGTTGAGGCTTTTGTGTGTTTTTGCCACTTCAGCAGTCATTTCTTTTCTGTTATGGCCAAGTTAAGTTATTATGGAATTACAAAATGCTGAAACTTAAGAGGAACTTAATAGACCATGTAACTGAAAGATCATCACTTCACAGATAAAAAAAAATCAAAACTGAAGTCCAAGCGGTTGTGTGTGTGGCCCAAGGCCACACAACTAATAAATGGCACATGCCCCAATTCCTATTTTTTTTTATTCCACAAATATTTCCTGAGTTTTCATTATGTACAAGGCACTGTGCTCAGTGCTGGGCAAAGAGGAGTCACTGAGCCCTGGAGGAACCCTCCTCCAGCTCCACTTTCTCAATATTTAGTGCTTTCTATCGTCTCTGAACCCTGAGGTACGTACATCCCCAAAGGAGAAAGAACGTCTGCCCTCAAATTGGGTTCCTTAATAGCAGCTAAAGTTTAAAATCTCAAGTTAGATACTTAGCTCTAAGGAGAGAGAGAGAAAAATGAAAGAATTTTAGATGTGGCCCAAAGTAATGTTTTTTAAATAGGAAAGTATATGATAGTTTGTGACCCAGAAAAAAAGTAGAATTTGCTTAGCCCAGGAGGCTCATTTTAAGTTAAAATTATGTCATGGTCTGATGCTTTTAAATTAAACTTTTACTACTTAGCCATGTAAAGTATTTGATTTTTGAAAAGTCTTCATAATCAAGTAATTAGCAAAGACATACAAGGACATTTATAAAATGTGGAGAGAGACTAAGAAGGACATATCCGGCTTCAATTCCTTGCCAAGTGGAAGACTTTTTTCCAGTCTTATTTTAAATTATATATGTCTCTCTTTGAGAGAGGAAAAAATGACGTCTCACTCCTCTACCTCTAGCAAAAGAATTCACGAAGCAACACAAAATGGTCTTGGTCATAAATATTTGTTGTTCTAAGGATGTGAAAATACAGCTATCTATGACTGGACTGTTTCACAGACCCGATGGGTACCACTCTCTGAGAGCTTACATCCCATCAGCCGGGTAACTGATTCCTACTGTATTTTGGTCTCAGGCAAACTGAGCAAGTAATTTTCTACTTGGTTCTGCTTTATTATGTAAAACACAAAGCATGCCCTTAAAAATATGCGTTATTCATGCATTATCCTAACAAGCACTGCTCTCCCTCTGACTCATACAATTGATGGGCACCCCTCAGAATGAAACCAACAGGATGAGGTAGTTGGCACCTTCATTTCACACATCCACGCACATTTCTTTTTTATAACTGTGGTCGCTTTCTGTTTTCTCCTGAGTGATTTCTATGTGAGCAACTGCTTAGAATTTAGTTGTAAAGATCTGCTTGCATCAAAAATAGGCTCTCAAACGTGACCCTTCATTTTGAAGTTAAAAGGTATTAGGCCATCTGGGTGCAGGGGCTGCTAATGTTTCCGACTTTAAGGGGATGAGATTTAAAAGGTGCTGTTGACTATGCCAGATACAATGGTTTTTTGCTTTTCTATCCGTCCTGTTCAGGTTCTACTTCAGAGTTCAATTAAACACCTGAAATGCTAAATATAATCTGTGCAAGCAATGTTTCGCCTCACGGGATCAACATGTTATTCTCTTGGAGTTAATCACCTGCTCTAGCTGATTAAGTGTCTATCCCTGAAAAAGCTGATTTTTCCAACAAATAACTAAAAAAAGTCTCCAAGTTTACTGCTCTAAGAAACAAATCAGCTATTCAGAAGAGAACATTTTTCTATATTCATGTTTAATGACTAGTTCAATGTGTGTTAATTGCTCTTTACATACTGAGAATTATTTAGGGTTAATTGTACAATATTTTAATATGTAGAGACTTGGGATTGTACTGCCCTTTGACCCAATTCAACACCCCTTGATTTTTAATAGCACTCATTACTTTCCCTGCCATTTTTTTTGAGGACAGCTCCACCTTGGAGAAAGGGAAAAGGAGAAAGGGGGAGAAATGACTTTAGCAATTCACTTTAACAGCTATTCATTAGGCCTCCACCATGCTCAAAATACTCAGCTTAAGGACAGGGGGCAGCAAACAGCAGCCCCTGGTCTTGTCCTTAAGGAGTTTATGGTCCAGTAATGGGTGCGGCCATGCATATGAGCCATTGAAATAAGAAGCCTAGAATAAAGAATGAAACAGAGGTGCATCTGAAGAAGTGTGGAAAGACAGAAGAGGGAAGGAACAATTCTAACTGCCGTACAGGAAGAATTTTCTCGAAAAGGAGGAAATCGATAGGGTTTTGAAAGCTGGAAAAGATTTTTATAGCAAAGGATGAAAATTCCGATTGAGGAAACAGATTGAGCGAATGTGTTGGGAAAGGAGAATTCACACAGTATTGGGGTAACTGGTGTAGAACAGGGTGTATGGAAAAGACAGTGAGGCGTGGTCCGTTGAGGCGAGATGGGATGTTTTGTCTCTAATTTGCGTACATTTTTTAATTTAGCGCAACCAATCCCTCACGTGAGCCTTTTCCCCTAATTTTATTGAGATACAGTTGACATACAGAACTGTATACATTTAAGCATGATTTGACTTACATACATCATGAAATGATGACCACAATAAGTTTAGTTAACATCTGTCATCTCATATACCAAAAAAAAAGAAGAAAAAAATTTTTTTTCCTTGTGATAAGGACGCTTAGGATTTACTGTCTTAACAACTTTCAAATACACAATACAGCAGTGTTAACTACAGTCGCCGAGCTGTACATTACATCCCTAGTGCTACTTATTTATCTTATTAACTGGATGTTTGTACTTCTGACCACCTTCATCCAACTTCTCCCTCCCCCTACCCCCCGCCTCTGGTGACCATAAGTCTGATCTCTTTTTCTACGAGATTTTGGGTTTTTTTTTCTTTCGCACGTAAGTGAGGCCATACAGTATTGGTCTTTCTCTAACTTATTTCACTTTGTATAATGTCCTCAAGGTCTCTCCATGTGGTTGCAAGACAGAATTTCCTGTTTTTATGGCTGAATAATATTGTTATATATACAATAATTTATTTATCCAGTCATCTGTCAGTGGACACTTAGGTTGTTTCCGTGTCTTGGTGACTGTAAATACGTTGTTATGAACCTGGGGTTTCAGATAACTCTTCAACATAGTGTTTTTCACTTCCTTCAGATATATTCCCAGAAGTGGAATTGCTGGCTCATATGGTAGTTCCATTTTTAAGTTTTTGAGGAACCTCCATACTGTTTTCCACAGTGACTGCACCTAATACAGTCCCACCAACAGTGCACAAGGGTTCCCTTTTCTCCACATCCTCGCAAGCATTTTTGTCTTTTTGATGACGGCCATTCTAATAGGCATGAGGTGATATTTCATACTGGTTTTGATTTGCATTTCCCTAATGATTAGTGATGTTGAGCATCTTTTCCTGTACCTGTTGGGTTGGTCGTTTATATATCTTCTTCGGAAATATGTCTATTTAGGTCCTTTGCCCATTTTTTAACTGGGTGATTTGGGGTTTTTTGCTATGGAGTTCTATGAGTTCTTTGTATATTTTGGATAGTAACCCCTTATCAGAGGTATGGTTTGCAAATATTTTTCCCATTCCGTAGGTTGTTTTTTCTCACATAGACATTTTAATCTCCTAATGCTAGATTCTCAGGCAGAGTTTCCAAAAATGGTCTGTTTCCCTCAGCAGCCACAACTGTGGGGCACTTTGCCCACTGGCTGTGACCTGATTGCTTTCTAGGGAGTCCAACCTCTAGTGCAGAGGATCGAGAACAGCCTCAGCTATGGGATATAGGGAAGACAGAAGCACATTTCTTTTCTAAGAAAACATTTCCCCCTTTGCCCATTTGTTAGCCTTTTCTTTGAAAGAATCTCCATTCTTTCATAAGGACCATTATTCTACCATCTTCTTTCCCACACGCTGGGAGCAGCCATTGGCATAAACAACTCTCCTCAACTGTTTCTTGATCTGCTTCGGTTTATTTGCGGAATTTGGAAAGGCTCTCCTCTCTCCTGATGCATTCTTCTGTGATAGCAGTCTCTGGTTCTGGGTCTGATGGAAATACATTCTCTCACAGGTGATTTTTCAGTTTCAAACAGGAGTTAGCAAATGATTTCAGTAAAAGCCCAGACAGCAAATAAGGTTGGCTTTGTGGACCAGATATGCTCTGTTGCCACCACTCAGCTCTGCCATTGTAACATAAATGCAGCCATGAAATGAGTGAGCATGGTTGTATGCCAATAAACTCCAGTTAGGGACACTCAAATTTGAATTCTGTACAGCTTTCACATATCATAATATATCATTCATCTACTGATTTTTTTCAACTACTCAGAAATGTAAAAATCATTCTAAACCTCTGGGTCATAGAGATAGGGTTTGGAGTTGGCTAATCCCTGATCTAAAATGTGGACAGAGTGACCTGTTATATCTGTGCTTCTAAAGCATTATATATTTTTCTAGACACTGCATCTATGAGTATGTAATGTTTCTCCACCATTAGACGCTGACCTGCTTGCTACTACTAATTACCCCAACTCTATTACTTGACCTATTATTATCATCTTTATTATCTACTGTACATAGTTGATATATGTTGTCTTATTTAATTTTGACAGCTACCCCATGTGGTATAGATAAGAACACCAACACAGAATAGTTAATAGTCTGGTTTTGTATATTTGAAATTTGCTAAGAGAATAGATCTTGTGTTCTCACGACAAGAAGAATATTGTAACTATATGAGGCAATAGATGTGTTCATTAGCTTGATTGTAGTAATCATTTCACAATGTATACATATATCAAATCATCATGTTGTATACCTTAAATATAAAAAATTTTATTTGTCAATTATACTTCAGTAAAGCTAAGGGAAATAAGAACACCAACATGAAGAGTTAAGGAATTTGCCCAAGATTACATGATTTTTAAGTGGCAGATATACGATTCAAATCTATTTGAGTATTGTACTACAGTTCTCTTGAAAAAAATATATATGACTTCCATATCTTCTCTCAATAATTTATTCTTTTCTCAGGTTTTCCCTCAAACATAACTATCTATGATTACTTTCACATTTTCACTGCTTACAACAATCTTTGGAGCTGAATTCTGGTAATTCTGATCTAATTATATTTTCCCATTAAAACTATGTATTGACTTTTTAATCATCCTAATATGTGAGATAAAAGAATCACTTAGCATACTTTAAGTTTATTAATTTAAGTCTTAAAATCTACACTAATTAAAGTGGATTCATAATAATACAAATATTTTTGAGCTAGGCTCAGAAAAGAGTCTTTACATATGTTTTACTCTTTGATCGTTTACTCTTTATTGTCCCTATGAGATAAATAGTATTATTTTCTCCATTTTATAACTGAAAACCTGAAGCGTAAGGAAGCTACACAGCTTACCTAAGATTCCACAGCTAATAAGTGACAGAGCCAGAATTTGAACGAAGCCTATCTGACTCCAAGTATATGCTTTATTAACCTAAATAAATAATAAAATAATAATCATAACAAATAATAATAGTAATAGTAATAAGAAGGAAAGGAAGGACGAAAGAAAGTAAGAAGGAAAGGAGGGAGGGAGGGAGGGAAGGAAGGAAGGAATTTAAAAGGTTTAAAAGTTGTACTGGAAAGAAAAATTAATTGGGATCTAAGAGATGTAAATACTAGTTTTTTAACCAGATATGTGAATTTAGGCAAGCCACTTTAGCTTCTTTTATGCCCTCTGTATGTCCTTTTCCATCTGTAAACTGAGTGCTTAAGTCTAGGCATCTCCATGCTATCTTCTAGTTCTATCATTTTATGATCCTATTTTTTAAAAAAACTTTCTCCTCTTCTCCTCCTCCTTGCTGACAGGAAAGCACTTTTGAGACCTCAAACTTTATTACATAAGCCCTCTTTGATTATTTAAAATCTGTACTATTTAAGTACAATCAAAGACTGTCAAAACAGATACTTTATGTCTAGCATGGATGGAAATGCGTGATTCCCTGTAGAATGCAGGGGTTACCAAACACTAATCAGTTGAGACAAAGATTCGAGACGAGTATATGCATCTCACCGCAGAATTATAATCAGCCCTGGCTGGGCTCTTTCATGGCAGAGTCAGAAACAGAATGAAAGAGGCCCTGAGCAGAGAGACACAGAGAAGTTTCCATCTTATTGACAGAAACTCTAGCCTCACTCCCATCACAGCTGTATGTCTCTTGTGATTGAAGAGACCCGGGGGTGCCCTTTTCCCAGGCTCTGAATGGAGGTATGGCTTCTGCGGTGTAGCTCGTGGAGGGTAATGAAGGGAATCAAGCAGAATTAGTCAATTGTTAATGCCTGGTAAATAATGAAACCTTATTCTGGTTGTTCTTTTTTCTATCAAAAGAGTAAACAGTGTTCTTGAAGTCTCTGGGATCCTTTGTAGTATTCTTACCCTTGTTGTTTCACTTTCTTCTGAAAATCAGATTTTACTGATCTAATTGGTAGAAAAAAGAACTTCTATGACATGTTTTAGATCACTTTATTCAAGATGAATAACAGTTAGTGACGAATATACAACATCAGTGTCTTAAGGCAGATGCTGTTTCGTACGTATAATAGACGTATATATACAAAAGTATATGTATCTATAAGTTTCTAACACTATTCTGTGAATAATGAATTGTAATTTAATAAAGAAAAATTAATATCTTATAATGGTATAATACTTTATAGTTTATAAGTCACTTTCCTGACTATTATTGTATTTCTTAGAGCAGTTATTTGTGGATATATTATTATTCCTATATCATAGCTGAGAGGAGTGAAATTCAGAATATCAAGTCATTATTGCAAGAACACATAGCTACTAGGCTTCAGGACAAGGACCTGAATGTAAAGATTTGAATGGCATGTCCAGTGTCCTTCCCATCAGGCCACAGTGGCCTCAGAGGGAAAGTAACTCTGGAACACCCAGCCCTTCTGATTCACTACCCACAACTCACCTCGGGGTAACTCTGGAGCATACAGTATGTCTCTCCTCATGCTTCAGTATATTTCCTAAGAAGAGCCTTTTCCTCTGTTTATGTCCTGAAGGGAAAGGAAGGAAAAAATTCAATTTCACAAAATTAAAACTCTCAGAACAAACAAACTAAAGTTTGTGTGAGAAAAGGGGAGATAAATAACAAAGGGAGGAGATGGTCATATGACCCTCAACATTTGGTGAACAGAAGCACAGAATCCCTAACCAGGTAGATAATAACCGAGCTGGAGAGATAAGACATGAACAGACAGGATGTAGAATATTGACTGACAGATTTATTCTATTTTACTATATAAGATAATGTAACAGAAACCAAACTGAGGTCTTATTTTAGATCACTTAATGCAATTTTACAAGAATGGTAACCTTAGTGTCTCTTAAGAAAATAAAGTTGATATCATTAATTTTATTTTTTTTAGTGTGGCAAATTCTTAGTAGAAATTGGTGTCATGTACAATAAACCAATGGAATTTAATATACATAAAATCCAGGTGACAGAATATGAAATAGTGTAATCAAGGATAAGCTCAAAAATAGCCATGTGTCTAGTACAAATTTTGTAAAGGAATTTGGGCTAGAGTTTTCAGATAAAATACAGGATAGCAGTTAACTTTGAATTTTAGATAAACAAATAGTTTTTCAGTATAAGTATGTTCCAAATACTGTGCCCCGTATTTTATTGGCTAGGTCTGGCTGTCCTGTTTTGGGTCAGTGTATATGGGAAGTGCTAGCAGGACTCAGCTATGCCTTTGCAATGAGTGAGCTGGGGCAGTGCTTTCTCCCCACTTGGGAGGGCCTTTATTGATGGCTTTGTGACTGTGACATTTAAAATCATTTTAACCTGGTCAATTCCATGAAGTTTTGCAAATAGAGATTTTAATTTGGAATCCTGCCTGAAAGTGTTCCCCATGAGCTAAGAGAAGGAAATTAGGGGGAAAAAAATCTGAGCCTCTCCTATACAGTAAAGTTGATATTAGGACTTCCCTGGTGGTCCAGTGGTTAAGACTCTGTGCTCCCAATGCAGGGGGGCCCAGGTTCGATCCCTGGTCAGGGAACTAGATCCCGCATGCAGCAACTAAGAGCCTGCATGCCACAACTAAAAGATCCCACACGCTGCAACCAAAGATCCCTCACACCGCAACGAAGATCCTGCACGCCACCACTAAGACCCAGCGCAGCCAAATAAATAAATAAATATTTCTTTTAAAAAGTTGATATTCATGATATTGCCTTTCATTCTTAAACACACCTACCTATGTGATAGGTATATCTAACCTATTCTACAGATGAAGGAAATGGGGGTCAAAGAGAAAACTGATTCCCCAAAGTGTGAAACGGGGCTGTGAACCTGTTCCCTGTGCTTCTCCCTCTCATTAGCTCAGCTTCTGTGAGAAATGTGGGGCGGTGTGGAGAGACTCTGCCCAGAGAGAGACCTAATCCAGCCAAACATCAAACATCATCAGAGCCAAAGATACACAACCCAAGGTGAGAGGCTGTGGCATCTGCCCTGTCCTCCAAGGGGCACTTTTGTTTCTTGAATCATAATGTTCTCTGGTCACATCCTCAGTGCCAGGCAGAGCCCAGATCCCAGGGCTGGAGAGATTTCATTCTCTCTCATATGCACGTGCTTTACTTGGTGATGGAAAGTGGTCCATCATGTCCTTGTAAGGCAATATGAAAATACTTTGGCAACTGGAAATGTTTGCAGCCAACATGACAATGTCACTTGTTAGAATCAGCGTGTCAAAGTGTGTACAATAATTCATTTGACTCTTTTAACTCAAAACACTTTTTACACGAAACCCTGAAAAACAATTTGCATTTATTTTGGTTGGAAAGCCATGAAAAAGTAATCTCACAGCTTTACTAGAATAGATATGGCTCTTATTATCTGTCACTTGGTCATAACTACACAGTATGTAACAACTTCCAACCAAAGATATTACAGTCAGAAACAGAAAGGGACAGTGTCACAGTTGAGTTCTCTTTGTTAAGGATTTAGTTAGCTGCTGAGCCCTTGACACGTAAACTGAACAGAATGAAGCAGTTGATGAAACCCTGGCCACACACAGCAGATGGGGTGATTTTTCACAAAAACTACCAGCTGACTGACAGCATTATTCTTTACTTTAAAAACAAATTGGAGGAAGCAGAGGTTGGCTTTCTCTTGTTACTAGTTTGAACTGTAGGCGTTACACAGAGGCCATTCTTGTGGCCTCCGGGAGATAGATCGTTCCCCAAATCATGGATTCACTCATCTGCCAGAAATAGAAATCATGCAAGCCAACCCCCAACTTCGCAAGGCCATCTCATCCAACTTTAGATGAATACAAAAAGACAGAGAGACAGCTGTCCGTTCTTTACAAAAATTGCTAGGAGTGAAAACATATCTTTAACCACCCAGTTATTAGCTATTTCAGTAGCTTGACAACACAGTAAACAAGATCAAAACCTTTAAAACTGAGTTAAGAAATGTTTATACATAAGCAGAAAGTTCATTATATTGGGTTGGCCAAAAATTTCGTTCGGGAAAACCCCGAACGAACTTTTTGGCCAAGCCAATGTAAACCATCAGATATTATTGAGTACGACAGCCTTTTATTTCTAGATCCCAGATTTCCAACTAGTTCACTCATTCATAATTTCACATGCATACCTTTGTTTATAAGGGCATTTATTCAATTAACATCTACTTAGCAGCTATTCTAAAAGATCTAAGATGCTGGGGAAGACGAGCAATCATAAACCATTTTCTGTTCTCAAGAACCTTCAAATTTGGTCATATATATATTTTTTGAATGTTAAATAATGATGCAATAAATTAGATGACCCCAAAATACATACGTGTTAAATAAGTAAAACATATTAGGGTCCATAAGAGGGAGAAATCAAGGTCATAGAAAAGTACGAAGAAATTGAATGGACCTCTTAAATAATTGTAGAAGTTAAATGGGGTAGAGACCAGAGGCATTTTGGGAAGGAGACAAAGGAAAGACTGGATATACTACAGAGATGTCCCCATGGGTGACTTGCTCATGTTTGCATGGCCTGGTGGAGTCCTGCGAACACCAGTGACAGTGGGACCCACACAAGATTGAAAACTGAACCCACTAAAAATAATAATGATGATAATACAACAATTGTGAAAATGGACGACATATTTCATATGTGTACTAATCAGACACATGAAGAGTCATTGCTAAGGAATGCCCTCTAAGTAGTTACCATATTTTAAATTCTTAACAAGGTGTCAAATGTTCTCCATTTCTGAGTTTCTGTAGCTTCCATATATTCATCCACTCAAACATCACTTCAACTTACAGGTAGAAAAGTTTTCATCTTCTGACACCACGGTCACCTTTGGGGAAAACTTCCTATATTCCAAGTACTACAGGACTTTGCATGCTCTTCTGCACGAGTTTAGGGTAAGGAAGACGGCTCCAGCTTGATGACATATTCTGACAATCACATTTGCTAAGTGATACACCTCACTCAGGATGGGTACTTCTCTATCCTCTCTTCTCTACCCACAGTAGAAGAATCCACTGCGGGATCACACATTGAGCATTGTTTCCTGCCGAGTCCAAGATTTTTCTCAATGCTGTTGCCCAACACACTGGTCAGAGTTGATGCATGAAATAAACTACATGAGTGTACTTTCATCTACTCTGTTCAAAGCACTGTGTGAAGTTCAGTCTAGGAAGACCTCGTATTTAATGAGTACACGCTCAAGATTCTTGAGCGTTACATTATACAAAATATTCTAACTAGTACTTTCAACAGTCTTATGAAACAAACAAACTATCATCCCCTTTTTACATATGAAGGAACCAACAAAATCCAGAGAGATTAAACAGCATGCCTAAAACCATATAGGTATTATTGATGGAATCAATTTTCAAACCCAAGCCTTTGACTCTCAAATCAAATGTTGGGGTATCAAAAGCCATAAAAAAAAGAACACACCAGCCTTCCGTCTCCTAGGAATTTAATCAGTAAGATAACCAGACACAAGTAGATGTATGCTTTTTTGGACTGTTGTTTATAACAGTGGAAATAAACCTGAATTCTCATCAATTTGCAATTGATTGAAGAAATGTTAGTTCCCGCATAAAATGGAATATTACGTAGTCCTTAAAATTATGTTGTAAGTTTATATTTACTGGCAAAATGTTATGATAACACTTGTATCAAAATTGCTGAAATAAAATATAGTGATTAGTGTCAACTGCTGGTGAGGAACACTCATACGTTGCTGATAGACATGAAGAACAGTACAGCCCCTCTGAGAAATAACTTGACATTTCTTACAAAACTAAACATGAGTCTACCATAATAATCTAGCAATTGCACTTCTGGGCATTTGTCCCAGAGAAATGAAAAACTTCCGTTCACACAAAAACCTGCAGGTGAATGTTCATAATGGCTTTATTCATAATAGCCAAAGCCTGGAAAAAACCCAAATGTTTATCCTTCTCCCCATCCATGGGTCTGCTCTTCCACTGAACTACTTTTAATCCCCCAGACACACGATTCATGTTCCACCTCCTGCATTTCCTCATGCTGCTTTCTCCACCTGAAATGGTCTCACTCTCCAGACTCCACATTTCCTAGCCCTACCCATCTTCTTCATTGACTAGTAACGTGCTTATTACTCTGTGATTTCTTGCTCATTCTAGGTTGAAGTTAATTCATTTTTGTTCAAAGAGAAAATTGGTAAGCTCACGATACTTATTAATATTGAAGTTACCTGTATATGTGTATCTCCCTGACAAGATGTTTATCCCCTATGGCACTTAAGATACTGTCCTGAACATAGTAAGCAGTCCGACAATTGAGTTCTCAAATTTTCAGATGTATAGGTGAACATACTGTGGGAAATCACCATAAATAGGCAAAAAGGGGGAGGTACGTAGAAGGGCAGAAATGGAAACCAAAAAATTCAACCAGATTAATGTAGGTGCAGTTTTGAAAAATCTGGAAAATGAAATGCCAAAGTAAGTCATTTAGTAAATCGTGTTCGTTAGTTTAAAATCTAACTAATCATTGGCATTTGCTCACTTGTTTTTCACGGGCATTTCTACTTGATTATAGATGTCTCAATTGCTAAAATCATAGCCTTAGCCAATACAGCACTCAAGACACGTAGTGCTTGGGAAAATGGGAAAATGTAGTCCAATTTCATTTAGTCCCAGCCTCTTTATCCATTTATCTATTTATTCAGGCTTACAGGGACATCTATTATGGCAATACCCCAAGGCACAAAGAAAAGACTAAGCTGGAATTAATTAGCAGAGTAGCCAGAATAAACCCCCGAGTCTGTAACCCTCAGCTGTGCCACGCAGGATGCCTCACCGTCCGGAAGAAGGGACTGAAAATTCTTCTCAGCCACTTTCCTCGAGTTCTCAGACCAGTTTCTTGGTCCGGTTCTCATCCACCCAGCTCTCCTCCAGCCACGGCTCCATATTTTAAAATACTAGGTCAGAGTGAATTGTCTTTCTGAGCCTACAAGGAAATAGGAAGTTTATCCTTTCTATAACTTTCCTAGGCAAATTAAAAAAAAAAAAAAACAACTGGCTGCTTTCATGGACTGTTAGAGAACAGGGGGGTGGGGGGCAGGGTGCAGAGTCTACTTCTGGCTTCACATCACCTCCATCCCTCCTCTCCAGGCCAATCTCAGGTGCAGGCAATCAACAGGTAATCTGCCCTCCGAGGCTCAGATGCTCCTCGCCATCTGGCAGAGTCAGATGGGAAACACAGCACTATCCTTGCTGAGGGTTCCCCAAAGGGATGACGTGAGAGTCCGCTAACGCCAAGTCCAAGTTAGAAACTTGACTGATATTCAAAATAATTATACCACCCTATGTCAGATAGAATCCTGTGGAGATTAGGTTTCTGTGAGCAAATCAATCCTCCCCACGCAGAGAATTAAGGGGAGGTCATCGTGGCCCCCTGATCTCAGATACCCACCGCCCGATCCGCCAGCCTGCCGGGCGCCGCAGCGCACCAGCTGCCTCCAAGCAGCGAGGATGTATGGACCATCGGGGTCCCGTCCTCCGGGGTCCCTCCCTCCCCCAGTGTGGTCCTGCAGCATCACGTCACCCGAGCAGAACCTCAGGTCCCACTCAGACCGACTAAATCAGAGCCTTCGTTTTAACAGGGTCCGCAGGTGATTCATATGCACAAACGCACACCGGAGTGAGAGAAGCGACGCTCTGACCCGCTCCGGAGCTTTGTTTGCAATACTATTTTCTCCAAAAGAATATACACACAAAGATGATATTCTGGCAACATATTCATTAGATGTGAAGGCAAGAATGCAAGCTACCTGCATGATTGTTTTAATAAAACAATGTACACAAGCAAATTTCTATAGAGGAAACCTGCAAAACCTAGAGGGAAACACTATTAAACGCTTATTTTCTTTTTAACTTTATTAAAACCTGGGATAGTGAGTGCAATGCGATAGTGAGTGACTGAATTGTGCCCATTCCTAAATACAGAAATAGGACACACTGTTCTGTGCTGTCCTTTGAGTTTCTATGTACCTCTAGGAATAAATTTTTTTCTTCAAAGGATCCAATCATATATGCATTTTTCAAAGCACTTTAAATCATCTATATTTTGTTTGTTTCTGGGCCTCTCCCCTTTGTGGTCAAGATAATGTTATTTGTGTTTGCTTCACTTTCAGTCTTACACACATAATAAAAACAATAATATAACGGTTTCTTACAAGAACTTCACATTGTCACGTTATCCTCAGCTCTGTGGTGCAGGTAACATTATAACGCTCCTTTTCCAGGTAAGAGGCTACAGCTCTGAGAATTCTGGTGATCAATTCAGGGGGATGAAGCCAGTAAATAAATGACAAACCCTATACGTACAGCCAGTTTTGTTGACTCTAACTCAAGGTATAAATGAATTTTTTTTGCTGTTAAGTGGAATCTGCTGAAACAGAAACTTCTATTTATTTTTTGTTAGCTTGGTTTGGTTGGTTCTTTTGTGTTTTTTTAAAAAAATGTTTCCAGTTTTATTGAGAAATAGTTGACATACATCACTGTATAATTTTAAAGTGTACAACATGATGGTCTGATTTACATATATTGTGAAGTGATTATTGCAATAGGTTAAGCTAACATCCATCAGCTTACGTAGATATAATTTAAAAAAAAGAAAAACATTTTTCTCCTTGGAATGAGAACTCTTAGGATTTACCCTCTTAATTTTTCTGTACTACACCATATAGCAGTGTTAACTATAGTCAGTGTATTGTACATTTTATCCCTAGTAATTGTTTCTCTTATAACTGAAACCGAAACTTCTTTTAAAAGATCTGTATTTCATAGAGTTTTGCTTTTAGTCTACAAAAATAAACACACAGACAGACAGACAGACACAGACACACACACACACACACACACACACACACACCTTCTAAGACTTTGAACCTGAAACGTGCACCTGCTGTGTTTTTTGATGAGGTGCTTTGTAAGTCAGCCTGAATGGGTGCTTTCCAGTGAATGGAGAATTAGTCTTGTTAATCACTCCTTGAAGCTACTGAACTTTTCCTTTCATGATCCTTCCAATTTATGCATTTTAATGCTAAGGTAATATCTGACTGCATTTGGGGGAAAATAGTTTTAGCACTTGGCAGATTGCAGAGAGCGTCGGTTTCCATTGCTCCTCCAGGCTGGGTGAAAGCCCTGAGGAAAACACAAAAGTTGTGAGGCAGCGTCAGGATCATAAATATTCAGTTCCCGGCGGCTTCTTTAAAGGCAGAAAATGTGGGTTTTTACAGCTATAAATAAGCTCTAAGTCTACTCAGAGAAACTGGATGTACGACATGTCCTAACTATCCTTCTTAAAATTATTTTGAGATCTGGTATTTAGAATGGATGGTAAATGTGTTCCGAGAAACAGGATACATTGTAATAATGTTTCCTAGAGGTCATTCTCCCTTTATTCACCTGGCTTTAAGAATTACTTACAAAATTGCATGACTTGATTAAAAATTAATATGGCAGCTGTAGTCCACCAAAGGGGAAAGACCCCATAAATAATGCATAGGGCAAACTATCTTAGGAATAGCTAATAAATGTAGATTTGTGGTAAATTATTAAAACTGGGTAGCATATGTGATTCAGTTATTTTGCCCAAGTTTGGAACGTTTCTATTTTCATGGATTTGGCAATAGACTCCTTTCTATAGACCAAAGTGAGACACCAGAAACTATGGGAATACATTGGGGATATTAAGAAAGAATAGATTTGTTGACATTTACCATCATTTGGGGAAAAAATATCTCTTAGAATTTCTTATTAGAATTCTTTGACAGTGTGAATGATACACTGTGCTCTTCTGTGTGACGGGCACTGCACTAAATGTTTCACATGCGGGAGTAATCGCGCAGTGACCTTGAGGGGCAGGTCTTAACCCACCCTACCTGACTGACTGGTGCTGGTGACTGGAAAGACTGTCCTCAGAATAAAGAATCCAGGCACGGAACCACCACAGTGCTCACCCTCTGCCTCAAAGGATCTCTCTTTTTTTTTAATTTTTTTTTAACTTATTTTAGTTTATTTACTTATTTTTAGCTGTGCCACGTGGTATGCAAGATCTTAGTTCCCCGACCAGGGATTGAACCTGTGCCCCCTGCAATGGAAGCACGGATTCTTCACCACTGGACCTCCAGGGAAGTCGCCAAAGGGTCTCTTCTTGAGGAGGAAATTGCCACCATCTGGACAGCTTGGGCCGTCTCTCAAAGAATTGAAAGTTCACTTTTTGGACAACCCAGAAGTTTCCGTCTTCTAAATATCCCCCCACATAATGTTTATGGAGAGATGACATCTAATTCTTCAGCAGATATCTCGTGCTAAATGAAAATGCACTTCTGTGAGTTACCACCTCATACCCGTTAGCATGGCTTTTACCAAAAAGACAGAAGATAGCAAGTGTGGCCGAAAATGTGGAGAAAAGGGAACCCTCCTGCACTGTTAGTGGGAATGCAAGTTGGTACAGCCCACTGTGGAAAACGGTATGGAGGTTCCTCAAAAAATGAAAAATAGAGCCACCATATGATCCAGCAATTCCACTTCCGGGTATTTGTCTGAAGAAAATGAAAACACCAACTCAAAAGATACATGCCTCCGCATGTTCATTCAAGCATGATCCACGATAGCTATGATATGGAAACAACCTAAGTGTCCATCGAAGGATGAACGGATAAAGAAGGTGTGATATACATATACAATTCATATTATTCAGCCATAAAAAAGGAGGAAATCCTGCCCTTTGTGAGAACATGGATGGGCCTTGAGGGCATTATGCTAGGTAAAATAAGCCAGACAGAGAAAGACCAATAGTATATGGTATCATTTACGTGTGAAATTTAAAAAACAATAATACTAAAGGCAAAGGCAAAGAAACAGCAAGTAGAATGGTGGTTGCCAAGGGCTGGGAGGTGGAGGAAATGGAGAGAAGTGTTGGTCAAAGGATACAAACTTTCAGTTATAAGATGAATACATTCTGAGAAAGGTACACACGGTAACTATGGTTAACAATAATACATTGTATATTTGAAATGTGCTAAGGAAGGAGATCTGAAACACTCTCATCCAAATAAATAAATAAATAAATAAATAGCCAAAAAAATATCCAGACAACTATGTGAGGTGATGGATGTGTTAATTAACTTGACTGTGGTGATTACTACTCAATGTATACATGCTTAAGACCACCACATTGCACACTTTAAATAGATGCCATTTTTCTTATCAATGGTATATCAATAGAAGCAAGGGTGGGGAAGTATGGACGTCTAGTAAGAGGGTCTCTGTGCCAGCGCTCTGGCTCCGCTGTTCCACAGCCGTGTGGGGCTCTCTACAACGCATGACTGCTGCGCCCCTTGGATCAGGGTGGTGAACTTTCCTCCCACCAAGAGTGCCCAAGATAGTAGTGAGATCCCTGAGTGGCTCCCTTCCTGAAAGACATCTTCTCTTTTTATATGTGCTCATATATGCCTGTGTCCTGTGTGTCTGCCCAAGGGTAGGGCCTTGTATACCCTCCAGGGGCGAACACACACGTCTGTGCGAGTGTCGGGCGTGCACGTTCACAGCCCCCGCTCCATGGTGTCACAATGGTAGCTTGAAATCAGCCCTGCTGGGAGTGTTTACACCATGAGAAGCGGTGCACACTACAAATGGTAGTGTTTTATTGTCCACAGAGCCAGTCTGTCGCTGACTAGAGGTTATACATCCCCACCCCTGCTACCTAGAACCCTCTCTTCTATACACTCTGTAATGAGCTGAGGTTAGGAGGTGGTTATAGCTGAACCGGTATATTACGTATGTTTATTACTAATAGTCATTATTAACATGAAAAAGATAGATTGTGTTATATCGCAGTAAGAGAATTAAAGAGTTAAAGCACTTTTCTATTCTTTGAATTGCTATTTCCAAAGCAAACTTGGATGACCCATTTTACTTGTTCCACGTCGATAAAATGGAAAGTAAAAAACTTACCCTAGCTAATTCGGAGGATCATCGTATGACGGAAATGTGCTTGCATCTGTGAAAACATTTCTAAAAATAAAATTTTCAAAGTCAAATTACTTTCCTCTTATTTTTAAGAAATTTTAAGAAAATATTATGTTTAATATTTTCAAGTAGTTCACATCCCTTATTTTATATAGGGGTTAGGGGTTATTATTCTTGCCATTTCACCTACTTCCAGCAAGGGGCAAGATCTTCTAATTCCAGGACTTTTCCCTCGGAGTCTGTGCCCATTGGTTACACAGCCATTTATTCATCTGCTGACGGTTCCTGCCTGTCTCTTTATTCTTCACCATGTTCATTACACCAAATATTTCTTGGTGTCCTGGAAAGGAGATCAAAGAGTATGAAACCATCCCAAGGAATGTTTAATATGTTGCTTCCGCCTCACAACATTTTCTATGTAATGTTTTTAATATTAAAGAAAGCTAGGTGATAATTTATCTAGATGACACACCTTTCAGGCAAAGCTCGTGCTTTAAAAAAAAAAAAAAAAGCACATCCAGTATGCAAAGTATACAAAGCTTTTAAGGTATCCCTATTTGAGAAAAAATATTATAAATTGTCTTTAAAGTATATAAAGTATATCTGTGAATAATTTTAAGAGAGCTCAGACTAAGAATTGACAGTGACAAAATATTAGAAATTAAAATAACTGATTTTCTTGTGTGTCATGGAGGAAAGTTCAGAAATAATATGGTAAAAATCTCAATCTGTCAGGAGAAAGGTAACAAAAACATTCAATTAAATAGAATTAATTCAGCTCATTTTTCTAAGGAAAAACATCAAATAATTTTAAAATAAGCTCATAATGAAATTTTAATGTTACCTTCCTGTTGATTTGTCTCAGTGATACTACAAATTGAACCCCAAATACTACACCCTCTAAAAAACAAATCTGATTCTGATATTCAAAATGGTGACCCTTTGTATTCTTTGCGTCTCCATTTATTTAACTAACATTTTGATCCCTCCTACGTTCAAGACACTATTCCAGGCCCAGTGGGGAATATAAAACTTAAAAAAAAAGAGAAGCTCTTTCTGCACCGAGACAATTTATAATTGAATGGTAGGTTTAAATGTGCAGAATAAATATACCCCAAGAAAAGACAAATCAGGCAATAGTCATATGATGGTCATAAAGGACGATGAGGGCCCAGAGAGTGCAATCACTTCAGGTTGCAGACACAGTGGAAGGCTTCCCTGGAGCGGGTCCCCGGGCAATGCCCAACGAGCACGTCCTTCCTGAAGCAGGAAAGGGAGCAAATGCACTTCAGGGAACTTTTCCCAATTAAAGAAAGAAAAAGGAGTCTCACATCTCTCAGCCAACCTGAAAATTTAATGAGCCAGACCATAACATTCCCCCAAACCTTCTGGTTAACATAATTTCTACTGGACTCTTCTTTAAGTAAATGAGTGAATCATTGGCCTTGATGATCATGATGGATTTATCGAGGAGGAAGGACCTGGCATTGTCTTTGGTGTGTGTCAGAACGCTAAGAGACATGCCACAGAGAGAGCATTATAGAAACACAGAGCTCTAAGAGAGATGGGACCCCAGCCCCACCCCATAATTAGCCTGCAACACAAAACTAGTCCACATGAAGGACGAAACATTTTGGTTGAATAAAGGGCCGGAAACATCGAGATGCTGGATAATCAGGGAGCATTGATGGAGCCAGCAAGGTTTCCATGGAGAAGGACAAGGTAGCAGCTGAGACCTGAAGGGTGGTTGGAATCAGGGGGCCAGAGGCCAGGGTAACCCAGGCCAGTGGCAACATGCATAAGGGCACAGAGAACAGAACACAGAATGAACGCTCAGCAAAAAGGGAGCAAGCATGAATGTCTGGACGGAGGGTGCGTGGGGTCATTGTCAAGAAAAGATGAGTAAATCAGGCAAAGGAAGGCATGAGAAAGTGTCAGAGAAATACCATTTGCTGTGGTGAGAACAGCGTCCTGGGCATGGGACTATTTGGTAACGTGACCCAGATTAAGCAGATCAGGTCTTTGTGGAATACAGCAGTATCCTTGCCCAGCTATTTTAAAGAAAGGGACTGATTTTTAAATGTCAGATGACTCAGACTCTTCAGGAGAATCAAGAAAAAAGCTACTTCAGTAGCCCAGGGCTCTCCTGGTGAACACAGTTCTGTGGTCCCTTATGTCGCGTGATGCTGAGGCTGGGTGTCTGAGGTGCCACAGAGGTGACGCAGAAAAGCCGGGTGTCTCTGCCACCAGGCTTGTTAAAGAACCCACCTCATCGCTCAACCCCCTCCTGCATCTCAGCAGACGCATCTGACAAAGGGCCCTCGGTCACAGGCACGTCCCACAGCTGCAAGGGACTCTGGGAATGTAAAGTTGGTCTTCCAGCCTCTGTAACATAGAGACCAGAGATGGGGAGGGTTAGCAAGGACGTGGAGGAAAACAACCAAAATTATCAGGTTCACTCAGTTTGATAAAGTTTAAAAAGAAAAAGCTGTCAAGCTTTAGATAAAGACTGAAATCTAAATAAATTACCAAAAAAAATAGACATACCTATGGAGAACGGAAATTTTTTCCTCAAAATCCAAGGTGGTATAACTTAGCTGCTTTCTGAAAATACTTTTTTTTTTTTTCAAATAAAAGTAGCGCATGTTTATCGCCAATTACTTGGAATATACAGAAATGTATACAGTAGAGCGGGGGAAAAAATCATGGATTTTAACCTTCAGTAATTACTGTTAATACTCTCTCTCTTTATATTACTCTGTTTGCATATCTCAACTCATATTCTATAATTTGGTATTCTGCATTTTCAATTTTTATATCAAGTATTTTTCAGTTGTTGGACATTTTGACTATTTCCAGATTTTCACAATTATAACTAATTCTGAAATGAAATATGTTATTAAATATCTTGCTATAGTCTGGATGATTTCTCTGGATGGGTGGAATTACTGGTCAAAAGAGAGGATCATTTTAAAGTCTCTCAATACACACTAACAAATTCCTTTCCATGAAACTTATAGCAATTTATACTCATGTCTGAAATGTATCCATATTGTAGCACTTTTGCTGGAACCAGCTATTCTTATTTTAAAATTATTTTCCAATATTATGTGTAAAAATCATATGTCACTGTTTAAATTTGAATTCCTTTTGTTATAAAGTAAGGTTGAACTACTTTTAAAACACTTCAGACCAAGGAGTTCTTCTTTTATGAATTACCTTTTTATTCCTTTTATTTATTTTTTATGGGAAGTAGAATGCCTAAGAAACTTCTTCCCTTACTATTATGCTGCATAAAAAGAAGCCAGAATATAAATGTTTAAGATGATGAGAAAATTGCAATATGCTGAATAAGTTGTTAAGTGGAAGTGAGGATTGTCTGGGACATAACCCTAGTATTTTATCATTGGGTTCTTCAAGGCAACATCTATAGTTTTCCACAATATAGCCTTTGGGGTCATTGGGAGTCTGCGAAGGGACCATGGTGGTGACCCAGAGTGACACCTCCAAAGTCAAGGGTGCTAACTAACCACTCTTGTACAAAAAGAACAGGAGAAAATTAAATAAGTGAAAATTGTAATATGACAGCTTAACCTTAGAAATAAAGCTCCCAACACCAGGATTGGGTGGGGTGTGCGTAAAATTGCAGAGTGTCTTCCTAGTTAATGAAAAATAGATCACATTCCCCCTCTCTCTAATTCAGAGCACTAATTAAGTTCCAGCAGCCTCTACCTAATCTTTAAAATATGTAAAATTTCAGTCCTGAAATTGTTAAGAGATTATAAATTATGTTATCTGTTGGGATTGGGGAAAGGAGCTTATGCCTCCCATTCCCTCATCCCACTTACCTAATAAGGCATTAAATGCTGTCTCTCTCTCAGCCATCCCAGGAATCCCTTTATTTACCCGCGTCCTCCACACCAGTGGCGCGGTCCTGATCAAGGACACCGTCATTCTCCCCATCTGGACCAACATGCCACCTCCTCGCAGGGTCCCTCACTCTATCTACTATTACCCAAAGCGCAAGTCCAATGTCTCTCTACTGATTCCCAGATCCCGTATAGACCCTTTACCTTGTGTAGGAGACCCACCCGATCTGGCTGCTCCCTGGCTGTGCAGCCCCATGTCACCACCGTCCTTCTGCATTTGGAGCTCCAGCCGTGGGGGAGATGGTCCTGCCCTCCCGGGGCTTCTGCCAGACAGCTCACCCTCTGCCTCCAAGGATTCGGTGAAGCCCCTGTCAAGCCAAACCCTTGCAGTGAACCCTGGAGATCTGGATTCATTTCACCTTGCGTGAAGCCTGGGAAACTTCCGATTCTGAAGCTGATTCCACTGTGCCTCAGGCTGCTGTTCTCCTCGACTTGAATGACAACCCCTCTGTGACTTTGAATGACACCCCTTTTTATTCAGTTCTAGGGCACTGACCACCCCACGTGTGCAAATCATCACGGCAGAGATGCCTTGCAGGAACTCCACTATTTAGATACTCATGACTCGGATATACTGTTTAACAATTCCTCTGGGAACAAAAACCTTTTTAACAAAATTGGTGTGTGTACAGAGGGCTCCGAAGGACTGGTACCTGAGCCGTCAGAGAAGGCAGATCTCAAGCTGCTGTGCTGCTTCTGTAAAAGACTTCTCAGGGCTGGGCGTGAAGAAGGGAAAGCCAGCAACCTGTGGAACCTGCCAGAGAGCGTCAGGTCTCCAAACAGAGGCTGGAACAACGCGAGGAAAATGAGAACACTTCCTCCAGCGCTGAGACCTTACACTCGATCTGAAGTTCCTTCGCAGAGCGAGAAACCCACCCAATCTCAGGAAAGCCCCTCGTGCTGCCACCAGCTGACAGGAGGCATGTGCTTCCTTACACCCTTAAGCATTTTGTATTATTTTTACCACCGGAGATAAAGTCGAATCAAGTGGACTGACTGTTAAGGAAAGAGTTATTTCTATTCTTTGGAAATTAAACTGATAGGATACACTAAATATTACTTAATCTTTCTTTGATGGTTCCAGAGTGTCCCGTGTTCATAATTATGATTACCAATCACTTTCGTAATCACTATAATGTCATGGAAAGCATACTAACTAACTGAGCTTGGCCATTCACTAGTTGTATAGTCTTTGGCATATCATGCTTGCAATTCATCATCTGTAAGATAAAGATAATTCTATGTACCTCATTAATTTTTGTAAAGATTAAATCGTATCGTACACTGCTCCCATCACAGTTTGTAAGGCATAGTTGAAATGCTATAAATGCCTGTCCCCTTTTGCTTATGCCTTTATAATGTAGATATGGAAAAAGTGGTCAAAGGCTTAAAAAATCAGAGTACTAGAAAAAAGATATAATAATTAACTTTACCGAAGCCAAAAACAACCAGGAAAGACAAGTAAACCATGACAGAAATGGATGTAGGCTATCTTTTGTGTAACCGATTCATTCACTTATAGACATTAATCATTATCTCACAAATTCGAAGATTTATCTTTTTCGGTTAATGATTTCCTGACCACATGTGCTTTCCTTTCCCTGATGTTATTCTGTTGATCGTAATATTTTAAATTCTTATAATCTTCCTATTGTAGATCTTGAGATGAAATGGAAAATAATTTTTAAGTATTTGATCTTGAGCTCAAATGAAAATAACTTTTAAGCAATAGCATAAATAAATTTTTAAGCAACATGACCAAAAGGATCCACAGATACGACCCCCTCATAGGTCATAGTGAGGTCTGCTCTCATTGATTCCTTTGTCAGAGGTCGAGTTTTCATCTCCCAGAGATTCAGCTAAATTTTATATCATTTTTCATATTTGATAGAGTATGTTTTTGTTCTACTTTGTTTTTATTATCAATATTTTTCTCTTCAAGGAACTGTAATCTTGCACAATATTCCCAAGTCGTTAAACTTCTTAAAGGCTTCCTTCCTGGGCATTAAGCCTCCTTTGTCATCTCTAATGCATTATTCATTTGTTGTGCCTTGGTCAGGGATAACGTCTGTCACTAGATCAATACCAAGGAAGCTCTGTGTAACTTTCCTAATTATACCTCTAAATTTCCAATTGCCTAATTCTTTGCCTACCACAAATTAGGATATCTTCCTATTTTCCATAGTACAAGACTCGAGAAGACTATTTGGGGTTTTAATTTTTCTCTTTACAAATCACTCTCATTCTTATTTCTTTCTACCCTTCAGGTCAAAACTTAAGAAAAGGTTTCATGTAAGTTGAAAACTTTGAAACACAAAATTTGATTTGCCAAAAACTGATATAGGCTTCTTCTACATTTTAGGAATTCCCAGTTTGGTGGCTTTTTTTTTTTTTAACATCTTTATTGGAGTATAATTACTTTACAATGTTCTGTTAGTTTCTGCTGTATAACAAAGTGAATCAGCTATACGTATATATATATCCCCATATCCCCTCCCTCTTGAGCTTCCCTCCCACCCTCCCTATCCCAACCCTCTAGGTGGTCACAAAGCACCGAGCTGATCTCCCTGTGCTATACAGCTGCTTCCCACTAGCTATCGATTTTATATTTGGTAGTGTATATATGTCCATGCCACTCTCTCACTTCGTCCCAGCTTACCCATCCCCGTCCCCGTGTCCTCAAGTCCATTCTCTACATCTGTGCCTTTATTCCTGTCCTGCCCCTAGGTTCATCAGAACTTTTTTTTTAGATTCCATAAATATGTGTTAGCATACAGTATTTGTTTTTCTCTTTCTGACTTACTTCACTCTGTATGACAGACTCTAGGTCCATCCACCTCACTACAAAAAACTCAATTTCGTTTCTTTTTAAGGCTGAGTAATATTCCATTGTGTATATGTGCCACATCTTCTTTATCCATTCATCTGTTGATGGACACTTAGGTTGCTTCCATGTCCTGGCTACTGTAAATAGTGCTACAATGAACATTGTGGTACATGACTCTTTTTGAATTATGGTTTTCTCAGGGTATATGCCCAGCAGTGGGATTGCTGGGTCGTATGGTAGTTCTATTTTTAGTTTTTTAAGGAACCTCCATACTGTTCTCCATAGTGGCTCTATCAATTTACATTCCCACCAACAGTGCAAGACGGTTCCCTTTTCTCCACACCCTCTCCAGCGTTTATTGTTTGTAGATTTTTTGATGATGGCCATTCTGACCGGTGTGAGGTAATACCTCATTGTAGTTTTGATTTGCATTTCTCTAAAGATTAGTGATGTTAAGCATCCTTTCATGTGTTTGTTGGTAATCTGTATATCTTCTTTGGAGAAATGTCTATTTAGGTCTTCTGCTCATTTTGGGATCCGGTTGTTTTTTTGATATGGAGCTGCATGAGCTGCTTGTATATTTTGGAAATTACTCCTTTGTCAGTTGCTTCATTTGCAAATATTTTCTCCCATTCTGAGGGTTGTCTTTTCATCTTGTTTATGGTTTCCTTTGCTGTGCAAAAGCTTTTAAGTTTCATTAGGTCCCATTTGTTTATTTTTGTTTTTATTTCCATTTGCCTAGGAGGTGGGTCAAAAAGGATCTTGCTGTGATTTATGTCATAGAGTGTTCTGCCTATATTTTCCTCTAAGAGTTTTATAGTGTCTGGCCTTACCTTTATTAGGTCTTTAATCCATTTTGAGTTTATTTTTGTGTATGGTGTTAGGGAGTGTTCTAATTTCATTCTTTTACACGTAGCAGTCCAGTTTTCCCAGCACCACTTATTGAAGAGGCTGTCTTTTCTCCAGTGTATATTTTTGCCTCCTTTATCAAAGATAAGGTGACCACATGTGCACGGGTTTATCTCTGGGCTTTCTATCCTGTTCCATTGATCTATATTTCTGTTTTTGTGCCAGTACCATACTGTCTTGATTACTGTAGCTTTGTAGTATAGTCTGAAGTCAGGGAGCCTGATTCTTCCAGGTACATTTTTCGTTCTCAAGATTGCTTTGGCTATTCGGGGTCTTTTGTGTTTCCATACAAATGGTGAAATTTTTTGTTCTAGTTCTGTGAAAAATGTCATTGGTAGTTTGATAGGGATTGCATTGAACCTGTAGATTGCTTTGGGTAGTATAGTCATTTTCACAATGTTGATTCTTCCAATCCAAGAACATGGTATATCTCTCCATCTGTTTGTATCATCTTTAATTTCTTTCATCAGTGTCTTAGAGTTTTCTGCATACAGGTCTTTTGTCTCCTTAGGTAGGTTTATTCTTAGGTATTTTATTCTTTTTGTTGCAATGATAATTGGGGATGTTTCCTTAATTTCTCTTTCAGATTTTTCATCATTAGTGTATAGGAATTCAAAAGACTTTTGTGCATTAATTTTGTCTCCTGCTACTTTACCAAATTCATTGATTAGCTCTAGTAGTTTTCTGGTAGCATCTTTAGGATTCTCTATGTATAGTATCTTGTCATCTGCAAACATTTACAGCTTTACTTCTTCTTTTCTGATTTGGATTCCTTTTATTTCTTTTTCTTCTCTGATTGATGTGGCTAAAACTTCCAAAACTATGTTGAATAATAGTAGTGAGAGTGGGCAACCTTGTCTTGTTCCTGATCTTAGTGGAAATGGTTTCAGTTTATCACCATTGAGAATGATGCTGGCTGTGAGTTTGTCATCTATGGCCTCTATTATGTTGAGGTAAGTCCCCTCTATGCCTACTTTCTGGAGGGTTTTTATCATAAATGGGTGTTGAATTTTGTCGAAAGCTTTCTCTGCATCTATTGAGATGACCATACGTTTTTTTCTCCTTCAATTTGTTAATATGGTGTGTCACATTGATTGATTTGCGTATATTGAAGAATCCTTGCATTCCTGGGATAAACACCACTTGATCGTGGTGTATGATCCTTTTAATGTGCTGTTGGATTCCGTTTGCTAGCATTTTGTTGAGGCTTTTTGCCTCTATGTTCATCAGTGATATTGGCCTGTAGTTTTCTTTTTTTGTGACAACTTTGTCTGGTTTTGGTATTAGGGTGATGGTGGCCTTGTAGTATGAGCTTGGGAGTGTTCCTCCCTCTGCTATATTTTGGAAGAGTTTGAGAAGGATAGGTGTTAGCTCTTCTCTAAATGTTTTATAGAATTCACCTGTGAAGCCATCTGGTCCTGGGCTTTTGTTTGTTGGAAGATTTTTAATCACAGTTTCAATTTCAGTGCTTGTGATTGGTCTGATTATATTTTCTATTTCTTCCTGGTTCACTCTCGGAAGGTTGTGCTTTTCTAAGAAATTGTCCATTTCTTCCCAGTTGTCCATTTTATTGGCATATAGTTGCCTGTAGTAATCTCTCATGATGCTTTGTATTTCTGCACTGTCAGTTTTTACATCTCTTTTTTCATTTCTAATTCTGTTGATTTGAGTCTTTTCCCTTTTTTTCTTGATGAGTCTGGCTAATGATTTATCAGTTTTGTTTATCATCTGAAAGAACCAGCTTTTAGTTTTATTGATGTTTGCTATTGTTTCCTTCATTTCTTTTTCATTTATTTTTGAACTGATCTTTATAATTTCTTTCCTTCTGCTAACTTTGGGGTTATTTTGTTCTTCTTTCTCTAATTGCTTTAGGTGTAAGGTTACATTGTTTATTTGAGATTTTTCTTGTTTCTTGAGGTCGGATTGTATTGCTATAAACTTCCCTCTTAGAACTGCTTTTGTTGCATCCCATAGGTTTTAGGTCGTCGTGTTTTCATTGTCATTTGTTTCTAGGTATTTTTTGATTTCCTCTGATTTCTTCAGTGATCTCTTGGTTATTAATAGTGTATTTTTTTAGCCTCCATGTTTTTGTGTTTTTTACAGATTTTTTCATGTAATTGATATCTAGCCTCATAGCATTGTGGTCAGAAAAGATACTTGATACAATTTCAATTTTCTTAAATTTACCAAGGCTTGATTTGTGACCGAAGATATGATCTACCCTGGAGAATGTTCCATGAGCACTTGAGAAGAAAGTGTATTCTGCTGTTTTTGGATGGAATGTCCTATAAACATCAATTAAGTCCATCCTGTTTAATGTATCATTTAAATCTATAATCCCTTCAAATAGTTTCCCAGACCCTTTCTTTTTCTCTTCTTCTTCTGGGACCCCTATAATTCGAATGTTGGTGTGTTTAATGTTGCCCCAGAGGTCCCTGAGACTGTCCTCAATTCTTTTCATTCTTTTTTCTTTATTCTGGTCTGCCTTAGTTATTTCCACGATTTTATCTTCCAGGTCACTTATCCATTCTTCTGCCTCAGTTATTCTGTTATTGATTCCTTCTAGAGAATTTTTAATTTCATTTATTTTGTTGTTCATCATTGTTTGCTCTTTAGTTCTTCTAGGTCCTTGTTAAACGTTTCTTGTATTTTCTCCATTCTATTTCCAAGATTTTGGAACATCTTTACTATCATTACTCTGAATTCCTTTTCAGGTAGACTGCCTATTTCCTCTTCATTTGTTTGGTCTGGTGGGTTTTTACTTTGCTCCTTCATCTGCTGTGTGTTTCTCTGTCTTCTCAATTTGCTTAACTTACTGAGTTTGGGGTCTCCTTTTCACAGGCTGCATGTTCGTAGTTCCCATTGTTTTCGGTGTCTGCCCCCAGTGGGTGAGTGGTTGGTTCAGTGGGTTGTGTAGGCCTCCTGGTGAAGGGGACTGGTGCCTGTGTTCTGGTGGATGAGGCTGGATCTTGTCTTTCCGGTGGGCAGGTCCACGTCTGGTGGTGTGTTTTGGGGTGTCTGTGAACTTAGTATGATTTTAGGCATCCTCTCTGCTAATGGGTGGGGTTGTGTTCCTGTCTTGCCAGTTGTTTGGCATGGGGTGTCCATTACTGGAGCTTGCTGGTCATTGAGTGGAGCTGGGTCTTAGCATTGAGACAGAAATCTCTAGGAGAGCTCTCGCCAATTGATATTACATGGGGCCGGGAGGTCTCTGGTGGAGCAATGTCCTGAACTCAGCTCTCCCACCTCAGAGGCTCAGGCCTGACACCCGGCCAGAGCACCAAGACCCTGTCAGCCACACGGCCAGGAACGTGGGGAGTTTCTTGCCTTTTGGGAAGTGTGAGGTCTTCTGCCAGCGTTCAGTAGGTGTTCTGTAGGAGTTGTTCCACATGTAGATGTATTTTTGATGTATTTGTGGGGAGGAAGGTGATCTCCACGTCTTACTCCTCCACCATCATGAAGGTCCTCTCAGGGCTTTGTTTTTTTTTGTGTTTTTTTTTTCCCCTGACTGCTTTCTACACAACAGATTGAGAGAGAAAAGCTCCACTTCTGCAAATGCATTTTAGTTTTCATGAAAAAGAAAAATGAGAGATAATACTGATCAAGAATTATTCCCATAGTAACTAGAAAAGATGAGTTTATCTTATATGACTGAATATTATACATTCAATAATTATGCCTTTCATTTGCATCCACAATTTAAAAGTAACTCTATATCCAATTAGCTTAATGTACAAAACAATGGTTCTTCAAAAATGTTTATGTCAGGACATGAAATCATCCAAAGTGTGGCTGTGACTTTTTTGGTTAATGATTATTGAGGAAATTAAGATTTTTCCAAGTGCCTTTTTTTTAGAACAAACTATATGAATAAGATAATAAAAAATAATACGGCCCCCTCCTCAGAATTTCTGAGAACTCTAACCATTATGTATATTCATTTAGACCAGTTTTACTCCACATTTTTTAAATTTTATAATCACTTGTGTATTAAAATTTTAAAAAACGGTTTGGAATAAAGGTTCCCAAACTCTTTTGTCTCAGGATCCCTTTACACCCTTAAAATGTCCAAGGAGCCCCAAGAGCTTCTCTTTATGTGAGTAACATCTATCAAAATTTACCAAAGTAAAAAATTGTAAATGAGCATTAAAAGCAAAGGAACACAGCACACATTCCATTCACCATTTGTATGATGACATCATCATACGTCACCCAGCCTTTGGAAATCACCACCGTGCACTAATGAGAGAATGAGAGGGCAAAAGCAACTGACATGTTAGTGTTGTCGTGAAAATAGACATGACCTCACAGACCCCCGAGTACCCTTGAGAACCACTGCATTACAAGAACTGCCATGAGAAAAGGGAACCCTCCTGCACTGTTGGTGGGAATGTAAACTGGCGCAGCCACTACGGAGAACAGTATGGAGGGTCCTTAAAAAACTAAAAATAGAGCTACCATATGATCCAGCAATCCCACTCCTGGACATATATCCAGAGAAAAACATGGTTCAAAAGGATACATGCACCCCAATGTTCATTGCAGCACTATTTACAACAGACAGGACATGGAAACAACCTAAATATCCATCGACAGATGAATGGATAAAGAAGATGTGGTACCTATATACAATAGAATAATACTCAGCCATAAAAAAGAACGAAATCATGCCATTTGCAGCAACATGTATGGACCTGGAGTTTATCATACTAAGTGAAGTAAGTCAGACAGAGAAAGACAAATATATGATATCGCATATAATCTAAAATCTAAAAGAATCTTAAAAAATGATGCAAATGAACTTATTTACAAAACAGAAACAGACTCATAGACATAGAGAATGAATTTATGGTTATCTGGGGGAAAGGGCTGGGGAGGAGGGATAGATTGGGAGTTTGGGATTGACATGTACACACTGGTATATTTAAAATAGATAACCAACAAGGACCTACTGTATAGCACAGGGAACTCTGCTCAATATTGTGTAATAAGCTAAATGGGAAAAGAATTTGGAAAAGAATAGATACATGTATATGTATAACTGAATCACTTTGCTGCACACCTGAAACTAATATAATATTGTTAATCAACTATGCTCCAATATAAAATTTAAAAGAATTTTTAAATCAAAAATAAATAATTTTTAAAAGGACTGCCATGTTTTCATAAAGCATGAGTTTTTGATTATGCTCCTCAGTGTTCTATTTGGCCTTCCTTTAAAAATACTCTCTGGCAACAAGGATATATTGTACAGCACAGAGAATTATAGCCATTATCTTGCAATAACTTTTAATAGAGTATAATCTGTAAAAATACTGAATCATGATGGTGTACACCTGAAACTAATATAATATTGTAAGTGAACTATACTTCAATGAAAAAAGCAATCAAACGATAAAAATATTCTCTGAATGCCTCTTAAATAAACAAACAAATAAATAAGCCATCTAGCATCTCTTTTTTCTGGCAGGTGAAAATCAGCTAGGAGGAGTGAGGTGAGTCATAAAAGGTACAGTCAGCATGGGAATGGCAAGTTGGATGTAAAAACTCAGGATCAGGGAATCCCCTGGTGGTCCAGTGGTTAGGACTTTGCACTTTCACTGCCGAGGGCCCAGGTTCAATCCCTGGTCGGGGAACTAAGATCCTGCAAGCTGCATGGCACAGCCAAAACAAACAAACAAGCAAAACACAAACAAACACACACCTCAGGATCAGAATGTGAGTCTCATAGGCCTAACACATGCCCTCCTGCCATACCCATGTCTGATCCCTACAGAAAACCAACACAGGGTTAAACCAGGTGGTTCACGAGAAGCAGAGACACTGATCTCTAAGTAAATAACGATGCTCAATAATAAGGATGTGTTTCACTGGAGAGCAGTTGAATATGTTAATTCAAGGTAAGACAGTTTAAGTATATAAAGGAAGATTGAGGAATGATTATAAAGTTGAAAAAATCCAAGTCAGTATTCAAAACACAAGTGGATTATTGGAAGAAAGAAAAGTCTAGGAGGACAAGGAGATGATGAATGGAAACGGTCCTTGGATGAAGGGCTTTGTTAAAATGTAAAGGACTGGAGTATCCCATCGGTGTGTCTACACAAACAAGTAATAAAGCCAGGAATGGACAGCGATA
This sequence comes from Balaenoptera ricei, assembly GCF_028023285.1. Classification (NCBI taxonomy): domain Eukaryota; kingdom Metazoa; phylum Chordata; class Mammalia; order Artiodactyla; family Balaenopteridae; genus Balaenoptera; species Balaenoptera ricei. The sequence goes on from NC_082644.1 coordinate 5,816,466, forward strand.
CTTGTAAGATAATTAGAAGGAAGCATGAAAAAATCATTAATACACCATGTTTCTAAAACTTGCTTAAAATAGCAGATGTTTAGACACGTAACAGAATCCACGTGGTGCAGCCTATCTTACTGCTTTTCCTGGATGACAGACATGACTCAGAGCAATCATAATGTAAGTTTACTTTTTTTGACCCCTGTTCTTACAAACTTGTTCAGTGGCCTAGTTCTTCCCAGGCACCTGGATGAAGAACCACCCCCATAACACTGTGTTCCCTCGAACACAGTGGCAAGTACTGCAGTCTCACTCAGCTGCAAATCATAGCTCGATTCTGTAATCCAGCTGTCCCCTCCTATGTGACAATCCATCAGAACTCTCTAAGCGCTTGAGGTTGACGTCTCACCTTGGCCCCAGTGTGGGCCCATTGCAGGAGCTCCTACAAACAGGGAAGTGGGATTTAACCTCTTTCTTCTACTTCTCTGTGCCTGAGAAGCTCCTCCACACCCTGAGAACAGAGATTTCTGACTCTCCTGGGTGGTTCTGACAGGTTGGAGTAGAGCTGATGACCTTGCATCTTTTTGGGCTTGGCTGGTGTTCAGACCTTCTCTCTGTCTCTTGGCGCTATATACAGAGTTCCTTGTGGACCTCCCGAGGCTGGTGACTTCCCACCTGCGTTCCCATGACACAGGCCATTGTGTCACTTCTCCGGGGCACCATGGCTCCTCCCACATTGCTGAACATTAGTGGGTCGCTGGCAGCTTCCTTCAGCTAGCTCCCATCTCCCGTGCACTCACTCTCCTGCACAGGATCTAGGACCTCCAGTTGTGGGCTTGCCTCTCCTGTGTACCTTCCTTTCCCTCAACAAACTCTGGGAGCTCCATTATTTACCAAAATGCCATCCTATTCTCTGCTTCCATGGGCTGGCCCAGCCAACTCTCAAGCTTTGGAATTCTCAAAGGTGACTCAAACAAATGCTCACTGTGTCACCCGAACTGTGTGTGTCTGGGGAGGGGAGAGGGGTCACATACCAAATTCTCCAGGCAGTCCCCCGGAAGTCCAGTTCTCTAAAGAGATCTCCTCCTGCCCCTGTTCCCCAAAAGGAAGAAGGTGAGACACATAGAACAACTCACTCCAAAGCAACCTGCAAGGTTCCTTCCCTGATTTCCAATGCCTGACCTTCTTATACGATTGATATGAATGAAATGTATAACGTTATCTAATCAGTTTCCCCCAACTTCTCTCTTGCAAGTTCTACGTGGTAATAGTTGACACTCCAGCTAACACTTCATTTTAACATCCTGATAAGGTGTATATAAATATAGATAGTAATACATGTATTAATACATATACCTACACATATGTATACAGGTTGTCTAAACACAGAACTAAATGAGTCACTCACATCATACACATATACACATAAGGTCCAGTCCGTTACAGTAACTGTCACAGCTGTGTGGTTCAGGAAGAGAATGAGTCCATCTTATAAATTATCTTCTCTCAGTGTCCTCAAAAAAGAAGAAAAAAGCAGCACGTTTCTCCTCGAGGTAAATCCACAATAAAAACAGGCTAATGGGAAAAAGCTCATGGAAGGCTCTTATGTGAAGGACTGAAATGCCAGATTCTCAAATCCTTAATCTAAGGAGGAATAAGACATATTATCATCATGAGAGAGGGTACAACGACAAAGAGTTATATAGCAATAGTTTTACCATGAACACATAAATTGTCATGTTAAGTTATGTTCCAATAGATACGTTTAGTGCTTTGGGCCGGTGGTAAAATACTGATGTATTACAAAGAGGAAAACATAATAACTTTTCATTTATTTGCCTCAGTAAAGATTTTTTTTTTTTCTGAAAAGGGTAAACCAAACACTGATAAGAAGCAGTTGACACCTATGATAGATTACAAGCACGCAGAGACTCTTTTTTTTTTTTTTAACATCTTTATTGGAGTATAATTGCTTTACAATGGTATGTTAGTTTATACTTTATAACAAAGTGAATCAGTTATGGAATGCAGAGACTCTTAATGAGCCCAGGACTCTTGAAACTGCATAAAAGATTACTGAGCAGATTTAGAAAGGCTATCATTGAACTCCAGTTATGAAGCCATCCATGAGGATTCATTAAGAATGGGAGAAATCCCAGACGGGTAAAACCGATCAGTGCAGTCCTGAAACATCTACTAAACACTGATAATTACTGATTTTAATACAGGCTATTAAAATGATAATTTTTAACCACATTGAGAGGAAATTGGTATCCAAAAGGAGTAATGCCTTACTAACTTTACTTAGGTCAAAGTAATTTGATTTCTCCCTTACATATGCCTACAATTATTGCTGGTAAAAAAAAAAATGTAATAGGCATTTCTAGATCTCAAATATTGAATAATATTCTTAAAAACAACATGAAGGCAAAGAACAAATGGTGGAGAGGGTGTGGAGAAAAAGGGAACCCTCCTACACTGTTGGTGGGAATGTACATTGGTGCAGCTACTATGGAAAACGGTACAGAGGCCCCTCAAAAAACTAAAAATAGAGTTACCATATGATCCTGCAATCCCACTCCTGGGCATATATCCAGAGAAAAATATAATTCAAAAGATACATGCACCCCTATGTTCATTGCAGCACTATTTACAATAGCCAAGACATGGAAGCAACTTACGTGTCCATCAACAGATGAATGGATAAAGAAGATGTGGTTCATGTATATACAATGGAATACTACTCAGCCATCAAAAAAAGAATGAAATAATGCTATTTGCGGCAACATGGATGGACCTAGAGATTATCATACTAAGTGAAGTAAGCCAGCCAGAGAAAGACACCTACATGTGGAATCTAAAATATGACACAAATGAACTTATCTATGAAACAGAAACAGACTCACAGACATAGAGAACAGACCTGTGGTTGCCAAGGGGGAGAGGGGGTAAGGGAGGGATGGATTGGGATTTTGGGATTAGCAGATACAAAGTATTTTATATATAGAATGGATAAACAACAAGGTCCTACTGTATAGCACAGGGAACTATATCCTGTGGTTAAACCGTAATGGAAAAGAATATGAAAAAAAGTATATATGTGTATAACTGAATCACTTTGCTGTACAGTAGAAATTAACACAACACTGTAAATCAACTATACTTCAATAAAATAAGTTTTTTAAAAAAACATAAAGGAATGTTGAAAGATATTGATAAAACGAAGGGGCTTTGTAACTAGTTCAGTGGCTAATGACCAAAGATGCTAACTTGAATGGATATAAATGGAGAGGGTTTGCTATTGTTTATTTACTCACTACACATGTACGGATGCACTGTTGATAGTTTTCCAATGAAGCAGGATTCCTTCATTGTCTAGTTGGTCCAGGACTCCAGAGTGGGCATGGTTTACCTGGTGATGAGAATAGGAACAAGGTCAGCCTGCGTTCCACGTCCAGCCTCTAGGGGACAACCAGTTGACCTTTCCCAAAGGAACAGGCTGGGGCGTTGGGGTGAGGTTCTAATCTATTACTTTGCTTCCTGCAAAAATTGTTAGCACTGATGGCATCTAGACATGCCTCTTCCTTTTGAAGAGCAGGTTTTCCAAGCTGCTTTACAAAGGCAGACAAAGCAGAAAAGAATGGTTTCCTAACAAAGAGGGTTTTTTAAATATCAATTTGAGATATTGTATGGTCTCCTCCCTTGCCTCAGACAGGCAGGCTATCTGTGAAAAGAGGGGAGCCATGGCTGGTTTTAGCAGACAATGTAACAGTCTGTTAATCCCCTCTGTTTCCCATAAGAAGGAAAGAATTGTTACAAATGGGACTCCAGGAGCCTGAGGCCTCATGGAACATGCCCCAAAACCTTTACCTAAGAAATAGAAATCCATCAATCTGGCTTAGTAAGTAGATTTTATCTTCTAGTACAGACGCCTGGGTGCCCTTTTCTCATATCATTCATCTTATTTATTGATAAATTTTCAAAGAAGATTGAAGATGAGTTCATTGATTCCAACTGGATAAATTGGCTTTTCGTTAATGTGTTTTCCTTGGTGGAGAATTGTGTCAAAGCACAGGGGCCAAGCATCATGAGCCTACAATCAGACCTCAGATATTCACGCATTGGTGAGGCTGGGTCATTAGTCGTGTAGACAATTAAATTCAATACAGAGAGTAGTTGCTATAATTATTGGTAGCAGGCAAGCAAGCAACTGAAATTGATTCAGGCTAACTTAAGAAAAAGAACTTGATTTCTGAGAAGGCTGTGGTGTTTCTTACAGAACCTAGGGAAGAATACAGCGTCCAAGCATTCCAAGGCAGGAACCAAGGCAGATCTGGGACTCTCATTAATAGGAAATAGTGGGCACTGCCTCTGGAGTCGTGCCATCAGGATGACCTCTGTCTTCAGATGACTCTTCCCAAGTTCAAATTCCCGGGAAAGAAAATCTTGGCTGGTCTTGAGTCAAACTTTGAACCTTAGCTATGGTAAGGGCAACAGGCCATCTGATGGACAATCTGATGTGGGCATCAAAGAATGGAGCTTCCATAAAAGAAAATTATCGCCAGGTCTCTTTCCCAGAATAAAAGACAAGGAACAAGCAATAATAACAGATATCCACTTGCAAAGATTGTACTTTGAAACAGGTTCACTGTGTTTCTAGTTTGAACTTTGTACATTAATAATAAGGTTCTAATGCTTGGATTGGGTGACAGGTTTATAGGTGTTCATTTCTCATTGTTTAAATAAAATAAATTAGAGCCAAGCATAGACCAATGATAACACTGTGTTATGAAGTATCAGTTATGATTTAATATCATCCTATAAATCTGAGGTACAAAATAAACAAAATGAGCAATGCTATCCTTAATATCATACGGAAAAATCCAAACTGAGCAGGTGTGTTTTGAATACTTAGGACAATCTATTTACTGCTCTCTCTGGATAACAGTATGGTAAGTAACGAGGTGATCAAGCGGTCAGAAAATTCTCCTAATTCAGATTCCTCCCACTTCACCCTTAATCACAAATTACAAGTTTGTCTTAGCTATGCTGTCTTCAGATCTTACATATCAATGTTGGAATCAGCTTGTCCAATTTAACATATACACACATGGGCACAAAACCTATTGGAACTTTTATTGGCATTGTATTGAATCCATAGATCATTTTCAGGAGACTCAACGTTTGTGTGATTATTTAATTTTCCAATTCGTGAACACTCTTTCACACCTCCTTTCATTCTGTCTCATCCTATTTTGTCCTACCTCTCCATTTATTGTCAATTTCAATACGCTTTTGTAATATTCATACTTTTCTGTATAGAGGCCCCTGCAAAATATCTGTAAGATTTATTCCTTAGGAGCTGTATAGTTTGTGTTGTCATTATAAGTGGTGTCTTTTCCTTTAAACTGTTCTTTCTAAATGTTTGCTACTTGTGTATAGACATGACATTGACTTTTGCTCAGTTAACTGTCTTGCTAAATACTTCTCTATCATTTTTTTTATTTCCTCTTTTCAAATCTTCTGCTTTATTTTTTTTTTATCACACTGACTAGAATATTGCACTGACCAGAATATAAGATAATGTTAAAAGCAATAAAGCAGTGAAAGCAGGTATCTTTGGTCCTGAATTTTAAAAAGAATGCTACTTACAATTTTCCATTTAGAATAATGTGTGTACACATTACCAGTTAAGAAAATTAGCTTGTGTTACAAGCTTCCTTTATATCATGAATGAGTGTTGAATTTTTTGGATGCTTTTTCTACATTGATTGAGATGATCTTATGATTCTCAGTCTTTTAATTACTGTGGTCATTGAAAATGGTAGAATTTAAAAGTGATTCCATATGTACATCCTTGGGGCAAGCTCAATTTGGTCATGATATATTTAGCTTTTTATACACTTTTAGTTTGAGGTTGTAAATATTTTCTATTAGAAAATTATATCTACTATAATAAGTAAAATAGATTTTTAATATTTTTATCTCATCTCTGGTTTTGATATCAAGATTAAATCTGTCTTTTACAATGAATTGGGAATGGTGAATTATGAGATTCTAATGATTTGATCTTTGAAAATGTGGTAGAACTCACTCATACGATCACCTAGAATGGATGTTTTATTTGCAGATGTTTTGAAATAGTTACAGGACTATTAAGAGTCTACTGCTTCTTGAGCCTGTTTTGAAAGTGCTTCTTTCTCAAAGATTTTGTCCACTTCATGCAAGATGGACACCCCCCCCTCCTCTCTAAGGTTTGTGTATTTGTTTGGTCATTTAGAAATCAACTTCTGACACTACTGAATTGTTCTATTTTTTCATTATTATTTCTCTGCCATTATCTACTTCCTTTCTTTAGGTTTATTTTTATTTCTTTTAAGAGCTTAAAGTTGGACATTTACCTCATCGATTTTTAGCTTTTGTCCTTTTCCAATATAATCATTTAAAATGACAAATTTCCACTGAAGCTCCACTTTTGCTGATGGATGCCACAAGTTTTTGTATGTAATTTTTTCATTTTCTTTAGTTCTAAGTGTCTTTAAAATTTCCATCAAGATTTCCTCTTTGACCCATGACTTATTTTTAAATTTCTAAATATATGAAGATTTATTAATTGATTTATAATAACTTTTAACTTAATTGCTCTGAGGTTAGAGAATATGGTGTATATGACCCTATTCTGTCACGTCTATTAAACCTTGATTTATGGACTAGTATAGTACCAGTTTGGTTTTAATTCAGAAGACATGTAGTCTCTATTTGTCCAACAAATGTAAAAGATCAACTATACAAAAGTACGTTCTATACTTGTATGTTAGATGAAACTTGACAATTGTGCTGCTCAGAACTCCCATATATTTGCTGATTTTTTTTTCTCTGCTTTATTTATCAATACCTGATAAGATTGCATTTAAGTTTCCTACTGTAATAGTGTTGTTGAAAATTTCTCCCTGTACTTTTATCACAAATTTCTCTTATCACAGTTTGAGGCTATATCATTAGATATTGTTACAATTTTTGTATCTTCATGGTATGTTGAAACTTTTATCATTAAGCAGCAGATGCCTTTGCCTTAGAAATGACAAATAGTAATTACAAGCAATGTTTTATGGGCCTGGGGTCTATTTGACTGAGAGACCTTTTTCTATCCTTTATTTTCAATTTTTCTGTGCTTATACTTTAGGTATCTCCTATAGGTAGCATGTGGCCAATTTTTAGATCCATCTGACAATCCTTGTACTTTAAATGGCAAAATTAGTCCACTTTTACCTACTGACACATTTAAACTTCTTCCATCTTACCTTTTTGGTCCTTTTCTCCTGCTTTGTCTTTCTTATTTCTCTTTTTGGAACTTTTTAAAGTTGTTTGATTGTATGTTTATTTTTTCCCATTCTTTCTCCCTAATTGCTGTGAGTTTACACATTTAAATTTTTGTTCTTTTAGTGGTTATCCATGATATATTAACAGTCTACTTAAGAGGATAAATTCTAAATTAAACAATTTGGACCCCTCTCTCAAGGAAAACAAAATCTTAAGACAACTTTAATCATAATACTGTCATTGTCCCATATTTTCACTCTATCTTTTTTTAATTCCCACTATTCATTATTTCATAGAGGCCTTTTTTGTTTGCACTTAAAATTTATGTTTGCCATATTGTACTATATGTATACATTTCTCCATGCATAAGAAATCATCCTCTGGGATCATTTTTCTACCTTATAAAAGTATGTTATTTAGAGCATGTCTCCAGGTGAAATATTCCAACAGGTCTTTTTCCTTTATTTTGTGTTAAAATTTCTCAGTCCTCATTCTTGAAATGTTGTTTTGCTGGATACAAATTCTAGTCTGACATTTATTTTCAATCAATATTTAAGGATATTATTCCACCATCTTCTGGCTTCTTAGGTTGCTGCTGAGAAGATCCTTTTATTCTAATTGTCTTTTTGTGTTTATTTTTGTTTGTGATTTGTTATTTCTCTCTGGCCATTTTAAAGAATGCTTGGGGGCTTCCCTGGTGGCGCAGTGGTTAAGAATCCACCTGCCAATGCAGGGGACACAGGTTTGAGCCCTGGCCCGGGCAGATCCCACATGCCACGGAGCAACTAAGCCCGCGAGACACAATTACCGAAGCCCGTGCGCTGTGCTCCGCAATAAGAGAAGCCACTGCAAGGAGAAGCCCGCGCACTGCAACGAAGACCCAACGCAGCCAAAAATAAAAATAAATAAAATAAATTTATATAAAAAGAAGAATGCTTGGCTTTGGCATTCTGCAGTTTCACTACTCTGTGTCTAGACATGGATTTCTTCTTATCTTTTTCTCTTTGAAATGTATCATGCTCCCCAGATCTGTGGGTACATGATGTTCTTGGAATACCACAGCCATTACCTTTTAAAATCCATTTCATCTGCTTTCTCTCCATTATTTGTACCTAAAATTTGATATAGGTTATTGTTCCTCATTTTATCTTCCATGTCTTTCAATCCTTCTTTAATGATTTCTAACACCTTATCTCTCATGGAGAACTACTGATAAGTCCCTCAGGTGATTCTTCCTGCTCACTAATGCTCTTTCAGCAGTGTCTGTCATGCCATTTTCCTGTATTAAATTTTTGCTGTCAGCAACTGTATTTCTCACTTCTTAATGTTCTGCTTTTTTAAAAAATCTGTCTGCATTCCTGAAATTTTCATGCTGTATATTCATCTTTTTAATTGTATTCTTTATTTCTTTGAGCATTTAGTACACAGCCTCTTAGCATTCACTACCTAAACATTTCAACATCTGTAGATCTTCAGGGTATGAAGTTGTTGTTTTGTGTATGATTGTCTCTGTTGGGAGTTTATCGCTCCCCACTGCTCTTGTTCTGTCCCAACACATGCCATCGGTTACAGATTGTTCTGGTTTCTTCAGATGGTAAAAATTTTTCAAAAAACTACTCAACTTTAAAAACTTACTCAGAAGATTCCACCAAGTAGGTATGGAGTATTTATGACACCAAGAGTATACCAGGGCAATTCAGTACCCACACGCCTCTTGAAATCACTTGGGTAGCCCTATTGCTGATGGGCTGCCTGTCCTCAGTACCTAGGAAAGACAGAAGATTAAGTCATATACAGTGCACCCATCAAGGCATAGCTGATATAACACACATGGGTTAAAAAGAGAAGGGAAGAGTTGCTTAAGAAATCTATTCTCAGTTAACCAATCATAATGGCCATTCACAAAATATTTTAGTTAACTGCTGTTAAAGACAAAATTACTCTGGCACCTGTGAAAACAGTAAGGAAGACTTTATCCAGGACTGTTGTGTTGGGGGCCAAGACTATTGCAATAGGGAGAAATATTGGGTTCAGTTTCAAATACAGCAAAGACAGCTGGTGATCTACAGCCAATGAGCAGAGGGAAGGGGTTAGTGGGTGGAAAATCACTAACAGGAGACACCAAGGGTGGGGGAATTCTTGCCAAACCTTCTTACTCGAGGGTGGGGAGATTCTCAATGAACTGACTTAGCAGAATTTTTGCTACAACTTGGCTCTGCAGGCACAGCAAGATCAGGGCTAAGGTTAAGACCTAGTCATGAAGAGGACTCAGAGGAGCTTGGCTGAAATTTGGTCAAGAAAAGAATCTTTGTCACTGGGCTTGCATTTGAGAAATATAATTCTTCCCACCATAAAAAGGTAGCTTCCAATAGAAGTGTTTATAATAGTTATAGTCTAGGTGATGGCTGGGCATTTCCCTACCAAGGTACAAGAAAGATTCTCTAGTTGGTGGCTAAGGATGGTAGCTCTGACACCAAATGGCCTGGGTTCCAATTCTGATTCTGCCATTTACCAGCTGAATGACCTTGGAAAATGACTTAACCTGATTCTGCTTCAAGTTCCTCATCTGCAAAATGGGACAAGTAGTAACACCCACTCGCAGGGGAATTTTGAGAGTAAACAATTTAATATATGTCAAGGACCTGGAGCAGTGCCTGCTGCATAGTAGACCCTACGTGATTTTAGACAAATTTAGCTTTTTAAGCTTTTGGTTGACTTCATTTATCAACCTTTAAGCTTCCTTCAAGCTTTTGGTCTAAATTCCTTCACCGGTTTCAGCGAAAACATCTAAGTCTGATCATATCTTAATTTTATAGCTTCTGCTGAATGTCACAAAGCAGGCAACATGCTTCTGTAAAATCTTCATCTGACTTTTCTTTCTTCAAAACCAATACAGTTTCAAACTCTTTACCTCTTACTCTCTTTACCAGAGACATTTAGGGACCAAGTTTCATAACTGAGTATGCCTTAGGGATCTCATCTTCCACCCCAGGTGGGGTTTTAAGGCATTTCTTCTGGGGAAAAAAATGCAGAGCTCTTCAAAAGCAAAGACATTCTTCTGAATACAATGTGTCCTATTTTCTATTGGTTTCTACTATGTATGTCCATTACTCCTTCATTTTACACAAGTGTTTTCATGCCCACTTACACGGTCTTCTGTCCTCGTCAGAGGCCCTGAAGCCCCTCTCCTTCCCGCCTGTGAGACGGAGCTTCTCAGGCTCACACTGCAGAGCCCGAGACCTGATGGGGCTCAGCAGGAGTGGACACAGTCCTTGGCGACACTCCCTGAAAAGGGAGAGGTGGCAGAGAGCAAGAGAAGTGAGTCAAACAGAAATCACAGGACACAGTGCCTTTAGCCAGTTAAAAGGTTATCAACAGCAAAACTTTGCAAGAGAAGTTACTGAGCTAAGATGTTAAGAGCATAGATTTTAAAGGTGAACATACCTGAGTGTGAATCTTGGTTCTGCCACTTGCTGGCACCAAGACTTGCTGGAATGTGTCCAGCAAGTTCTGGCTTGATCATCTCTCTATCAGTAATATGACCATAAAATACTGTTTGACTAGAATGTTGGAATCTTTAGAGTGTGCAGTACACCCGTGTCTTGGGGAGATTTAAAATGCTCCCCTGTCTTTATTTACGAGAATGTATATTTGAAAACTTCTTAACTCTTATGATACATGTCATTTCAGTTACAGCTTTTTTCCCTTAGATAACTGTCTAAGAAATTTACTATTGTTATCTCCTGCATTAGCCAGGGTTCTCCAAGAAAGCAGAACTAACAGGGTGTGTGTGTGTACACATATATGGAGAGAGAGAGAGAGGGATTTTAAGGGATTGACTCACAATTATGGAGGCTGGCAAGTCCAAAGACTGCAGGAAAAGTTGGCAGGCTGGAAGCCCAGGGAAGAGGTGATGTTGCAGTTCAAGTCTGAAGGCTCTCTGCCAGCAGAATTCCCTCTTGCTGGGGGAGATCATTGTTTCATTCTATTCAGGCCTTCAACTGATTGGACGAGGCCCACCTACAGGATGGAGGGCAATCTGCTTTACTCAGACTCCACCAATTTAAATGCTAACCTCATCCAAATGACACCCTCACAGAAAAATACAGAATAATGCTTAACTGCATATCTGTGTTCTGTGACCAAGCCAAGCTGACATATAAAATTAACCATCACATCTCCTTCTTACAAGAAAGTAATATGGAAATATGCTCACCAAATCATGAAGTTGCCTCAAGCCAGAACCCAGGGATTCTAGACCCATTCCTTCTCATCAGCCACTGGAGCTTGTTCATGGTCCTCTTAAATGGATCTCAGATCCATCCCTCATCATTGACGATGTCTTAGTTACACCTGTCATCACCTCTTACATGTACAAATGCAATAGTGTTGACTTCTTAAACTGCAGATCTCTTCCCAGCTAGACTCACATCTGAGTAGAGAGAGCTGTTCCAGGAGACAACTGAGGGACAGAGAGTATGTTTTGTTAAAGTCACCCTTCCCTCTTTCCATCTCCTTTCATCTTCTTCCTGCCACCTTCCCTTCTCTGTCTCAGCTCCCTCATTTAGATCAAGCCTGCAAGTTCCGACTGTCTCTTCACTAAGTCCCCCAGAGGAAAATGCCCTACTTGGCTTCCTCTTCTAGCCCTACAGGCATGATACAGTATTTCTAAATGATAATGAATAATGTTATCCCTTAGGGCCACATGTGAGACCCATAGGTTAAAAATAAAAGCTGTCTTTTGTCACGTAACTAGCTGCTTTGTAAATGGGATCTCTTTACTAAGATTTCAAGTGCCCATAGGTCAAAGGCTACCATGTATTCTCCACCGTGCTCAGCTTGGGGTCAGGCATTGATGAGTTGCCAGTAACCTTTTTCTAATTAAAGGAATAAAGGGAGACAGAATGGTAGGACACAGACCAGGGATTGTGATGCCAGATACACACACACACACACACACACACACACACACACACATACCTGCTTGCTAATTCGGGTTCTATTTCCTAACTATTGGCTCTTGGGCAAGTAACTTCACTGATCTCAGCCTCATCTACAAAATCAGAACAAGGATCCTGACACCCACCTGGCAGGGCAGGGAAGGACTGAGTACAGGCAGTCACATCTGGCCGTGCGGGCTGGGCACCAGATAACTTCGGAGGGAGCCATTCACACGGGTGGTTGACGGTGGGGACTCTGCCTGCCACTGTAATCTGACACCCCTATTTGAACAAAATCATCCATATGATGCATTTGGGCCATGCCCTGTTCACACCAGTCTCTGAGTAGGTGTTAGCTCCTTTCCTCCCTCCTTCCTTCTATACAGGCAGTATCAGTTGGTTGTAAATGATAATTTAGGGTAATATGTAAGGTTTCAGTCAACATGCAAAACGTGTGATCTCGGAAATCCAAACATGCATCTGAAAAACAGATAAAATATATTTTGTATGAATCCTTCCAAAAAGGCCTGGATTTTTTCATGTTGACTGTGAAAAGGTGCTCATTAAAGAAAAGGAAGTTAATCCCACAAGCTGCTGAGCACCAGCCTATTGAAACCCATCTCTGTCCTGCGTCACGTTTCACTCCACTGCGCTGACATTTGTTTTCAAATAGACGTAAAAGAGAGAAAGGCTAGAAATGAGGAGAGTTCCATCGTGTGAGGGCCCACGCTGCATTAGCTGCATCTGTTTTCTGAGTCTGCAACCCCTCCAGAGCTCATGCAGGGAGCTGGACCCTTGCTGCGTCTCAGGGAAGTAGCACAGGCAGCCGTGAGAAGTCCCCATCAAGGGCGAGACATCACCGATATGATGCCTGATACATCTTACAACACACAGTCTGCTCCATGCCGCATGGCAGTGTGCGGGTTCTGAACAAAATCAGACTCTGCTATGTTAGAGAAGATGACCCAGTGAATGTCAAGCAGTGTGCAGCTTTATAAAGTATAAAATGCCTGAAATACTTGCTGACTCGGGGATGAATCATTATTTTATGCTGGTCTTTTGAATTGCTGTATTCTGAATTCCTTTTCAATCATTGTTTCTAATATAATCACAGTCTTAACTTACCAAAGAAAGAATAAAGAAAAGGTGTTCAAATGGAAAATAGGATGAGCAAAGTGAAGTAGAGGATACAGAACTGGGAAACAGGTAGGACAGAATCAACTTTTTCTGCAAAGCACTCAGCCAGTGGAACGATGCAGATTCAATTAATTTCGTTATAGTTCAGGGGTTTCTGGACAGAACCCTGCAAAATCAATACGTAGGCCTTTTAAAGTTACTGGTTAGAAACTCAGTATCAGGAAAGAAGCAAGATAGGTGGCGGGGGAGAAGAGCGGAAACGCCTACTGATAGCAGTGAGCTAATATAAGGGCCGTGCTATCCTAACACATCACAATAAAGGGTTTCCACATCTTGCATCTTAACGTGATAAAAATCTGATTCAAATATAAAATATATTTTTAAAGGACCGGAACACTTAACTATGCTATTGATATTTCTGATTCTCCACACTATCACTTTTTTCACCACTACTAAAATTGACAACACCAAGTCTGACATTTGTCCCAAGAAAGGGGGAAAATTCACCAAATCCTGTATAACAGGTCAGTAAGATCCATTAAAGCCTTCTGGTTGCAGACTTACAGAGAATATATAATTATTTCAAGCAAAAAAAAAAAAAAGCATTTGTGGATCTACTCTTTGAAGCCAGACTATTTATTTTCTTTTATTTTATTTTTTAGGCTCTACTGTGATTCTGACTGGCTCCTCTATCACACAGAATTCAGAAAAACTCACATGTGCATTGTTGTTTACAAAGGTAGTGAGGAAGCAACATCAGTGGGGTGTGTGTATGTGTTTGTATAGGAGAATTAATGTTATTATGTTTCTGTGATCTCTATCTCTTTGTTTCTCTTAGAATGAGAAAGGCCAGTGTACAGGTTCTGCAAACAGCAGACAGAGATACCAAACTAAGAGTGAAAGGAAATAAAGTCTGTGAGAGCGTTTTGAGAAGTACCACGGTACTGTCCAAATGTAAGCAAGCAGTACTATTGTGTGGTTATTGTTATTACCGCTATTATTTGTAAGTAACCAGAAGAAAGCAAACATATGTCTTTTCTATTCAGAGAACAGTTGGTCAGGCACATATTTTTCCAACATTTCAGTACACAGTTAATTTCGTAATAAAAAGGCATTTTTAATTAACAGTTCTGTTTAAATATAGGGCTTAATTCATTTGCTACTTTTCTAATGACAAAGATAACTAAATAGTCCTGTTTGTGGCTATGAGAGCCATTTTCATGGACAGATCAGGTCCTGCTCCTGGTGTGGGGCCTTGAACACATCTGTAGAAAAAATATGATGATCACCCCATGACCTTGTGAATTCCTGTAAACAAACTCAGTATACTGTGTTACTCCATAAACTAATCATTTAATGACAAACTGAGGTAATAAGTCCCCCCATATTCCCGGTACTTTGTACTTTATCCACAGATTAGCATTCAGGTGCTGTGACTGGTACGTACAAAGAGATCACATGGACATTAAGAACTATTCCAGGACAGCTGTTTACAACTGGGACCATCCCCCTCCACCTCCACCCCAGCTTATGGGACACTGGCCATCTTTGGAGACATTTTTGATTGTCACAGCTACTGGGGGAGGTGCCAGTGGCTGCGAGTGCGACCAAAGAGTGCTAGCGACCACCCTTATACACACAACACGCAGGGCAGCCCACAGCACGTAGCAGTTTGGAGTAGCTGGTCCAAGAGGTCAGTAGTGCCTCCAATGCCATTCAAAGTCTGGTTCATGGATCAACTGCCCATCCTTCCAAACCAGGTCCATGACAAGATAGGCAGCTTGCACCAGAATGTAAACCAAGGATGTCACAGAGCAGTCTAGCTGACATTGTTCACACTAAGACTTTCTCAATGAAGGAAACAATACATTGATATACTTTCTGACTTAAGCTTCTTATCTCCTGGATGACTGGCACTTTGAGTAGTGTTGCTTCTGGCCACAAGTTCCCAATGACCCCCTCCTGGTCATCTTTGTTCATTCCCATAAGCTGGCCCAAGATTTTTCAGGGATAAATAGTTTCCTGGACCCATGGGTCGGCCCCAGAGAAGTCTTCTCCACACTGAACTTTCTTTTCTGTACCACATCTAGGAACAAAGATCTCAGAGAGACTTAGACTTACCAAACCAGAGCTTACATTTTTCCATGGCTACTTCTCTTTCAAATAAGTTTTTATTTGTACAGCCTTTTACATGTTTGCTATGGTTTTGGCATTTTGCAAGTGTATAAATATATATTTTTTAATCAGTTTCAATACAGAAAAGGCAATTTAAGAAAATTAAGTTTACTGTCTTTTAAGTCTTTCATGATTATTTCATAAAGGTCCTGAATAGAATTAATGCTTTGTGCTCACCAAATTTTTCATATACTATGATTTTTATATATTAAAAGGCATCTGATAAATATCTGCTGATAGAAGTGATTACAAAATCATGGTTTTAAGTAGATCCCAAATGCAAAATTTTGTGGATGCCTCCATATATTAATTTTTTTAATAATTAAATCCCTGAGTCTTAGCACAAATGATATCCTACCAGCATTAAACATTAATGACCCATTATGTGAAGATGTATCACTAAGCTACAAGAAATTCAATGCTATTTAATTTTCAGTAGCCAAAATAAACCTTATCCAAAACACTTTGTAATTTCAAACCATCATCTGAAACAGTCCAATAACACTAACATCAGATTTATACCAATAAAAGGCACCATGCTAGAAAGACCTTGCCACATTAAATATTCATGGCACTGTGAGGAAATCTCTGCTTACTACACCTGACTCAAATTTGATCCTCATTAAACTGGATCAAAGGCCATTTCCTAGAGAATGAACATCAGGTGTTCAATGTGCAAAGTCAATCCGTATGAGCTACAGGATATATTGGTCAAAATGAATACCAGAAAGTTGTAGAGAATCGATAAAGATGCCAGATGAGTACCAACTGATGGGTTGTTAGGATTAAAAAAAAAAAAAAAAGGAATTCTTCTTGTAGAGTTTATACAATTTAAAAGTCCCAATTGAATGAAAGACAACATACCAGACTACTCCTGCAATAATTACCACGACCCCTGCATAGCGTACACGGGCACAACGCACAGAATATATGAAGCCTTGGAGAGTAAAGGGTTTCCAAACCCTAACTCCATAAAGCTATTTATTTACTAAATGATATCCTGCTGACTTGGAAAATTAATACATTTTCCAAAAAATTCTTAAAAGATCCCCAAAAATATACCTAAAAACAGAAAAGCCCTTGGAGATGCTAAAGGACAAATAAATCACAGTAAAATTTCCTCTAGAGGTTCAGTGCATCTGTCTCTGTGTGTGTGTGTGAACATGTTACTTGACTTTTTGTTCCAAAGACTGATTTACCAATTCATAACAAGAAGTGAGTGTCATCAGTTGCTCAGCTGTGACAGCCTTTAAATTTATACAGCCATAGTTTCAAGATTACAAATGTAAGCAACATGGCTGGAGTGTTATAGTAAGAATGTTTATATCTACAAAAAACTAATGTTCTATATGCATCTATTCAAATGTTAGTTGGAAGGAAAGATTATATAGCCTATTAGCAACTGAGGAACAGCAGTTCTATTTTGCAGACACTTGAAGAATATCTACTTCTCCATCGTGGTGCTTCATGACTTAAAGAAAAGTGGTTATTTTATTTTTGCTAAATCAACATTTACTAGTTTATATATCATTATACCATAATTGCAAAAATGAAAAAAAAATATAAAAGACAATCCTTAAATTTTAAAACACTCATCTGTAAATATGGAAAAACAGTCACTTATCAAAGGACTCCCATATGTGTTTCTGCAGTCGACATGTCAGGTATACCAAGAAATACTTGGTGATGCATCAGAATCATCAGGGCTTAGGAATCAGATGATCATTCTGAGGAACATCATTCTTTACTGATGCTGCAGATTCTAAGTTTTAGAAGTAAGAGACTCTCCTTTAAAAGATGAATTTCTACACAATGAAGGCAATCGCATATGCAAAGTGTTTCAAAATTAGCAACTCAGTGAAAACAGCCTCCAATTTGTCTTAAGTTGAAATTGTAACATCATCATAAACAAATAGCCAGAATTCTGTCCTTTGAAAGGCATCCAAAGGAGTTACCCTTCTGGGCTAATTTTTGTGTCACTGCTTAATAATATATACATTTAAACTATGGTTGAGCCCAGTTTAGAAAAGAAACTACCACTCAAATTAGCCCCCTCTGCTTTCATAAAAAGGAGACATATTCAAAATGAATCAGGTCTGTCTGCATGCCTGAAACTCAGGCCTAAGCATGAATTTTCAAAATGCAGGCACAGTAGAAAACTATTTTAAGTCAGAAAAGCCCGCGTTTCAATCTATGCCTTGCTCTTTATTTAGGTAGGTGACCTAGAACCAATTACAATATTCCTTTGAATATTGAATACAATGTTCTCATTTGTAAGATAGAGAAAATGACATTTTCAGGAGAAGGTAGTTGAAACAATGTACATAATGCACCTAGCCCAATATCAGACACATTTTTTTTTTTTTAAATCTGTCTTCTTTCCTCTGTCTGTATAGCTACTAGAACAAATTACTACAAGGATTTCACAACTTATAAGTAGACAGTGGGAAACTCAGGAAGCAGGTGGGAGCAGTTTGCCAAATCCATAGATTCAAGATATATTTGATGTTGTTTACAGTTATTATAAATAAACAGAATTTGTCAAGAGGTTTTTTTCCTCTGGAACACCAGAAGTGAAAACTTCTGTCAAATCAATATAAATAAAAATGACTGACCATTTTACTTTTTTTTATAAAACTGATTGGGGCTGAAGACAGTCATATAGGATCTGAACAGCCTGATTCAGTGTGTCCTTCCTTACAGGTAAAGAACCGAAAAAGGATTTCACCTCTCACTGCTAGCCAATCCCATCTAGAATAATACCTCCACTTGTTCTACCTCTCAGATCTAAAGAAGTTATGTGTTTGTTTATTTTTATGCTTTTTCACTTTTAATTCGAATAAAATTAGAATTGTCAAGCGCCACATGCTCTACACATTGCCTGTCACCATAGAAATGGCAGAAGCAAGTAAATATTTCTCCTTCTGTGTCCCCATGTTCAGGCATTATGAAAATGCATCCAGTGATAAAGAGATGAGTGAAAAGGATGGTGCGACAGTTTGACAAATGGAAGCACAATTTTTTTTTTAATGCCCTGCCTTCCCTCATCAATCTTGTTTTTAAAAGTCAATTTACTGTTTTTATTATTTTTTAATTTTTTAAAATTAATTAATTAATTTATTTTTGGCTGCACTAGGTCTTTGTTGCTGCACGCGGGCTTTCCCTAGTTGTGGAGAGCGGGGGCTACTCTTCATTGCGCTGCGCGGGCTTCTCATTGCGGTGTCTTCTCTTGTTGTGGAGCACGGGCTCTAGGTGTGTGGGCTTCAGTAGTTGTGGCACACAGGCTCAGTAGTTGTGGCTCGTGGGCTCTAGAGCACAGCCTCAGTAGTTGGGTCACACAGGCCTAGCTCTGCGGCATGTGGGATCTTCCTGGACCAGGGCTCAAACCTATGTCCCTGCATTGGCAGGCGGATTCTTAACCACTGTGCCACCAGGGAAGTCCCTGGAAGGACACTTCTAAATTGTTTTGTGAATTTAAAATGCTATGGCATCAATGTCACTTATACTAGTCCATAATCACATCTGAAAAGACTCTAAATCACATCTGAAAAGTCCCTAAGCCCAGAGAGTCATGGATTTTTTTTTCACCGTATCTTTCTTTAGCATCTGCTCCACAATGATAACCCTAGGAAACCACGTACTTGGAAGATGGGGCAAGAGTAGAGAGAAGTGGGGAGAAAATGAAAGAGGAAAAGAATACCTACAAAGGTATTAGTAGCCTCTGAAGCAACTTCTCAGCATGAAAACCAAGAAGGAAGAAACAAACTCTCTCAAGTATTAAAATTAGACTTTCTGCAGAAATAACAGAAACTTCGATATAGAAAACAAGTTTTTCAAGTTTCAAAAGACATATGGAAACCATCAGGTGATTTCAATCCTCAGTTTTCCTCAGAATCTTAGAGAAAGACCATAACCAGGTGTCCATGGAGTTGGTAACAGCCAATGTCACACCTTCTGTGTGTATGTGACCTGGCAGGACAGAATCATTAAGGCTTTACAATTCTGGGACATATTTAACAATGGGTTGTCCTGCATTCTTTGTCGGCCCAAATGAATGCTGTGAGTAGATAAACACACTAAATGACCATCATTAGATTCATCCAAATCAATACTTTATTTGGTCTTGTAGGTGGAGGTGCACCAAACAGCACTCACTGTACTTCCTGTTACCCCTAATCAGGCACTGCATATGCAATACTGCTCCAGAGGTGGGATAATGAAGTCGTATTAAACCTCATTCCGAGACTGTCCTGCCAGCATCATTAGGGCTTTGCTAAATAGGAGCAATATTTGTGCCACTAAGCAAATATTTGTGTTGCTTAGTAACACAAATATTGCAATGGCGGTGGCAGAGGGCTATTTTTCTTTCTCTGAAATCCTGACTCTCTAGTTCCTCTTCAGTCCTGCATCCATCAGAGATGTGATTAATGAGGTGGCTCCTTTCTGACAGTGCCATCAGCCTATCTTTTGTACACCCAGCAAGGTGCAAGCCAAATCTCATTTGTGTGTGAAACCGTTGTCTTAAATGGATTCAACTTTCTTGTGTTTTCATCAGCTTCCCCACCGAAACTGAAAGCAGCAGCACCACAACACCACAGTCCAGGTTTCATTGTATAGAAATCCCCTTAAAAGGGGAAATGCATTTCTGAAATGAAACTTGAATATGACCAGAAATAAATAGGCCTGATAGGTACATATGAGCAACAAATAGCAATGGCAAGGTAGTATTGATACTCGAGCCC
Source organism: Balaenoptera ricei (assembly GCF_028023285.1). NCBI lineage: Eukaryota > Metazoa > Chordata > Mammalia > Artiodactyla > Balaenopteridae > Balaenoptera > Balaenoptera ricei. The sequence goes on from NC_082644.1 coordinate 5,836,762, forward strand.
GTACTGCTCGCTACACGAGAGGCCAATCCATCAAGAGATGAGGTGTCGGGGCAAGGAAGAGTGACTTTATTAGGAAAGCCAGCAGACCACGAAGATGGTGGACTACGGTCCCAAAGAACCATCTTGCCTGGGCTTAGAAGCTAGTTTATTTTATAGAACAAAGGGGGGGAGGGTAAGGAGGTAAAGTTTAAAAAGGTGATAAGTTGTTGCAAATCTTCCCTGGTTCCAGTCAGACTCCAGAGGGGATGTGTTAATTTCTTCTTTCCTACAGCCTGGTCAGGATGTTTCCTGGAGCTAAACAAAGTATTTCAGCTTAATATTCAGGGCCAGGAGGCAGAGTTCCCGGAGATGGGCCATTATGTATAATTTAAGCTACAGGCAGCATCCTTTTAGTGATGAACTTGTAGCAGCAAAAGCAATAGAATACAAAGGTTAAAGTAAAAGAAACAGATCCAATATGGAGTCAGATTTGTTCTTCCCAACTACAATACCTCTTCTCAGATAAGTATTTACAAAACATTTATAAAGTTGGAAAAAACTTTAGAATAATTTTTTTTTAATTTTAAAAGCAGTCCCTCAAATACATCTCTTGATACCACTGAGACACCTCATTATAAAAGTCATCACTCCACCTTCATAAAAAAACTTGAGTGGGTCTCCATTTTCTCTCTCTCCCCCACCTCCACTCCACCCCTGTCTCATTCTCTCTGTCTGTGTCTCAGTCTCTCTCTCTCTCAGCAACATCTTGATGTAAAAATACATGTGTGAATATACACAGGAAAATGCAAAAAAAAAAAAAAAAGATATAAGATCAGAAAACAAAAATTCTTTTTATTGATGTATAGTTGATTTACAATATGGGTATGCAGCAAAATGATTGTTGTATATTTTTTCAGATTATTTTCCATTACGTTATTTCAAAATATTGAATATAGTTTCCTGTGCTATACAGTAAATCCTTGTTCCTTATCTGCTCTGTGTAGTGTGTATCTGTTAAACCCAAACTCCTAATTTGTCCCTCCCCTGCCTCCCCTTTGGTGACCATAAGTTTGTTTTCTATGTCTGTGAGTCTGTTTCTGTTTTGTGCATAGATTCATTTGTATTATTTTTTAGATTCTCCGTATAAGTGAGATCCTATAATATTTGTCTTTCTCTGCCTGACTTACTTTACTATGTTATTCTCTTTAGCCAATCGTCCTTCTGTTGATGGACACTTGAGTTGTTTCAATGTCTTGGCTACTGTAAACAGTGCGGCTATGAACGTTGGGGTGCATATATCTTTTCAAATTACAGTTTTCATCTTTTCCGGATATATGCCCAGGAGTGAGATTGGTGAATCAAATGGTAGCTCTATTTTTAGTTTTCTAAGGAACCTCCATACTGTTCTCCATAGTGGTTGTATCAATTTACATTCCTACCAACAGTGTAGGAGGGTTCCCTTTTCTCCACACCCTCTCCAGCATTTATTATTTGTAGACTTTTTGATGAGAGCCATTCTGACTGGTGTGAGGTGATAAAAAAAAATATTTTTACCCTAACTACAGTTGAACTCTAAAATTGGCTCTGGCCTTCTAGTCATCCAAGGCAAAAATAAAACATCACTGTGCTCTGAATAAATTTCATGCCAATTTCAGTGAATACAGACTTTTCCCAGAAATAAAAGTAAGGAGAAATTTAGCAAATATGTTGGGACGTCAACACGTGCATTAATTTCCTATTGCTGCCATACAAAATTACCATAAACTCAGTGGCTTAACACAGCACAAATTTATGATTTGCAGCTCCATAGGTTAGAAGTCTGACATGGGTCTCACTGGGCTAAAATCAAGGTGTTGTCAGGGATCTATGCCTTTCAGAGACTCCAGAGGAGTCCCTTTCTTGCCTTTACAACTTCTAGGGGCTGCTAGACTCCTATCTCGTCCCCTGTCTTCAGAGCCAAGGGAGTTATATCTCTCTGGCCATCCTTCTGTAGTCACATGCCCCTCTCTCCACAGCCAGGAAGGATTTATCCTCTTTTAAAGATCCATGTGATTACATCAGGCCCACCAGATAATCCAGCATAAATTCCCCTTCTCAATGTCCTTAATTTAATCATGTCACCTCACATGTTCACAGTTGCTGGGATGGGCATGTGGACATTAGTCCGTCAACCACAGTATGACATAACTTTAAAAACACAGGACCTCAAATCCCAGACCCAGGTTAGAACACTGCCCTCCAACAATTACTAGCAATGTGGCCTCGAGGAAATTATTTAACCTCATGAGCCTCAGTTTCCTCATCTGAGGAAACTGTAATATTGAACCTAAGATGTTGTTGTGTGAAACGGTTACATCAAATACTTAGCACAGAGCTCAATAAATCTACATCATGGGTATTACAGTTTTTGTTGACTCTTATCAGTTCTTGATAAAAGCTAACAGGATAAAACTGAGTTTCATTCTAGGACCTAAGCTTACGTCGTCTTAACACACTTGTTGCTGGTTATTTAACTTGACATCAAAGGAGAACTTCTAGAGTGCCTTGAAGAATGGATGGCTAATGTTTTGCATAGACACCTTCTCTTAAAAACACCCATGCCTCAACCACAATTTTGGCAAAGGCTGAATAGCAATCAATTAAGTTTCAGCTCCCTGGTACATGTCCAATGGGTAGGTATTATGTTCTATTTATAATATAAAACTCCATTTGCTTCAACTATCAAAGAGTGAAGTGGCAGGTTTAATATTCTTTTTGTGAAAAATCAGCAGCCTGACACAAATTTTCTTCCAGAGAAAGAATCATATTTCTTGAACCACAAAACGACCTGTGAACAGGGTCTGACATTTTCTCGATAGAGCTCTAGATCTGGCCAAGTGCGAGAACAAGCAAGCATTTGAGACACTGAAGGGGTAGATTGGACGGTTAAGGTCCCACGTATCTCACCCCATGGAAGCTCTCTAGGACAGATGGTGCCCTTCTAATCTCCCTATCCAGCACGCTATTGGTCAAATCCACTTCCCCCCCACTAAATCAATCATTTTCAATGCTAGTTAGACATGACTCTCAATTTGAGAGTCTTCTTCCTCTCAATGTCCCCCACCTATGTTATCACTTCTTTATTTCAAGCCACTATTCTGTATTACACAAGGTATCATTTGGAATCTATTTGAACCTAAGCAATAGAAAATCACACCAATAGTGGTTTGAACTAAATACAGCTTACTTTCCTCATGTAACATAAAATCTGGAGGTGAGAAAGTTGAGGACTAGTGAGCAGTCAAGGATTATCAAAGACCCTTCCCCCGCCAAGTCACTGAACTTCCTGCTCCCCTATCCTTACTGGACGGCTTTTCTCTTCTTATCACAAGATGCTAGTGACACCTATAGGCATTCCAATCATATTTCAGGCAGGAAGAAAGGTAATGGTAAAAGGTCAGGGGAAAGATGCTGAAGACACGTGCTGGTCATCAGGGTACCTTTCAAGCAATGTTCCCAGGATCCTGACCTAGTGGTTTGTGCACATACATCAGTGGTCAAGCAGTGTCCGTGGCAGTCTGGGAAGTGGGGTATGAGTATCAGGGAACATTGCTGCTCTGGAAAATCAGGATTCTGTTGTTAGAAACTAGGAGTGCCTGACGTACCTGGTCTACTGCTGTACTGTAGATTTCGAATTCTGCAACCTGACACCAGTGACCTGTGCTGTCTGTTTAACCCTTTCCACTTCCGTCAGATTGATCTCCCTAAAAAACAAAGCCAGGGCTTCCCTGGTGGCGCAGTGGTTAAGAATCCGCCTGCCAGTGCAGGGGACACGGGTTCGAGCCCTGGTCCGGGAAGATCCCACATGCCGCGGAGCAGCTAAGCTCGTGAGCCACAACTACTGAGCCTGTGTGCCACAACTACTGAAGCCTGCGTGCCTAGAGCCCGTGCTCTGCAACAAGAGAAGCCACTGCAATGAGAAGCCCGCACACCACAACGAAGAGTAGCCCCCACTCACTGCAACTAGAGAAAGCCCGTGCACAGCAACAAAGACCCAATGCAGCCAAAAATAAATAAATAAATTAATTAAAATTTAAAAAAACAAAAACAAAAACAAAGCCATACTTAAAATGGGCTTTGGCTCCTCTTGGCCCAACGCGTATGTCCCCAAATCATTATCAAGGCATATGAAGACCCATCGTAATTTCATTCTAATTTATTTCCACAGATTTATCTCCTATTTTTCCACCTCATTCTCACTACATTTCAGCCACAGTTAATTTATCACTGTTCTCCTAATATGCATCCTTGTTTTTAATCTATATCTTTATATCTAGAGGGCTCTTCCCCTTCTGTTTTTCTGGACAACATCCCATTGTTATTTTAGGACCCATCCTTAATGACACCACTTTTCTGAAGCTTTTTCCAGTGATCCCCAGCAGAGTTTGTTGGGCTCTCATTTTGTGCTCATCTGTGGTAGCCTTTGCACAATTGTATTGTGCTTTCTCTGTTTCCAAGTGTCCCCCACCTCTGTTGCCTGAGCGTCCTCAAAGTAAGGCATCCTATACTTTTTCTGACACATATAAACCCTCAATGCATTTATGTAATAATTGATTAATTATTCATGACTTAAGAAGAGGATATATAAGTAGTCATTCAAGGACTAAAGAATCAGACAGTTTTATATGTCAAAATATGGCAATGAATCAGAAGTTTGGGGAAAAGATAGAAAAGAATCAGAACCTTGGAGATGAAAAAAAGAAATAAGAAGCCAAGGATTCAGACAAGGAATCTAGGATTAACATATCAGAAGATGAAATCCAAGGATCTGGGCACCAAAGACAAGAAAAAGAACAGAGCTTGACTATTACCAGAGTGTAAGCCAGACATCGGCTGAGCTCTCCCACTACCAGCACACCTAGATATGATTATGTGAAAAGATTAACTGAGATTCTGGTGTGGCCAAGGTGGCAGAGAAGGAAGACCCTGAGCTCACCTCCTCCCGTGGACACACCAAAATTGCAACTATTTACAGAGCAACTGTCTATGACAACAATCTGAAGACTGGCAGAAGACATTTTCCACAGCTAAGTATACAAAGAAGGACCCACAACAAGATGAGTAGAAGGGACAGAGACAGTGTAGTCAAGACCCACAGCCCTGGCAGGCGACCCACAAATGGGAAGGTAACCACAATTGCAGAGGTTCTCCCCAAGGAGCAAAGGGGCCTGAACCCCACATGAGGCTCCCCAGCCCCGGGGTCTGACACCAAGAAGATAAGCCTCTGGAATGTCTGGCTTTGAAGGCCAGCGGGGCTTGGGTGTAGGAGAGCTAGAGGGCTGTAGCAACAGAAATTTCTGCTCTTACAGCACACACACAAAATCTCACACACTCCAAGTCCCAGTGCAGGGGCAGTAATTTGGAAAGAGCCTGCGTCAGACCCAATCGCTGCTCTTCGAGAGGTTCCCTGAGAGGTAGGAGGTGACTGGGCCTCTCCTTGGGGACACAGATGCTGCCGGCAGCCACTCTGGAGGGCTCACCTGGAGCTTACCCGGCCACCAGGAGGCCAGAACAAAGCCCAGGAACCCCCGCAGCCAGTTATCCCAGCACCCAGACCCAGCCACCAGCGGGCCAGTAGTTATCACACAGCAGGGCCCTGGCAGCCAGCTGAGCCAGGGGCCAACCCAACCTACACGTGCGCCCACAGTAGTCAGCTCTGCCACAGCGCGTGGACCCACAGCCCACACAGGGGGCTCCTCTAGAGCCTACAGCTCTGGTGACCAGAGGGAGTGAGCTGCTGAGCCCCACCGAAGGTGTCCTACATGAGGCCACCTCTCCGAGATCACAAAACATAACCGACCAACCTAATACTTAGAAATAAATACAGGGGATGAGGCAAAGTGAAGAGACAGAGGGGTATGTTCCGAAGGAAGGAACAAGACAAAACACCAGAAAAAGAACTAAATGAAATGGAGATAAGCAGCCCACTCAATAAAGAGCTCAAGGTCATGATCGTAAAGATGCTCAACGAACTCAAGAGAAGAACGGATGAACACTGTGAGAAGTTTAACAGAGAGTTAGAAACTTTAGAAAATAACCAAACAGAGCTGAGGAATATGATAGCTGAAATACAAAATACCCTAGAGGGAATCAACTGCAGATTAGAGGAACAAAGCAGTGAACTGGAAGACAGAGTAGTGGAAATAACCCAAGTTGAACAGAAAAATAAATTTTATAAAAATGAAGATAGCTTAAGAGACCTCTGGGACAACATCAAGAATACTAACATTTGCATTATAGGATTCCCAGAAAGAGATGAGAGAGAGAAAGGAGCAACAAATTTATTCAAAAAAAATCTGAAAACTTCTCTAAGCTGGGAAAGGAAATGACATCCAGGTCAAAAGCACCAAAAAAAAAACCCAAATAAGATGAATCCAAAGAGATCCATATCAAGGCACATTCTAATTAAAATGGTAAAAAATAAAGACAAATAGGGAATCTTAAAAGCAGCAAGAGAAAAGCAACTAATTACATACAAGGGAACTCCCATAAGACCACCAGCTGACTTTTCAGCAGAAACTTTGCAAGCCAGAGGGAATGGCAATGATATAATATTCAAATTAATGAAAGAAAAAGACCTATAACCAAGAATACTCTACCCAGCAACATGATCATTCAGATTTGAAGAAGAGATACAGAGTTTTACAGACAAACAAAAGCTAAAAGAGTTCAGCACCAATAAACCAGCTGTACAAGAAATGTTAAAGGGACTTATCTAAGTGGAAAAGAAAAACCACAACTAGAAATATGAAAATTATGAAAGGAAAGACATCATTGGCAAATACACAGTAAAGCTAGTAGGAAGGTTAAAAGATGAAATTAGTAAAAGAATCTATATTCACAATAAGTAAAGGAATATACAAAACAAAAAGATGTAAAATATGGTATCGATAACATTCAATGTGGAGGGGGTGTTAAATGCAGGTTGTTATAATGTGTTTGAACTTGAGATCATCAAATTAAAAGAATCATGTAAATATTTAGGTTGCTATATATAAACCTCACGGTAACCACAAACCAAAAATCTAAAATATATACACACACACACAAATAAAGAAGTTCAAACATAGCACTAAAGATGGTCAACAAATCACAAAGGAAGAGAGCAAATGAAGAAGAAAGGAACAAAAAAGAACCACAAAAACAATTAACAAAATGGCAATAAGTACATATCTATCAATAATTACTTTAAATGTAAATAGACTAAATGCTCCTATCAAAAGACACAGTGTGGCTGAATGGATAAAAAAATAAGACCCGTATATATGCTGCCTACAAGAGACTCACTTCAGATCTAAATACACACAGAGACTGAAAGTGAGGGGATGGAAAAAGTTATTCCATGAAAATGGAAACAAAAAAAGCTGAGGTAGCAAAACAAAGTAGACTTTAAAACAAAGACTGTAATGAGACAAAGGACATTATGTAGTGACAAAGGGATTAATCCTACAGAAGATATAACAATCGTAAGTATATATGCACCCAACATAGGATCACCTAAATACATATAGCAAATATTTTAAAACATGAAGGGAGAAAGTGACCATAACACAATAATATAGAGGACTTTTAACACCCCACTTACATCAATGGACAGATACTCCAGATAGAAAATCAATGCTTGTCCACAAGACAAGTCTCAATAAATTTAAGAAAATTGAAATCACATCAAGCATCCTTTCTGACCACAATGCTATGAGACTAGAAATTAATTCAAGGGAAAAACTGCAAAACCCACAAACTTGTAGAGGCTAAATAGTATGCCACTAAACAACCAATGGATCACTGAAGAAATCAGAGGAAATCAAAAACACCTGGAGACAAATTAAAATGGAAACACAAAGATCCAAACTCTACGGGACACAGCAAAAGCAGTTCTAGGAGAGAAGTTGATAGCAATCCAAGACTACCTCAGGAAATAAGAAAAATCTCAAATAAACAACCTAACCTTACACCTAAAGGAATAAGAAAAAAGAAGAACAAAAAAACTCAAAGTTAGTAGAAGGAAAGAAATAATAAAGATTAGAGCAGAAGTAAATGAAATAGAGACTTTAAAAAAACAGAAAAGACCAATGAAACTAAGAGCTGGTTCTCGGAAAGATCAACAAAATTGTTAAGCTTGTAGTTCAGACTCATCAAGAAAAAATGAGAGGCCACAGATAAATAAAATCATAAAATTGCCATTTGCAACCACATGGATGGACCTAGGTGGTATTATGCTGAGTGAAATACGTCAGACAGAGAAGAACAAATACCACATCATCTCCCTAGATGTGGAATCAAAACACAAAACAAACAAAGCAAAATGTATTACATATAGAATGGATAAACAACAAGGTCCTATTGTATAGCACAGGAAACTATATTCAATATCCTGGGATAAACCATAATGGAGGGCTTCCCTGGTGGCGCAGTGGTTAAGAATCCACCTGCCGGGCTTCCCTGGTGTTGCAGTGGTTGAGAATCTGCCTGCCAATGCAGGGGACACAGGTTCGAGCCCTGGTCTGGGAAGATCCCACATGCTGCAGAGCAGCTAGGCCCGTGAGCCACAACTACTGAGCCTGCGTGTCTGGAGCCTGTGCTCCGCAACAAGAGAGGCAGCGATAGTGAGAGAGGCCCGCGTACTGTGATGAAGAGTGGCCCCCACTTGCCGCAACTGGAGAAAGCCCTCACACAGAAACGAAGACCCAACACAGCCAAAAATAAGTAAATAAAATTAAAAAAAAAAAAAAAAGAATCCTCCTGCCAATGCAGGGGACACAGGTTTGAACCCTGGTCTGGGAAGATCCCACATGCCACGGAGCAACTAAGCCCGTGCGCCACAACTACTGAGCCTGCGCTCTAGAGCCCACGAGCCACAACTACTGAGGCCCGTGTGCCACAACTACTGAAGTCCGTGCTCCTAGAGCCTGTGCTCCACAGCAAGAGAAGCCACCACAATGAGAAGCCCGCGCACCACAATGAAGAGTAGCCCCCCGCTCGCCGCAACTAGAGAAAGCCCACGCACAGCAACAAAGACCCAACGCAGCCAAATATAAATTAATTTTTTAAAAAACATAATGGAAAAGAATATAAAAAACAATGTATATATGTGTATAACTGAATCACTTTGCTGTACAGCAGAAATTAACACATCATAAACCAACTATACTTCAATTAAAAAATAATGAAAACAGACCCACAGGTACAGGGAACAAACAGGTGGTTGCCAGAACGGAAGGAATGGGGAGGTGAGCAAAATGGTGAAGAGGACTGAGAGGTCCAACCTCCAGTTATATAATAAATAAGCACGGGGATATAATATACAGCATAAGGAATATGGTCAGTAATGTTGTAACTTTTTATGGGGACAGATGGTTACTAGACCTATGGTGGTGATCATTTCATAACGTATGCAAACATCAAATCACTTTCACTGATGAATAAGAAGCATCAGTTTCCTCATAAGTGAAAAAAAGATTTATTCATTCATCCTACTAATACTTATTGTGTTTCTACTATGTGCCACACAATATGCTAAGCATGCAGATACAGCAATGAACAAGAGAGATCAAAAGCTTACTCTAACAGAGCTTATACATGTGTAGGGATAATAATCGTACCCACATCATAGGAGTATTGTGAGGATTAAATGACAAAATTCATGAAATACCCCTAGAACACTACCTGGCACATGTAGAACTTCAATTATTATTATGATGATGATGATTATATCAGAATATTATATCCTGATAAAAGCACATGATCACAAGATCAAAGTAGGGTAATGAAGTGAATAGGAAAGTTCTTGACACCCAGGGATAAAAATAATGGAAGCTTCTCTTGATTCATCTAATTTAATACATATTTATTGAAAGCCTATTATATGCCAAGTACTGTTCTAGGAGCTTGAGTTACAGAAGTGATCAAGAAAGAAAAAATGTCAAGGTAACGTAAAATGTTGGTTATCTGGTGTAGGAAGTCCCTATTCTATCTGTAATAGCCCCTGTTTCTGTGACCTTAATTGACATGTCAAGCAAAGATCAAATGGCCGTCATCTTCATCAAAGATAACTTTTTAGGATCTCTGTGAACACCCATTTGGTGCAATCGTTGTCTCAGAGAGAGAAACTTTTGGTAAACAAGGATTAGTTATTTTGTCCAAGGAGAAAGAAATTCCATTGACACACAGATTAAAAACCTGATACCCCATGGAAAATTACAAAACAAAAAATTAGGTTAAAAGTAAGTCAATCAAAGAATACGTATGTTTCCTAATAGTAAAGTTTTTTTTTAATCTCTTGGGCACCATTCTCTGTCACGGCAACTTATGACTTTTGACCCAAACTCCCCCTGTTCCATAGTAAAACCTGGCCAAGCTGCTGTTTTAAGCAACAACTTGTAGTAATCCACAGATCTCTTCCATCTCAATTGCCTGCAGAAGTCCCACAGTTGAAACCGCAGCTACCGTCCACCATCCTAGTCCCATCTTTTCAAGAGCTGCCCAATCTAAAGGAAGGGATATTATTCACGAACTAGAGAATAAATCTAGGAAATAATCATAGAAAATGTTCCACCTCACTAATAAACAAATGAATTCAAATTAAAACCATGAGGCATGATTTTTACCTAATACATTAGCACAAACAAATCATGTTTTTTGTAAAGATAATTCCCAGTACCATCAAGGAAGCAGTTAAACGGGTAATCTCATCTTGCTGATGTCAATGTTAATTAGCCTTTAGGGTAGAAATCTGACAATTGTATCACATGCTATTAACTTTTCCATACTTTTTGATCCACTAACTCACTTTGTTGGAATCTACCCTAATTTTGAACAAAAACATATGCACGAGGATGTTAGTCACGCCATTATGTATATTAATAAGATTAGAAATGATTTAAATGTCAAACAATGAGAGAACTGCTAATAAATTATGGCATATTATTCAACCACTAAAACATGAAAAAATTTTAATATAGCTTTTATAATCTACTTCACTTATACTACACTTCATTCCAAAAAGTGTGGTAGGGATATGATGCTAAATGGTTTTTTAAATGCCTAATACATTATTATATATGAAACATATTTTTTAACATGTACTGGAAGGAATTGTAGCAAATATTAAATAAATCAGTGAGATTATGGATGACTTTTTCTTTGTTATTTTCCATTTTTTTGGAAAATTCTTATGTAAATTTGTAAAGAAAATATGCATTTATAAAAGTAATTCCAATAAAAATTACTTTAAAATTAATTATTAAACTTGCTACAGTACACTCTGCAGTCAGATTTGCAAGGCATAACAGAGCTCGGAAGTATGAGAACTCACTGTGAAACCTCAGGACCTACATGCCATCATCAGGACAGGAAGTCCAGACTCATTCATTTTCAAGATCCCATCATAGCATTTTTCTAGATTCCACATATGTGTTAATACAAAATACTTTTTTCTCTTTCTGACTTACTTCACTCTGTATGAAAGTCTCTAGGTCCATCCATGTCTCTACAGATGACCCAATTTCATTCCTTTTTATGGCTGAGTAGTATTCCATTGTATATATGTGCCACATCTTCTTTATCCATTCCTTTGTTGATGGACATTTAAGTTGCTTCCATGTCGTGGCTATTGTAAATAGAGCTGCAATGAACACTGTGGTGCATGTGTCTTTTTGAATTATGGTTTTCTCTGGGTATATGCCCAGGAGTGGTATTGCTGGGTCATATGGTAGTCCTATTTTTACTTTTTAAAGGAACCTCCATACTGTTCTCCATAGTGGCTGTATCAATTTACATTCCCACCAACAGTGCAAGAGGGTTCCCTTTTCTCCACACCCTCTCCAGCATTTATTGTTTGTAGATTTTTTGATGATGGCCATTCTGACCGGTGTGAGGTGATACCTCATTGTAGTTTTGATTTGCATTTCTCTAATAATTAGTGATGTTGAGCATCTTTTCCTGTGTTTGTTGGCCATCTGTATGATCTTATTTGCAAAGCAGAAATAGAGACACAGACACAGAGAACAAACGTATGGATACCAAGGTGGGAGGGGGGTGTGGGATGAATTGGGAGATTGGGATTGACATATATAAACTATTGATTCTATGTAAAAAATACATAACTAATGAGAACCTACTGTATAGCACAGAGAACTCTACTCAGTGCTCTGTGGTGACCTAAATGGGGAGGAAATCCAAAAAAGAGGGGATATATGTATACGAATAGCTGATTCACTTTGCCGTACAGTAGAAACTAACACAACATTTTAAAGCAACTATATTCTAATAAAAATTAATAAAAAAAATTAAAATCCCATCATAGGACAGGAAGTGAGGAGGCAAAGCTGATACAGATTAATACTTGTCACTGCCTGTTTGTTTGGTTGGTTAGGTTTGTTTTATTTTTTAGCCTATCAAAGAAAAGTCTTGGAAAATTAGAGGATTTGTTAAGAACTTATTCTAATCACTAAGTCAGAACAATTCTAGGTAAATTTTCTAAAATGAGTGCATTTACACCAAGCTTGAAATTAAATACAACAAATCTCAAAAACTTTGATAGCACTCAGAATCCAAGAACAATTTATTTTAGATCTGCCATCTAAGCAAGGCTCTTTTCAGAACAAAACTTTTTCAGTTCACAGGGTTTTATAATACGTTCAGAAGTCTCTTTAGGTCCCGCTGAGAAACAACAAAGCAGCCATACATTATAGACTTTAGCTGTATGCATCCATCAATCAATCAATCAACCAATACTTGTTATAATAAGCCTTTCAATGGGGAAAAGGTTGGAGATAAGAGAGGGGAAAGTTATATAAGAGGGAAAAGACTATGAAAAAAAACAGAGCAGTTCAAGAAATGATTAAAAATAAAATTTTTAAAAAACCTTGCAAGGATGGCTACACATTTTAATTTTTAGAGGCTAAACAAATGATAAAATGTCCCAATGGTTCCCCATCTTACTCATGACCAAAACCAAAGTCTTTATGGAACCTTCAAAGTCCTACTTGATCTAGACCCCATTTACTTTCTGGCCACATCTTATAGATGTCTTCTCCTCCTCAGATTCACCTGCACGGTTCTTTTTTACTGACACCCTCCTCGCCCATGTGTTTTATTTGTTCACCGCCGTATTGCTCGGGGACAAGTCAGAAAACCAGGAACCACACTAGGTATTTCAGCAGAAGGAATTTCATATAAGAAATCAGTTAGCTCAAAGAGTGGAGGACTTAAGAAGCAAAAAGAGAACATCAAAGTAACCTAGATAATGGCTGGAAGAAGCTGGTGTTTTCTTCCCTCCCCCTTGGGCTGAGTAAATATGAGAGTTGTTTCAGGTTATGTGAACCTAAACGAAGCTTGAAGGGGTGGCCCTGTGGAGCGTGTACCTGGACCTCAGGGGAGCAGATGACTCCTGGCTGCTTCTGGTACCTCTGCGGTCATTATGAGGCTGCTTCTGGAAGTACTGGTAAAACTGGAACCAAGCGCTGCTGGGTCAAAGCATCAGTGCTGGGCAATCCTGACAGAACTATCAAGAAAGAGGAAGAAAGAATTCCCTCTTCCCCTCTGCCTCTCAACCTTGCTCTCATATCCTTTATTGGCAACACCTTCCTGAAAGCCAGCTGGAGATAAAAAATATACCTGTGTGATGTAATTTATAGAGTTGCAGTTCAGCACGGCATAGAAGAATATATTTGGACCTGAGAGAGAACAGCTTAGCCACCCTACCCCATAATTTTGGCTTCTCAACACCCATAAACACCCTGCTACATATATTTGAACTTATACATAAGAACAAGTGAAAACACTCCCACTCTCTCTCCAGTAAGAGGAGACTGAAGCCCTAACAATAATTATTTGTATAAATCAGACACATCTCATCTAAATATTCTGTAACCTAAAGAGTAAATTGAAATTTAACTAACAATAATTCTATATAAACAATACGAGGAAATAAAGAATAGAAAATAAATTTGTTAAGATATATAAAACTATACACACATGCACATACATACAACAAGGAAAGAAGAAAATTTGACTAATAGATTTCTCAATTCTCTAGTTTGTCACAAAGCTTTTGATATATGTAAGTTCTTTCTTATACTACCCATTACATGTTCTCTTTGCCTTAATGTTTAACTGGTTAAGGTCCTTTTAGTTTTTTAGCTAATGGGATGATTCAAAATTTTATTCCTGAAGGATAAGAATCTTGAATGGACCTCATCTTTTTTTTTTAAACGTCTTTATTGGAGTATAATTGCTTTACAATGTTGTGTTAGTTTCTGCTGTATAACAAAGTGAATCAGCTATGTGTATACATATATCCCCATATCCCCTCCCTCTTGCGTCTCCCTCCCTCCCTCCCTAACCCACCCCTCTAGCCTTATCTTTTTTTTAGTAGTTCTAGTTCTCATTAAATTTTACCATTGAACATGAAGTACTATGACCACACAGAATGGCCTGTATTCCCTATCCCCAGTATGCGGCAGCAATACGATTTTCCCAGGGGATCCGGAGTAATCACTCCAGCCAGTAGAATAACCCCCTCCTTTGTCTGCTAGATCTTTGGCAAGAGAAGACCAAGGTGGCCATGTGTAACCTCAATTTCTTACTGAATAGAATCATCATCATGTCTTCCAGTAAAAACATTCCTCCCTTGGAAACCAAGACCTTCAAACTGAACCAGCCCAAAGTTGTAGGGCTGGAGAAGTAAAAAATTGGCAACCAGGTAATAAGAGAGCAGCCACTCCCAGTAAATCACCTTGAATTTCAGGACCCATGTATTCTGGCTGTGTGAGAGGTGTCCAATATATATTTTGGTAACTTGCTACATAGACCATATCCTCTAATGTAGAACCGCAACCCTTCTGGGTGTTGTCACCCAACTGGCTCTATAACTGAGTCTTTTATAAGACATTGTTCTCTTCCTTATGGACCTTGGAATACAAATCATCCCAGTTAATTCCATTGCCATGTGCCTATCTAGGATGGCAAACTATCCCAGTTTGCCCAGGGTTGTCTTGGTTTTAACAACAAAAAGTCTCACATTACCAGAAACCACTTAGTCTGGGGCAAACCAGGATGGCTGGTCACCTTACTATTACTATACTTCTTTTGCTATAAAAGAAATTTTTCTTCCAATATTTGCAGAATTCCATGATAATTATTAGGACATTCTCTAAGTACAAGGATGATGGGGCTGCCAGAAGCATTGTAGGAAGGAAAGAAAATTCCAGTTTCATGTATATTCCAGTGAAGAAAAGTCATTTTCTGCCCTGTAACAGAAATGTCCAATGTAATCAGCCTTCCATCCCCCTATTTACTGAATTCCTGAAGGCTTCCTTTGGTTAGATTTTTAAATGGGATATAAAGAGTTTCAAATTCATGCCCATTCTAAGAAGTCCATCCATGTATCTTTACCCTGGACCTTGTTACCAATATTCTATTCCAACTCTTCCAAGGTTATGCAGGCAAACCACGAGCTACCGTCCATAAATCAGTGTATGGCCACACCTTTGGCCATCTTTCAGTCCAGATAAAGTGAAAACAAAATATACTACTCAAGCTCTGCTAACTGATTGGATTTTCCTTTACCACCATTTTTCTAGGAAACTATTTTTTTGAAGCTTTAATGCTGTATTAGTCCACTTCTAGTTGGTTTTAGTATATAATGCAGAACCATCTGCAGACATGTGTCTATGTCAGATCCAGTAAGAGCTCTGGGTACCCCCTGTTGCAACTGACTTGTTACTTATAGAGCTGTTTTTGCTTGATGACTGCTTATTGCATATATGTATATGCATGCCAAACTTATGGCTTTTGTGGGTCAAATAATTCCCAGTTTATCATGATCAGCTCAGGTCACATGGTCATTTGATGTCCCACTGTCCAGCCTTCAGTCTTTAACAAGGCTCAGTAGCAAGTCGGGAGTTATTTCTCAAAAGTTAAATGGTTATATTCAGGGGAGGGTATGGCCTCCTCCATGGAATGCACTGGAATTCTTTTGCTGAGGCCTGCCAGACTCTCCAAACAGCATCGGCTCTGCTGGGTCATAAGGCCCCGAGCGAAAGAGAAAGAACAGCTTACCCTGTAGCCCAGATGTACTGCACAACCTTTATCTCCCCCTGTGGTTCCACTCAAAACTGGCAACTGTAGAGGTTACTCATAACATGGGTCAGAACATCATATTCCAATATAGTACATGTTGCTTACACACAACTATATATAAAATAGATAAGTAATAAGGACCTACTGTACAGCACAGGAAACTCTACTCAGTACTCTGTAATGACCTATATGGGAAAAGAATCGAAAGAAGTGTGGATATATGTATATGTATAACTGCTTCCCTTTGCTGTACACCTGAAGCTAACACAACATTGTAAATCAACTATACTCCACGAAAAATTAATTTTAAAAAAATCCAAAGAGGCCCACCATGCATTATGCTTTGTTTTTAGTGACAGACATGTAAGATGCTTTAACTTGTCTTTCACTGTAGAAAGATAGTCTGACATACTGCAGATCACCGGAGTCCCCCTGGAAACTCTACTAAGAAGATGCCCTTGGATTATGTGGCCTTTGTCTCCCACCCTCTGACTTACGTGTGTTTCAGTACGATATAAAGTAATTTCTGGGTTCTGGCTCAACAGAAAAAAATTATATGATGTTATCAATTTAGTGGGCCAGTATGATATTCAGCATAATGTTAAGATGATTAAGATGGGTCTAAAATAAATTACAGCAGAGAGTAAAATGGTGAGGATGAGCTCTCGTCTTCATCAGGGGAAAGCAAACTGCTTTTGGAGGTCCTTGCAAATTTACAGGGGAAAATATTTGCCAGACAAATCACAATATATCAGGGGCCAGAGACTGTGTTGATATGATTAAGTTTATAATAATCCACGGTATTTTCCAACATCCAACTACCTTTGCACAGGCAAAACGGGCTGGTTAAATGGGAATGAGATAGGACTCACCACCCTTCACCTCTCATATCTTGAATGTGGCCTCACCTCTGCTGTAACCGAAGGGAAACGGTACTGCTCTTGGACTATTGCCCTGGTATGGAGGAGAGCTCAGAGGTTTCCACTTAGCCATTCCTATGATTATGACCTTCCTCTCACAGGTCTGAGGGTCAATATGGAGATCTTGCCAGTTGCCTGTTTCAATTACACAAGCCTGAAAGCGTGTGTCTGCAGACCTTCTGAACTGTTAAACAGACATAGATTTAATTCCATTTATCCTCTGACCTCCATAAGGACCCACGTGGACTGATGGCCACAGTGCCATTTTGGGTCCCACTTCCAAGTCAGTGACTGGGTATCCATAAAAGCCCTGGTAAATTCCTTTTCCTGAGTGTGTTGTCATCATAATAAATCGCCACAAGTCCATTTTAGGAAAGCCTTGAAGGACGTCTTGCAGCGTGTACTTATGGCAACATTGCATAGGTCTGTCTCAAGGGGAACTGGAGTCCCATCCAATCAAGGAGATATAGGTCAGTGTGCTGAGTTAGGCCTAGAAAACAGGTAAGAGACTGAAAATCTCCATTGTGTTGATTTATGTCAGGATTTGGGCTACTAGATCCAGAGGATTTTCTGCAATATGAATAAAGTAATAATATTCAGATTATTGGTAATGGGCTTGCTCATGTATTTCATCCTGAAGGATAATTAGTTACTTCTCAAAATGCCTGGGTATCAAAACAGTCTGATTTCCACTTCACCCCTTGTGACCACGATGGCCATTGCCTCACCTGATCTCTGGTGGTTAAGGACTGACACAACCTCAGCCATTCCAGGATCCAACCATCCATATTGATACCAAGAAGCCAATCTCAAAGCACATTACCATTTCAAAGCACAAAAGGATTTTTTTTTAATGTGTGTGTGTGTGTCTCTGCATACTTGAGATCATAACCAACACACACTTTTGTATCTCTCTGTTTCAGGCAACATGTATTAAGAGGACTTGTCCCATGCCATTCCATATTGTGACAGCATGTTATTTAATTTTAGTGTAATGATCAATCATCTTTCCACACCAAAGACTGAAAGAGTACTTGGAGGTAATTATTGAAGTAACCAGGTTTGAAAGGATATGGGAAGAAATTAGATTTAGAACCTTGAAAGAATTAGCCTTGAATGAGAGGAAGAACATCTTTTTTCTCTGAAACAACAAGGAAGCTGGGTCGAAGGAATGGCAAGAAAAACTAGAATGTAAAGACAGTAAAATTTCTCTATTAATTAAAAAAAAAAAAAAGGATGTGGTCAGAGGATTTGGACAGGAGTCAAAGAGCAGGTTTACCCATGTCCTCACTGCTGTGGGGAACGAGGAAACACACAGAAATAGACTTATTCGCTGCACCAAAGCGTAGCGGCAGTTATAACTGGGTGAGGTTGGAGAGATTAAAGGTGACTGTTATTTTTCCAAAATTTCCAAATACACATTAATTTATTATTTTTATAATCAGAAAAATATACCATAAAAATGTAGAGACAAAAAGAGAGAATCATCTTACCAGTAATGTGTGGGTGGACCCCCCTGGTAAGTGAAGAGTTACAGAAGCTGGTTAGGGTCAACTGTCTCAGCCTGAGCAAGAAATTCCTGGGCGAGACATATTGCACCCTAAGCCAAGGTAGTGGTAGTCACGATGGAGAGAGGGGGATGAATATTTGGGAGGTAGATGCAAAAGGAAGATGATTGGTTGGCATAGTGAGAGGGGATTGGAGCAGAGACAAGAGAAGAAGAGGTTTCTGACCTGAGCACCCGGTTGGATAACCAGACCTGTCACCAACACCAAGAGATAAGATTAAAAAAAGGCAGTTTCAGGCATGGGAGACTCAAGTATCTGGGAGATTTCAATGTGGAAATCATCAATACTCGATTTGAGAAATGCAGAGAGTGTGGAGAGTTGAAGGTTCATGGGCTTTGGACTAAGACATTCCTGGGTTTAAATCCTACTGCTGCCTCTTACTAACCGTGGGCCAAATATTTCTCTCAGCTTCCATTTCTCATCAATAAAATGAGGATAAATAATAAATAATAAGAATATTTGCCTGAGCCGTTGCTTGTGTGGTAAGGGAAATAACACATGTAAGCTGTAAGCAAGTGCTTAGTAAACCTGTAATAAATATATTGATGTTATTCATCATTATTATTATTGCGTGCTATGTGATGATGGGCAGATGGGTCAATTTCTCAAAGCCTCAGGTTTTTAATAAACTGGAGATAATAAAGTGTACCACACAATTGAACCGAGCCCTAAATGAGCTGTCGTCTAATCCAAAATCCTGCTCCACAGTGGTCATCGTGCCAAGGATGCCAATTTGTTTGCGTCCTTTATCGTTATTATTGTTGTGATCTTTTCAAATTCATTAGTCACCAAAGTATAAAAATGAAACATTACAATATTCTTGTTCACCAAGTTCACTGAACTTTTTAATATTTTAATTGGATATATTCCCTTTTTACCTTGCGTAAGAAGTAAATGGCCTTTATCTCAGCTTTTAGAAGGGTGTTTGCTTTTTATTAATTTATTTAAAAATTCTCTAATTAGTTTGTTTATAAGACTAGTTAATTTTTGTAATTCTTGTCTACTTAATCTTTTAAAATTTTATGCTGTTTTTTCATGCACACAGATGGATTTTTTAAATTTTTAATCCTGTCTACCACTGTTTTCCTTTGTGATCGTCCTATTTTTATGCTTACAGCATCCTTGCCCACATCAACATACACTATTCTATTAACTTTTTATAGTAATTTTAATTTTATAGTAATTATAATTTGTTAGCTAGAGTATTTAAACCATGGAAAATTTAGTTAGTTACATTAGTGATGTGAAATTTTATTTGCTTCAGATTTTTCCAACTAACCAATTTTCTCAGTACCATTTGTTTTTGTTTTCACAATATCCATCCCTTTTCCCATTTATTTGTGATGCTTCTTTTATTAAATACTAACTTTTTATACTATGATATGTTTCTAAGCATTCAACTTGGTTTTGACAATTATAAAATGCCACATTGTATTTTAAATTACTACATTCTAAGTGGCTGGGAAGTCAAATCCCATGTCCCTAATCTCCCCTAAAATCCTTCTTTTCAAAATTTTACTTAGACAGTCTTTGGTGTGTTTATTTTGAAATTAATTTTTCAACTCTTTTACTGAGTTCTAATACCCAATTCCCAATTAAATATAGGATGGCTTTATAAGTTTTAATGTGGGAAGAATTAGCATCTTAATATTATTCAATCTTTCCTTTCATCAACATGATAGATTTTTTTCACATCTTCTGTAATTCTCACAATATTTCAGAGGTTTACTTTATGTAGATCCCAAACCTTTTACTTAGGGTTATTCCTTGGTATATGTTTGTCATTTTGTGAATAAGATCTTTTCTTTACCAACTGTAACCGTAAATGATTATCGCTAGCCTTAAAAAGAAAATCTTTTGATTTTCTTCTTGATCAGTGTACGGAAGTTATGTCTATATTACAAAGGAGTCTAGATGGTGTTCCCTGATTCATGTGCATCTTGATAATTTCGACATCTTTAAAAAGTCATAACAAGAGTTGGAATTTTAAATCTGCCACAGATCTTCAGAGTTTTGGTTACAGAATGCTGTGAAATAATACTTGTACGTATTCATCTCAGTTTGCTCCTCAAGAACATAGCCCTTCAACCAGATTTTGCTGCAAAAGATACATACTTTTCAAGGGAAAAACGTGGATCAACACCCAAGATATTATTTGTTAAGGTTCCCAAATGAAGTCTTCAGTCTAATCAAAAATCCCCTCTTTCATTTCTAATCCATCCAACCTCCCCTTTGCTCAATACATCAGAAGGCGGGCATCCTGCCTGCCACCTCAGGTAACGCCACATAACTGTCCAGAAGTGGCTGGCAGGTCCTGTCAGGAGACACCGTAACCCTCCCAGGAGCCAACTCCTGCACTGACATTTCCAGCCCCTGGAATCTGCAGGAAATGCTCCCACATCACAATGCTTTTACTTCGCCATTTGCTTCACCCTTGCAAATCTGTAACTCCTCATTTTACATTCCTTTACATTCTCCCATTTATAATCTAATTGTGTTAAACATTTTCTCTATATACATTAAGAACCACAGTAGACGGTATCATAATTTTTCCTTTTAACTTTCAAACTTTGTTTTTGTTTTTTTGGCCATGCCGCACTGGCATGTGGGATCTTAGTTCCCTGACCAGGGATCGAACCTGCACCCCGTGCAGTGGAAATGTGGAGTCTTAACCACTGGACCGCCAGGGAAGCCCCCTCAAACATAATTTTGAAAACTCGAAAAGGGTAGTCCATTGTCCTTACCCATGTCTCTGCTCTTTGCTTTGTCTGTTTTCTTTCGTGATGCTCCAGGGTTCCATCTGTTAGCATTTCCTTTCTGTTTAGAGAAGAGGACTCCCTTTAGACATTCTTTTAGGGTAGGTCAGCTGGCAACAAATTCTTAGTTGACTCTAGAGCTGAAATGTTATCTAAATAATCCAGTATCTAGGAATATACCTCCATAAAGAAAGAGTCCCCTTCAAATACAAACCTTTTGTGTGGGCTGTGATAAAGGAAACGGTTAAGTGGTGCTATCTGAAATGGTGGCTTCTGATGCCAGAACTTAAACTTCCTAGTTCTTTAGAAGCATCCTGAATAAGGAAGCCTCTCAATGAGGAATACTTGGTCTGCTGACCATAGGCTGTAATGCCCACTGTCACATACTGGGCTTTGGTAACCTGATTTTATACCAGGGTTTTACTTTTTATCCATGTACAAGCGATAAAAATGTAATTAGCACAGTACTTCATGGAGAATAAAACAGGAGGGTAAGAAAACATTACTAACCCACTTTTCAAAGGCTGTTGAGACTTCGGTCTTTCAAGTAGTAATGAAATCATAAACAAAATGAATTGTGATTTTTTTTTCTTTTTTGGCCGCGTTGGGTCTTCGTTGCTGCGTGCGGGCTTTCTCTAGTTGTGGTGAGCGGGGGCTGCTCTTCGTCATGGTGCACATGCTTCACATGGTGGTGGCTTCTCTTGTTGCGGAGCACGGGCTCTAGGTGCACGGGCTTCAGTAGTTGCAGCACGCGGGCTCAGTAGTTGTGGCTCGCGAGCTCTGGAGCAGGGGTCCCCAACCCCCGTACTGGTCCGTGGCCTGTTGGGAACCGGGCCGCACAGCAGGAGGTGAGCAGAGGGTGGGTGAGCGAAGCTTCATCTGCCGCTCCCCATCACTCGCGTTACTGCTTGAACCATCCCCCCCAACCCCACCCCGGTCCATGGGGAAATCGTCTTCCATGAAACCGGTCCCGGGTGCCAAAAAGGGTGGGGACCGCTGCTCTAGAGCGCAGGCTCAGTAGTTGTGGCATGCGGGCTTCAGTAGTTGTGGCTCATGGGCTCTAGAGCACAGGCTCAGTAGTTGTGGCTCATGGGCTCTAGAGTGCAGGCTCAGTAGTTGTGGCATGCGGGCTTCAGTAGTTGTAGCTCATGGGCTCTAGAGTGCAGGCTCAGTAGTTGTGGCATGCGGGCTTCAGTAGTTGTGGCGCACGGGCTCAGTTACTCCGCGGCATGTGGGATTTTCCTGGACCAGGGCTCGAACCCGTGTCCCCTGCATTGGCAGGTGGATTCTTAACCACCGCGCCACCAGGGAAGTCCCATGAATTGTGATTTTAAGTGTAGGTGTTTAGGTCAAGACCAAATGGAGTTGAGGCTTATTTTATACTAGTTGAGGCTAATATAAAATTAAATGCTTATAGGAAGGGAGTGGGCAATTACGGCCTTAAGTAGCACTAGGGAAAAAAATCAACACATCTTAGTTGAAGAAAATATTAATCTTAAAGATAGTAGCAACGATTTCACAATGTTTCTGTCATTGTGTCAGACGCTGAAAAGGACCGAATGAATCGAGACGCAGGCATTCCTTAGAATCCTTGCATCCTTCCGGAACCACAAAGAAGCCAGTGACAATTTTAGGACGGGATGCCACAGGCAGAGGTGATGTGCCTGAGCCTTTTGAAGTCATAAAAGCTGCATAGGCTGGACCCTCATTTTCAGACTTCACAGCACATCCCTACGCAACTGACAGCCACTGGTCACATCCATGGGATACAAAGGCCAGCGCTCTGTTTGATGCACTGGCTGTGATTTCTAGTCTTTCTTAATGACTGAAAAAAGCAGGTGGAGCAAGGAATACCATGTCCGCTAGTCTGGGAAGCTCTGTCTACTGATTTTGCTAACAGCTGTCTCTTCGGCTGGTTCAATTATTCTGTTAGAGTATCACTGGTAAGGTACAAAGTCATACGTGCTTATAGTTCTCATGACCCTGCAAGAGCTCTTTCATTAAAAAACAAAAAACTCAACGTGGAAAACTAGTATTATTAGATTAATGGGCTGTGTGGTAGCCCTCAGAGGAATAAGTAATTATGTTAAGTAAACCACAGCAACACAACTTTTTTTTTAAAAAAAGAAAAAAAGCCCACAAGTGAGAACTTGCCAAAAACCCTATTGTGAATGATGTAAATAATGCATCAATTTTTGACAAGCTTGTTTAATAGATGTTTGCTAAAAAAACTAATATATATTAATCATTCTCTGCCTCATTGAGTAAACAACGAAGTATCAGGATATACAAGAAGCCTGAATGCTTGTAGGGTTTTTTTTTTTAATAAAACTGATGTTATTATAAAAGTAATATAACAGAAAAATAGAACAAAAAAGAGGAGTGATTAAAAATATCCATCATGCTAAAACAGTATGGTTAACATGTGGGCTTCCTTCATTTTTTTCCCCAAAGCACTGTACATTCAATTTTGCACTGTAAATTTACTTCACATTAAAAAAGTAAATATTATCCCACATAGATACACAGCCCCCATAGTCATTATTTTTTGTGGCTATGATGTCCGTATAGTCAAAGTAACATAATTCTCTTAACCATTCTTTCCTTTTGTATTTAAATTGTTTACAATTTTTACAATCATGTTTTCAGCATGTTTAATGCAGTAGTTCATGAATATAATTTCTTCCACATGTTGAATGACTTGATTTAGAGATCTTCCTAGAAGTGAAATTACTGTGTTCAGTATTATGAAGTTTTTTAAGAATTTGGATACACTGCATATTTTTAATTATTTTTCTGATTATAAAACTATGTTTTCATGCTCATTTTTTCATGAAAAGTTCATTTTTTATGAACTATGGAAGGGAAAAAAATACCTGCAATCTCCTAACCCACAAATTACACAATTTTAATATTTTGGCATGTATTGTTCCAGTTTTTTTCTGCGAATATATTTTTTTCCCAAAATTAGGATGATAAAGTATACTCAGCTTGGTCATCTCCATTCTATAATCTTCATTATTATGGATATTTCTAATGTAATCACAAGGATCACAAATTTTAAAATTAAATTTAATCACTGATTCTACATACGAGTACAGTAAGTCTATTCACTCCCTTACCGCTGGATATTTAGGTTATATTGAAGTATTTTCAATTATATAAAATTATGTAATAAACGTTTTCTCACATAAATCTTTGACAATATCACTTGAGGAAAAGATATTAGGATTCTTCAACTGGAGTATCATTATTTTAAGACTATTGATATGTTTATCAATTTGTTGTTCAAAACTGTTCCTTCTGAGATGAAACACTTAATTTGACACACACACACAAAAAATGTTCTATCACTATTTGGACTTTCTAAAGTCTTAATAATTACTCTTTGGAAATGCAATGAGTCTATTACAGAATAAATCACAACCATATCATAATTTTCCATCAAAATAAAATCTCTGAATCAGTTTGCTAAGGCAGTTTAGTGCCTGGAGTAGGTAAATGAAAATACTGCAAGATTTAGTTTGAGCCATAATTTTTTGAAAAGAACTGTGCGTTAAATCAGAAAAAAAATAAAAGAGTTGTGGAGGATCTAATGACCTCCTTACCTATGAAATGAAAATGGGCAGCTCTCCAAGGCCAATGAGAAGACAGAGACGAGACAGAATTGGGGAGAAAGCAGGAGAGATTTGGACTGAATTTAGAAAGACTTTTATTACGAGAGCACACTGGAATTTTATACCGAAAAAGGGAATAAAAATAGCATTTAAGATTAAGGTATAAAACTCTAAAATTTGAGAGATCAATCAATAGTCAGGGAAAATGTTTCAGAATTGTAAGGCTTTTAACCAAACTTCTTCCATACTCTGGATATTTTAACTCTGACAGTCATTAGCAATAACTATAAATCTTCACTTTCTATCACACACACACACACACACACGAGAATATAAAATACATCTTTGACCTTGTTGCCTGAAGGACTATTTACACATTATGGGTATCAACAGCATCTCCTATCTTAACTTTAAAATGCAAAATTGACCTGTTTTTCTAGATGAATGGTTTTAAAGACTGTTGCATCTATACTTCTTTAGCTGACTAATAACAGTAGCCCACTGTTCCACAATTTAGGATAGAATTGTAGATTCTACCGTGGCTCTCACAACAGAAACTGAAGAAGCCCTGTCCCCAACACAGAAATAATGAAACAGCTAAAATCTCTTTTAACGGGAAAGGGGAGGGATTGGCGAGAAAGGGGTAGGTTTTTTGTGGCCCCTACGCTCCTGTGTATAACCCTCGTGGCGTCACAGAACAGTCAAAACTACCGTAATCACTAGCATTTTCAGTCTGCACTTTGCAGGTCTCCTGAGATTACACTGGGAATTTCATTTCAGTTGAGCTGAGTTGACTTTGGTAAACTATTTTTACCAGGTATCCTTCATGTTCTGTTAATTCCTCTGTGACATATTTTTCCTGTCCCTTGCATTAACCACTTTCACTGTATTTTCTTCAATATTCCGATTTTTGAACTTAAACCACTAAGTGATATTTAATTCATTCTTAACTAGGGTGAGACACAGCATATGTAAATCTCTCTTCTGTTGGGTACCAATGAGAAAGCAAAAGAGTTCATGAATTAGATCCTCAGTGGAAGCATTTATTTTCTTATCTATCAATGATTATTAAGCCACATGCTCCTCTATAAAAATGAAGGGATAATAATAAAATAAGACAGTCACCCCCCCACTAAGAATTCTGGTAGCTCAGCTAAGGAAGTACTTCTGAATTAAGTTGTTATGTCCAAATAATTCCCGAGTTTATTTACAAAGTTGTGGAAAGGTACATTGACAAATTGGACTGGAACAGAAACTGTATCAAAAGTTCACAATCAAACTAAAAGTTCTAATATGCTTCAGTTGTGAAAGCTTCTGTAAATATGCAAATTTAAAAAAATCATCATAGGACAATATGACTTGAAGCACTGCTGGTTCTTCTATGCAGGTATAAGAAATAAGATGAATCTACAGTTGTTACCAGGGTTTCTTTTATGCCGATTATAAAATTTCAGTGATGAGGCTATATGATTCTTGAGGAATTAATGCCTTCTTTAGAAGAAAGACATATTTGTATACTTTCTGTAGGAACTAAGACATAAAGTTGACTTTTCTGTTTCCAAGTCTTTTGCATTAAACACTAATTTGCAAAATCTTGAGAGATAGGTTCATTCTCATCTGGATGTAACAGGATACTGTACTTTATAAAACGGACCAACTTTCATTTTAGAACTCTATTTCGGAAGTATTTTTTAAAGATTAAATTGATCTTTGTTGAGCTCTTCCTAGAGTACAGGAATATGTATTATCTTTGGGGTTTTTTTGTTGTTTATTTTAGCAAAAATCTTGAAGAGGTTCCAATTTCATCCCTTTTTACAATTAATTTTTACTTGATCCTATGACCACGTAAAAAATTATAAATATTAATTTTAATGCTACTATTGATTCAACCTCTAGTGTATGTTGGGCGTTGGTACACTTTACCCGTGTAGTAGCTAATGCATAGTCTTGTAGGCTGCTCTTCACACAGAGAAGAAAAGTTACCATTTTCCTTGGCCTTGAGGTTTTGCAAGCGCTTCCTGCTCTGAAACAGAATATTCATGTCCCTGCTCCCAACTTCACTGCTCCTTCCTTTAACAACCTATGTTTTAATAAAATTTACATTCAGAAGTTAATGTATTATGATGCTACCCAGGCTTTAAAATGTTTCCACGTGGGTGCTATCATTTGGCAACAGCCCTGAGAGGTTAAGACAGATGGGATGGTCCCCATCTTACTGGCGAGGAACTGGGGCTCAAAGAGATTCTGAGACTTACCTAAAGTCACACAACTGGGAAACACTAAACTCAGAGCCTGAATTCTCCAACTCCAACCTCTAAGCTCCATTCACCCGCAAAGTAGAAACATCAGTTTATTCACCATCAACTTTCAGAATTATGCAAACTACATGCAAATCAGGACATCCATGAACTAATTAGAAAGTATCAGGTAACGTGCCACACAGCATATGAGAAACATTACATAAATATTAATTCTGGGGATATTTCCTACACAAACTGAACGCACACGTGAGCTGCCTCCTCACACTGAAACTAAGTGTTGAGATGATACACCCTTCGTATTTTTTGTCTTTTCATTGTGTTTTATATAATTTTTGATAAATCATAAAAACAGAGAAAGGTACAGAGCATACTTAGGACAAACATACATATCCCTACCATTGTAGTCGTTGACAATGGCAAAGATTATGTCATGCTTACATTATGTTTTTAGATGAACAAATAAACATTACGTATAAAGCTGAAATATCATTTGATTCCCTCTTACCCACAACTTCTGTTTCTTTCCTTCTCCCTCAAGAGTTAATATCATAAATGTGGTATGTGCTTCTGGTCTATCTTTATGTTTGCACACACACACATACACATGCATATACATCTATAGATCCATGAAAAATATAGGACAGAGGGTTGTAGAATATGTTTAAAATTTTACATAAATGTTGCTACACTGCACTTACTATTATATGTTTTCTTTTTATTCAACATCACAATCGAGAGCTACCCATGTTCCTAAATATCAAACTATATTCCTGTGTTAGAATGTAAAATGCAATACGTTGTAATAAACCATTCCCTCACTGATGGATATTTAAGCTTTTCCCATTTTCTAATCTACGTATAACCAGTTAATCAGGGAGGCTCAACTCATTGCAGTAAAATCAAGTGTCAGTAATGTAGCCATTGACCTTCATCTGTTCTCCTATTGACCTTCTTGCCCTATAGCCACAGGAAGAGAAATGGGGCAGAGTGTAAAAAGCAGAATGTCCCTGGACTTCCCCACTAGCCTAGATTCAGACAGAAATTGCTCCTGTGCAGGTAGTAGGGGAGCCGTGGCAGAAATGACCTGTGTCACTAAAAGTTAGTTCTCCTCTGCTGTGGGGTGCATGGAGGGTGAAACCCCCAGACCTCTTCAGAGGACGCATGGCCAAGTGATTGTTCTGGATGATGAAATGGAAGCCGTGAAATTCTTCATACTGGAAGGAATGGACCACTTGGGCTTGTTACTTGTTGGATCCATGTAAACAGTCTGGCTCCTTGGGACATAATGTTGCCTTGAAAGAGCCACTATATATTCTTGCTGATGTAAAGCTGGTTGTTATATGGCCTTTTTTACAGCAGGTGCGTCTCTTGTCCCTCAGGAAAGACTGTAATCAAAAATCTCATCCACCCTCGGGGTCTCCTCCCCACGCTGGCAAGTGGAGGGGGGATGTTTGGGCACCTTCTTAGCCCCATGGGCCCTGTTGTGCCATCTCTTCCCAAAGCGCTGACCAGGCGTGTCCAGCTCTGAAGGGCAGTGCCAGATCCTCTGTCTCTCGGGCACCGTAAACTATGGGAGTGAGTTTCTGGGGATCTCACAGAGAAAATGAATAGCTTCTCTTCACAAATCCTGAGCTCTCTGAATTGTGTCAAGTCTGTCTCACCTCTCAAGCCTCTTCTTGTATCAGCTTGGAGGGTGGTGAGGAGAGAGGGCCAGTTATGGAAACTGGACTCTCTCAGTCCACCTGTAGGAAGGTTCTGAACCCAAGTTCAGTGGTTCCCAGACTCTAACGCAGGCCGTTCATTCACGTGCACCAGACAGCTAGGGAATCTGGGAAGGTGTGTCCTTGTGTGGCCATGGGGGAGTGCCCCTAGAATATACCTGGAAGTAAAAGTCTTGGGTCATAGGGTCATCTAATGGTAATCATTAGTACCATTATTTGCAAAATTCTCCCAAAAAACTACCCCCAAACAAGTCTCTCTGGCTCTTCTGCTTCTGCCCTCCCACCTTGCCCCTGGGATGCTGGGTCAGCTGTGAGGACCCCTGGCTGGGGAGTTGTTTTCTCCTCTTGGGATCACCGATACCCTGCTTCCCTGTGACGTCCCTAGAAGTCACCTGCCTCAAACACTCCACCATCAACAAAAGAGGCAGAGGCTCAGGGACACAGGCCACTCCTGGACGGTGTGACCGCTCTCCGCCGGGGTGGTCTGTCCCCCTCGCCTAGTCCCACTGTGGGTCCTGAGTGGGGAGGGCAGGAAGGATTGCCCTACCTCCGTAGTGGGCCCCTGATGGTCGGTGGTGTCGGGGGAGCCCACAGAAGTGGGAAAATAAACCAAGTGGCCCAGACAGGTCCCTAAGGGCAGTGACCAACATCACGGGTCAGTGTAAAAGACAGGAAAGATGTAAGAATGAGGCTCAAAACAGGTATGGGCCAAGAAGGAAGAGAAAGAGGGGGGGCAGCTCCCTGGGTGGGGGCTTCACTGCGTGGGGCGGAGCCAACAGGCTCTAAGGTCAAACCCTGGAGGGAGGGGGACGGTACGTGGGCCTGGGCAGGCAAGTGAAGAGGCAGGATGATAAAACAGTTAGAGCATGTACCCCTCTACAGCCTGTTCCCACACACACCTGCCTGCTTTTCAGAAAGGAGAAATGAGGTGACACTACAGCTAGACCTCTCATTAAATCTCAGAAATTATTCGGTCGACCTTGACTCTGAATCAAAGGAAGCTTCCTGGTGGGCTTGTACTTCGATTCTACACATTCACTTTCACAGGTGGGAGGAGAATTTTATTGTAAAACGCCATTCGGGAACCATCCTCGAACTGAACACCGCCGGTATTCTATTCAAAATCGGAATCCAGGACATTGAAGACTGTGGGTTATTTGGGATAAGCTAATGGAGAGAAGCCCATCCTGTTTTCAAGGATTGTTTGATGTCTGTATGCTCTTCCACCGTTCCCGTTTCTCAGAAAACACCTGGGGTTTTCAATCTGATCAAGCTAACTGTGTCAGGTGTACAGTGGCGTACCTTTAATGCAAGCACGGGAACAGAGGCTGTCAACTCTGCCAGATCAACGAGGGAGAAATAGTCACTGATCTTGTCTTCTTTGCCAATAAAAAAAAAGAAATCCTCCCTGCCCTTGAGTAATTTATATAAGTTTTTAAAACTCTACTTTCCATACTGAAGAGTAAAATTGAAGCATTCTTATTTTGTTGATCTACTTTTTAATAGCCCAGAAAAGCTGATTTGAGTCAGTGGTGCTTCTGCTTACTCGGGTGCAGAAACACATGAGAGAAAAGGCCAATCCAGGGAGTTGACAGATTCCAATCTTCAGCTCTAAGGGGCCTGAGCTGCAGAAATGTTCTTCCATTAATGAAACTGGTTTCATGCCACTTCATTTAGCTTTTATTCAAAAAGCTGTTAAATAATTGCCAGTGAAGAGGGAACCAAAACCTAATAGTAATAACCATGCCAAAGAAAAATAACTCTGTCAAACTTTTTTTAAAAAATGTTGATCTGAAAAGACGAGATTGCCACCAGCATATTCCCAGCCCACTTCCTCACCTTTCTCACCTGCTTCATCCCTGTCTCTCCCCTACATGCCCCATTATTAGCTCTTTTGGGTTGATTCATATTATGGAATTTTCCCCTACATGACATTCTGAATATATCTTGTGACATTAATTACGGCTATGCAGTTATATGGAAGCAGTACATATATTGCTGATCGTACAACCGTTAGCTCTTGAAGCAGAAGAAAAACCAGATGGATGAAAATTATCCTTCAAAAAGCAGACTCAGACCAAAACACTCCATGAAAGTTGCATCCATTTGTGCTTTCCTTCTAGTATTTGGAGGGTTCCAAGATCAGAAAAACAAGTTTTCCCAGTAAGAAAGATAAATATTTAGTAAAACGCATTAAAAGAGTTTCACAATTTAATATTTCCTCTTTGCTTAAATAAAAAAACCTCTCAAATCTGCCAAGGACATAACTGCTACTGAAAAATGAATTAGCACCTGGTTTCCTCAAGTAGCTCACTGATCAGTCACCATCTACCAAGCACAGAGCCTGTGGTCTGTACACACTGGGAGACAGAGGCGTGAGGCAAAGTAGGAAGAAGAAGACATTAGAGCTGAGTGACAAAGTCTAAGGACAGGAAAGATGTACATATGTCATAAATTTAAAAAAAAAAAAAAAGAGAACCAAAGCAGTTGAGCTGGTAAAATTCACGTGCATAAGTAATCAAGGAATGTGAATCAGGGATCTAGGAAGCCTAGGACTTGGAATATTCAGCTCTACTTGGTGTTTTCTTATATGAAAAGTCCCTGTTTATATTAATTTTCTCACTGATGATCAAAAGAGGACTTGAAACAATTTAGCTTTCTATCTCTTTCGGATAATTAAATGACTTCAGTCACAGACTAGAATGAAGGACACCAGTTTGAAAACCATTGCATTGTAGCTTATTTTACAAATTCCAGTTTTTCTATTGAAGTTTCTTAAAATAGTTACATAAGAGTAAGTAGACAAAGAATTACCTTGTAAATATCTCTCTGAGGCTTCACACATTCATCATCTTCAGGTGCCCAAAGTGAGGGAACTTCATCTTTCAAGCTTGGAGACTCACCAGGATTTGATAAATGCCTTTCATGAGAATGGTGATCTCGCCAGACTTCTAGAATCAGAGAACCAGCTGGGCATAAGTAAGAGGCTTAGTTTTCCTACAAAATCTAACGTATGTGAACCCTTTTGTAGAGCCCTAGAATTTAAATGAAGACCTGAAAGCTGTGATCAGTATTTCAGTATTTTAAAAATGAGCTACACTAACAGAAAATAGAAACGACTAATAAACAAATCAGGAATGTTCCATGTTGCTAATAATCAAAGAAAAGCAATTTCAAACAAGATACTAATTTTTCCTAACAAATTGAAGGAAAATAATTTATTTTACAAGGTGAGAAAGTCAATTATTAAAACAGTTTTGAGAAACCATTTGGAAATA
Organism: Balaenoptera ricei; assembly: GCF_028023285.1. Lineage (NCBI taxonomy): Eukaryota > Metazoa > Chordata > Mammalia > Artiodactyla > Balaenopteridae > Balaenoptera > Balaenoptera ricei. The sequence goes on from NC_082644.1 coordinate 5,868,984, forward strand.
TATATTAAAGTTGGGGGGTATGAATTTGTGTAACAATTTTCACACTCAAAATCTGTCTTAAGGACATTATCAGCCAAAACCAGTTATATAATAATGTTCATTGTTCAGTTACTTTTAATAACAAAATATATTTTAAAAATTAAATGAGAGAATAGTGAAATAAATATTATTTAATACTATAAAACATAATAAACAACTCAAAATGATCCTTTAAAAAATCATTACTAAAACAGGTAAATGCTCAGTTCTGGAGTCAAAAAGCATACCTTGTGTACTGTTTGTATATGTGTACCCTGGAAAGAAATAAATGAAAATGGTAATGTTGGTTCTTTCTGGAAAACAGAATCAAATGTGATTTTCTTCTGCTATTTGCCTCTTTCTATTTTCCAAATTATCTGTATCCCCTTTGTAATAATAAGGTCATATTAAAAAGTAAACAAAGATAGTCTGTCTTTTATAGACTACTGAAGGTTAACGCAAAAAAACCTGCATGTGTTGTCTTGATATGAGTTGACTTTCTAAGGAAGAATTATTGGGAATTTTAGGAAGGACTTTGTGAACACAATTTTCATTCATCAAATAATATATATATTCAAGAAAACGTTGATCCTTGGTGTTGGACTGCAGGCCTCAGGCCTGTCGTTGCCTGGTCTTGGCCAAGACCAAAGAGAGAGCCCTGAGACAGTGACATCAAGGGTTTAATTGACGGGAATCTTACCTGTCAGAGTCAGAGGTCTGGAACAACACCCCACCGTGCCCTGCAGACGGCAGGCAGACGTAATCTTCGTAATCTTTTCTACTGGGGGAGAAGGAAGCTGCCATTTATAGGGGAATCAGTTACCAGGGAAACCAGCAGCTGCAGCAGGTCCCTCCCAGCCCCTCGACCATCACGAGGGCAGGTGTTTCCCTTTACTAAACCAGCAGGTGGAGCCGTTCTGGCCTAAGGATTAGAAGGTCCACTAGCTGGGCACTGGGCAAGCACGGTCATGTGAGTAGGTGTAGGTGAGGCTGGCACTGGGCAAGCAAGGGACGTACAGAGAGCAAGGGAACAGCCGTCCTGAGTGGCCTGACCATGCACTTGGGAAACAAGTTACCATTCTCCGGGACAGTAGCATACCAACCATCCAGGAATGAGTTACCCCCCGGGTTCCCTCGAGCGCTGATTTATGGTAACAGCAGCTGGGTTTTCATCATCTAGTGGTCCACTCTGTTTCAGGAGTGTGTGCTAACAGGGCACTTAAGAAGAAAATGAAACCAGCCATACAGATAGAAATAAATTTATATCACAAAGAGTAAGCAGAAAAATCGATTATAGTGACTTACAGAAAATTAACGTTCCCAAGATATAGAACAAGCTGTACAAATACTTCTAAAACTTGACTTTTTTTTATTAAATTTTTTTCTGGGTTTTAAAAAAAATTTTTTTGATGTATTCATTTATTTATTTTTGGCCACAGCTTCGTGGCATGTGGGACCTTAGTTCCCCAACCAGGGATCAAACCTGGGCCCACAGCAATGGAAGCGTGGAGTCTTAACCACTGGACCGCCAGGGAATTCCCAAACTTGACCTTTTTTAAGTGGTATCTTGGAAAAGAAGAATTCAGTTCCATGTTTATATTGTCCTTCAGGATCTGAATGAAAGGAAGTTATTGGAAGAAAATTACTATTTGAGTCCAAACCCTATGACCCAGCTGAGTCCTTGTTTAGCAAATAGGTCTCTGAGATGAGTAAACACTTTTAGAGCATACGGTTCTGGGTATTCTGTCCCCAAATGATTTCTTAAATTATTCCCCATACACTGAAGGAGTCTAGTCATTTGCTCATTAACTGTTCTAAAATTAACTCAGTATTACGAAGTCTGATTACAATATGAAATACGAGTAGCACCAGAAAAATAGGTGGATGATAAAACTTTACGTATTTCTAATACAGCCTTTGGGCGAGTTGGGTGTTGACAGCTTTGCATTCACACTTATCTGCTGATCAATAGATGTTGGCATCTTACCTGTTCTGTCCCCACCCCTACACCTCCACTGAGAATATGGGATGCTTCTAGACAACCCTCCATGCTTACCCAAAACATCTCAAGCAAAGACGATGAGGATGATCTTCAGACCAGACTCAGACTTACCCAACAAATGCGTGCTTGCCTCCCCAAAACAAAAACAAAGTACAAAAAATGACAGTGTGGAAAAGAAAAAAGGCACCACATTTCAGAGGCATATTTTAGAGTCCTGTTTCAGTGACAACCTCAGAGGGAAAAGAAAGGAAACTCACTCAGGGAGATAGTAACAAGCAGTGTTCACATGTGACAAGATGGCAGATACGGACGGTCAGAACGAAGGACCAGAAGAGCTCGTTAAAAAGTTGGGGCAGATGGAACCTCAGAGATTTTGAAAAAGAAGAACAGGAAGACAGTTGCTCTTCCTATGCCTCTGTTGCCTCTCCTCCGCCCACCTGTGTTCCTTACTCAGCTTCTTAAACATTTCCTTCGCTTGAGCAGATTTTTTTCACTGCCTGAGCTTATTTTAATATGTACAGTTGTTGTAAAGGAATTTTCAGGTTTTAGGCAAAAAGAAAGTATTCATTCCCAGGTGAAATTTTTGGATATTTTATAGACAATCTCTCCTGCCCTGAAAACAGTATTTCAGCTATGTGAGGTATTTTATGCATTCCATGTCTGTGTTGTTAAAAAAAAAAAAAAAGCCCTTTTCCCTTTTGTGGCTCCCTGAAAAAGTCTGTACTTTACATTAAATTTGCTTAACCAGTTTTGCTGTCTCTATGGATGCCTTCAATAGCTCTAACAGAATGGAAAAAAAGAAAAGAAAAGAAAAGGAGATTTGAGGGAAGAAGAACTTGAACAAAATAGGATTGAGAATATTTATTTAAAAGTTCAGATAATGCAACATGCCTTAAAAATCCCAAGCTCAAAAAAAAAAAAAAAAAAAAAATCCCAAGCTCAGATTCTAATTAAAAAGGACCATGTAGAAGCATATTAAATACTTTTCTAGATGTGTAAAGGCAGCCAAAGCAGAAAACCTTCACTTGCCCTTCTAACTTCTACAGTTGTAAAGGCTCAAAAAAAATTTTTTTTAATACAATTGTTGCTGGTCTAGAGTAGCAATCTTGCTGTCAAGGAAAAGGATAAATGCCTTCCACCCAAGGATCCGGTTACAGCTCAGAGACCCCACTAGGAAGAGAATGGTGCCAACGAATTATTGCAGGAGTCAACCTGCATTTTCAAAGTCCATAAATAATGCAGCAAGAGAGCATATTTGGAGAAGGAATTTATCGGCCGTGGCTTCATCCATATGCAGGGGTGGGAATGTCATTCTGACTATTTTGCCGATGGGGCATTTATACTCTACTTGAGGATTTACATACTGATGAGGCTGAGGGAACCCAGAACTGTGTTCCCAGGCATTGCTTTTCAAACACCATACAGGTTGCATATATGTTCTCGAAACATTGTTAATACATCAGAGCTAAGGAATCTGGAAGCCATGTAAAACTTGTCCACAAAGAGCAAAACTGGGCTGTCTCTCAACTTATTATTTGTGTCAGCAACAACCAAAATGATGCAATTTGTCTGTTGGAATAAGAACGCAATGGGCCTGACACTTACCAGAATACTCCCTATAAACTGATGGAAAATGAATGAAAAGATATCACTGAGGCGAGATGCTGTCACAAAACACCCCTGTTTGATACACCCGGGTGCACAAGGAAGGCAAGCTTTGCAGAAGTGAAAATCCATGTCCACAATATCCAGACCTCAGCTGTTCTTGCAAGTGTCTTCTCAAATGTCCAAGCCAAGCACCCTCCTCCCCCGTTCCCCGCCCGCACTTAGCCTTACATAGCAACTACTCTACGGTCGTGTCATCTTTCTCTTTCCTAATTAATAAAAAATCTGGTGTCTCAAAATTATTGCTAAGTTATCTGAAGTAGTTTAAAGTTCTAGAAGAACTAGACACATAGCATTCCCATAAAAAATAGAGGAAAGAAATTCTATGTTTATTTCTTGGGAATACCCAAGAACTGAATCATTGTAACAGAATGTAATGAAGTATCAAGAGTAGTATTCACGCATTTAACGCATGTCCCCATCCTTTCTTTCTCTTTCTGGAAGATAAGTGTTCAATGTATGAGAAAGGATCATTCTTTTTAGAGTTAAAAGAGTTGGATTAACATACACACACCACTGTATATAAGACAGATAACCAGCAAGGATGTACTGTATAGCACAGGGGACTGTCCTCAATAGGCTGTGATAACCTATATGAGAAAAGAATCTGAAAAAGGATGAATATATATACACATGTATAAAAATACCTGAATCACTTTGCTGTACACCTGAAACTAACGCAACCTTGTAAAATAAAATTTTAAAAAGCAAACAAACAAAAAAAGAATTGTTAAAAATTCCTTTTTTGAGTTAAAGGTCTTTCCTACTATTTCATTCATTTATTCAATAAATAGCTTTTTATATGTATAAAGCGCAGTATTAGAATAGGAAGTACATAACAATGAGAGGAGCGTGGACTGCCCTGAGGGAACTCACAACTAACCAGTGGGGAGAGGTAGACAATTCCAATCATGCAAACTAGGATGGAATGAAATAAGTAGAGCAAGGAAAAAACACGTCAAGGACCACAGAGCTCTTAAAGGAACCACAGACTCCTTCAAGGGGCAGCATTTTTCTGGGCCACAAAACACGTAGTTCAGCAAAAGCACAGGGCAGGTGTCTTAGTCCGTTCAGGCTGCTGTAGCAGAAGTACCATAGACTGGGAGCTTAAACAATATTTATTTTTCACAGTTCTGGAGGGTGGGAGTCCAAGATCAAGGTGACAGCAGAGTCCGTGTCCGGTGAGAGCGCGCTTCCTGGTTCACAGATGGCTGTCTTGTCACTGTGTCCTCACGTGGAGACCCCAGCCCTCTCAAGTCTCTTTAGTAAAGACAGGAATCCCATTCATGAGGGCTCCACCTCATGACCTCCCAAAGGCCCCATTTCCAAATATCACATTGGGGATTGGCTTTCAACATATAAATTTGGGGAGGGACACAAACATTTAGCCTACAGCAGTAGGTGAACGCGTGTATGGGGCCAGTCAGTGCTATCATTTGGTGGGAGGATGGACTCCAGGAAAGGCAGAAGGGATGGATAAAACTAGAGCCATTGGTTGGGCTCATTTACTGGACAGCTGACTAAAAAGTTTATATTCAGTGACATAATAGGGGTGCCGGAATTAGCTAATGAAAACACAGGACACCCAGTTAAATTTGAATTTCAGGGAAACCTTTTTTTTTTTAAACTGTAGATAGGTCCCATGCAACTATGAAGTTCAACTATAAACTGGGAATCCTGCAGTTTATCTGACAACCCTATAACATAGGCAATGGGGAGCCACTGAAGGTTGTAGAGTAGGAGAGTAGCAAGCACAATCAAGGCAGTGATTCAGAAACACTGTTGTGAAACCAGCAATGCACGGCTCTGAGGTAAGAGGATACTTCAGGAAAGAAGAAAAGCAGTTTGAACTCGAGTGGTAGCAGTGAAATCAGAGAAGAGGGGAAATTTTGAAAGAAGAGTCAACAGGACCTGGCAACTGAGGAATGTAGGGTGCAAGGGAGAGGATGAACTCAGAGGCACCAGTGGTATTTAAGCCTGGGTGCCTGGAAGATGGCGGAGCCACCGGCAGAAAGGCATCAGGAAATAAAGAAACATGAGAGGAAACATAATAAGCTCCGTTGGTGACATTTTGAGTTGGAGGAGCTGGAAAACACTTAAAGGACAGATGTCCAGGGTCTTGAGAGAAGTGTCAGAGCAAGAGACAGAGATCTGAGAGTTATCTGCTTAAAGATGAGCGAGCTAAAGGCCCTTTTTGCTTTCTGTCTTTATATTTAGCTCCTCCTTGACATGACGCTGATTCATCTTAGAAAAAAAGAGGTTTACACCACAATCTGTCCTTGTATTTCTTTTTCTTTTAAATTTTATTGGAGTATAGTTGATTTACACTGTTGTGTTCATTTCTGTTATACAGCAAAGTGACTCAGTTATATATATATTCTTTTTCATATTCTTTTCCATTACGGTTTATCACAGGATATTGAATGTATTTCCCTGTGCTACACAGTATGACCATGTTGTTTATCCATTCTGTATATGATAGTTTGCATCTGCTAATCCCAAACTCCTAATCCTTCCCTCCCCACCCCCTGTCCTTGTATTTCTTATAATAAAATAGCATTGCTGTTATTTTCCATGTGACTGTTACAGGAAGCAATGCCATGTAAGAAGGAACACTGAGCTTTGGGGTTAGACCAATTGAGATTCAAATCCCAACTTTCCTCCCCCAGACTGTGTGACTTCCTACACCATTACTTAGCTTCTTGGACCCTTAGTTTTCTTACTTGCATAACGTGTACTCATAAAATTTTAATAAGGAGTAAATGAGCTTTTATAGACGAAAGACTTAGCATAGTACCTGCCGCATGTAACTGCTCAATAAACAGCAAACTACCTGCACATATTAGTAGCTCAATGAACGACAGCTATTGTCCTTATTCTTTTGTTGTTGAGGTTTTTGTTTCAATTATCAATAGTAATCAATAAAAACCTAAGTGTACTTCAATGTTCACACTGCTCTATCAGGTAAAGAACTACTTGTATTTGATACACTGTACTTACAAAATTATTTATCTTACTAAAAAAGTTAATTGTACACATAGACCAAACAACTGGTACAAAAGTAGAAGTGGCCAAATCAGTAAAGTTTTCACTTATCTAATTGCAAATAAATTTTTAAGTGACTTTTATACTGAATAGACCATTGGTTCTGGCACCATGAAGATGTAACAAATAGTTTCCATGAATAAAGCCCCTATCATTTCCAAAGGAACCTAAGTAGGACTATTGATCTGGTTGTAATTTCTAGTGTACAGGGCAATTTTTGGCACTAAATCATATCATCACACTAACAAGATTAAGATTTTTACCTTGCCATGGACAATTGTCTAATTACACAAACTCCGATGTTCTGAAATGACTCTAAGTGTATATACAATATTGGCATCGACAGAAGAGATGGAACAGTATTTTGCTGACTTTCTTGTATTTTTAATAAAATTCTGCAAAGCTTAGCTGTAAAATCAGACCAAAGGGGAAAGCTCATAGGAGCTTCACAGGAAGAGGCCTTTTTGAAAACTCAGATATATGCATTTCTGAAAGAAACTAAAATGGCCTGAAAGGTTAGTTGAATTGAGCAACTGTGCACGATTTATTTCCAAACATATTAAATTTCTTCCAAACCATGACATAATCACCTGGCATGAACTCTGTTTACCAAGTGAAAAATTTGCCCAAGATAATCTAGTGAAAACAACAAATAACGGAGGTTTTCCTCATTGAGAAGTTCAGTAACATGAAACTGGAGTGAGAAAGCTTTTATGAAGGCCACGGAGACTAGATCTTCTCGACAGTGCTGAGAATCCCTGAGCATCTTGTTCCTCTCCTAAATGATGGATTTGTCTCAAATGGATCGCCTCACTGCTAATTTCCGAACCCTGCAACCCACCCTCTGCTGACAGCACCATCAAACCAGTGGTCCACACCTTGCATCATGTCTCATCTTCAAGGGTTCCCAGATACCCCCCAATGGAGTGCAAACATCTCTGTTTACAACACAGGCTCAAGTTACTTTTCTCACCTCATCACCCACTGCCCTCCCTAAATTTTCCCTGAGCACCTCTCAACTGGACCGCTTGCCAGATACACTTCATTTTTTCCTTAAGAAGGTGCTGCCTGTTGGCTACGCTCACCCTGAGTGGCAGAAATTTATTTCTAATAGTCACTTAGGATCCAGCCCATCCGGGTTCCTATTTATATGTAAGCCAGAGAAAGACAAATATCATATTCTATCACTTATATGTGGAAGCTAAAAAAAAACTTTTTAATGATACAAATGAACTTACATACAAAACGGAAATAGACCCACAGACATAGAAAACAAACTTATGGTTACCAAAGGGGAAGGGGAGGGGGGAAGGGATAACAGATTAACAGTTACACACTACTGCATACAAAATCAACAACAAGGACCTACTGTAGAGCTCAGGGAACTATATTCAATATTTTGTAATCACCTATAAGGGAAAAGAATTTGAAAAAGAATATATATATATATTTACCTGAGTCACTTGGCTGTACACCTGAAACTAATACAACATTGTAAATCAACTGTACTTCAACAACAAAAACATTAAATTAAATTAGAATAAAATTAAAAATAAGTAGAAAACATTTTAAAAATAAACTATTCCTCTAAATACTGTTATATGTAATAATATGAACAGGGTTTAAGAATGCAGGCAATGGAGTCAAACAGACAAAATGGCTCTGCTGTTTATTTAGTTTCTTCATCTGAAAAATGAAGATAAAATATAACATACCCGGGCTTCCCTGGTGGTGCAGTGGTTGAGAATCTGCCTGCCAATGCAGGGCACACGGGTTCGAGCCCTGGTCTGGGAAGATCCCACATGCCGCGGAGCAACTAAGCCCGTGAGCCACAACTACTGAGCCTGCGCGTCTGGAGCCTGTGCTCCGCAACAAGAGAGGCCGCGATAGTGAGAGGCCCGTGCACCGTGATGAAGAGTGGCCCCCGCTTGCCGCAACTAGAGAAAGCCCTCGCACAGAAACGAAGACCCAACATAGCAATCAATCAATCAATCAATCAATAAATCTTTAAAAAATAAAAAAAAAACATACTGCTTTTTTAGGGATTAAGTGAGAAAGACAGAGAAAGAGAGAATAACAGAGTTTTTGTCACTAGAAGGTAATCATTTCATGGTACCTACAAAATGGCAGCTACTCTTTAAGTGGAGCTCAGTAAAGAAGATAAAACAAGTTACTGGGGATATTGTCACTAAGTCTTCCTCACGGGGCGCCTTAATCAGTAGGACTAATATTAAGAATACTTTAGTCCACTTTGAAAACCTTCTCCATGCCTTTCTCTCATATTGTTACTTGACTTCCACAGAAGTCTGTTTTCCTCTGTGATGATTTGTAAATTGCTGTTTTCTCTTTCACCAAGTACTTTGAATCATCATTTTCTTTGAGGAATCAACATTTTTCTGGCCATGTTCGAAGAGTGGCCCTTAGACCACCGGCATCAGAAACTCCTGGCATGTTTGTTAAAAAGATAGATTTCTGGGCCCTTCCCAGATCTACTGTGTACAAATTTCCACAGGATGAGTTTAGAATCTCTGAGTGAATTTTAAGCACCCTAAATTTTGATCATCAATATTCTGTAGGCTAAGAGATAGGAAGAGTGGATTCAACTGCTTTTGTATTTAAGTGGAATCAGAAAATTCAGCACCATGTATGCAGAAATCTGGAGTCTTTGAAATGTAAATACCTGGGAATATCACTCTCTCTACCCTAGCACCTTTGGAACTCACGCATGTGTCTATCTAGCGATGTGACCATTTCGCTTTTGGGGTGATAAGAGAAGTTTTTAAAAATTAGCTACAGATCTACTTCCCACGGTATGTGAGATGTTTCTAGAAGTGAGAGCAAACAGTCTCCAACTCTATAGCATATAAGGCTCGGGAGGCTGGGGCTTTTTATAGGAACACTGAGAAATTCAAGAAACGGTTATTTCCCTGCAGTTTCATTGGCCTATTTCTCTCTTCTTACACCAAGACCACTGACTCGATTACTATAGTTTTACAGCATGTCTTGAAACTAGGTGGCACGGATCTTCCAACTTGGTTCTTCTTCAAGATTGTCTTTTCTGCTCCAGATTCTTTGCATTTCCACATAAATTTTAGAATGAGTTTACATCTCCTGTGGTAGGCTGGGTAAAGGCCCTCAAAGACATTCAGGTCCTAATCCCTGGAGCCTGGGAATGTTACCTTACATGGCAAGAGAGACTTTGCCGCTGTGATCAAGTTAAAGATCTTGACTGGAGAGATGATGGTGGATTATCCAAGTGGGCCATAAATATAATAACACGTGTTCTTAAAAGAGGGAGGTAGAGGGCTATTTGACTACAGGAAATGGAAAAGGCAATGTGACAACAGGACAGAGATTGGAAGATACGGCCACAAGCCAAGGAAAGCTGGGAGCCAACAGGAGCTGCGCAGAGCAAGTATCAGGACATCCCCTGGCACCTGCCGAAGGAACTGGCCCTGTCAACATCCATCTTGATTTCAGTCCTATTACATTCGTTTCAGACTTCTGGCCTCTAGAACTAGAAGATAATAAACTGTGTTATTTTAAGCCATTAAGTGTGTGGTAATTTGTTACAGCAGCAATAGGAATATAACGCACATTCTATTTTTTAAAGAACCCGATTGGAGCTTTGATTGAGATTGTGTTGAATCTGTAGTTCAATCAGGGGATAATTGATTCTTTTTTTTTTTTTTTAAGGTTATACTCCATTTATATTGCCTCTATTGCCTGTGTGAGCTTATTTTATACCTGATAGTCTGTACCCCTTACTCCCCTGCCCCTGTATTGCCCCTCCCCTCTTCCCTCTCCCCACTGGTAACCACTAGTTTACTCTACCTGTGAGTCTGCTTTTTTGTTATATTCACTAGTTTGCTGTATTTTTTAGATTCCACGTATAAATTGAATCCCTCAGTATTTATCTTTCTCTGTCTGACTTATTTCACTTCGCATAATACCCACCAGGCCCATCATGTTCTCTCAAATGACAAGATTTCATCCTCTTTTATGGCTGAATCATATTCCATTGTATATATACACCATGTCTTCTTTATCCATTCATCTATTGATGGACACTTAGGTTGCTTCCATATCTTGGCAACTGTAAATGATGCTGCTGTGAATATTGGGGTGCATGTATCTTTTCAAATTAGAGTTTTTAAACAATAGTAAGTCTTCGATCCTTGAATGTAGCATCTCCACTTATTTAAATCCTCCTTAGTTTTTCTGAGCAATGTTCCATAGTTTTTAGTCCATAAGTCATGCACATCTTTCACTAAATTTATTTCTAAGCATCTGGTGGTTATGATGCTATTGTAAATAGAATTTCATTATCTTATTTTCTAGTCTTTTTTCTCATCTATAAAAATACAATAGATTTTTCTATTGACCTCATGTACTCAGATCCCGGATCTTCTCTTTTAGTGAAGCTCAATGAAGACATAAATTAAAGATTAAAAGGCTGCAAAGAATTTCCTCCCCTAGGTAATTGGAAATTCACACATAATTCTAGTTCCCTGGAAATTCTACATTTATTTGACCATCTCTTTAAATCTATCCATCTGAAATCTTTTATGTCAGTCTCTCATTCAGATCTTATTGAGACAGAAGCTGAACAGCATATCAGCAGTTCTGAGGAGAGGTCTTTAAGAGAGGTCGGAAGGCTGATGTGGCAGGTTCAATTCAGATGATGATTATGTTTCAAGAGTGATGCAAGGGATTTGAGATGTTTAAGAAGAGATGGCTTCTCAGCAATAAGGCATCCTTTAGCTAATCACCATTAATTTGTCCCTGTCAATTACCCTGCATCTTGGGCTCTGTCCTGGGAAATGCTTGTGACTTTTTTTTTTCCAGTTCATGCATAACAAGCTCTTCAAAAAGTCAGCGTGTCTCATCATTGTACTTTTTCCTCTGAAATCATAATAATGGGTAAGTATGCTCTTCTTTCTCATTAAGCACACACTTTCCTTCAATTTCCAAAGTTGGAAGATTGCTTTTATTCTTCCTTCTGATTTGTACTCTTTCTGGTGACAATCTAATGAATGAACTAGCGTGAAGGCTAATCTTAACCCACAAAAACTGGGGTAGGTGTACTTAGTCGCAGATGTTGAGCCCTCTGAAAACAGTTTTTATTTTTTCCTTTTTCTTTTAGGATGCTGGGGGGAATGAAGGAAAGGAGGGAGGGAGGGAGGAGACAGATCCTATAAATAATGCAGTCCCCATCGCAAACGTCTATGCCTGTAGCGTGAACACTTTCCCCCTCTTTTATGCATACCTGTTGAATTGATGACACCTGTCCTATGAAAAAGACAGGAAAATAGAGGTTTGGGGATACTTAATTCCCTGAAAGATTCAAAATTACACACCTAAGAAGTCACAGGAGTGTTTCCAGCAGAGTTTCAGAGGTGCTGGGTCACAGACCAATAGAAATCAGTTCCCCAAACTCACCTGAATTATTCAGTCCCACCGCTAGTCCATAGCCGACTCTCTTCAAGAGGATAAGTCATTCTTTTCCCAAAGGGAAGTTCAGTATTTCATATATACCTATTATTATTGGTCAATGTTTATGCATGAATGTGTGCACCTGAGTGTTTGCCCTGTCAATATTTCTCACGAGAGATTACAAAAGTAAAAAGAATCTTTTAAAGAATTTCCTATTTATTAAGGCAAGATGGGTCAAAAAATAAGGGTAGAATTAAGAAAGGGCTATGGTCAAGTAAACGGGCCTCTGGGGGTATATCATTCCACCTTTATGTTAAGTGCTGGAATTTATTAGGGAGCAAAGACATCCCAAAGATGCAGGCCTGAGAGAGGAATTAGGATTAAGTATTTAAAAAGTGATAAATTACATATTTCAAGTGGATCATTTAAATATTTGAGTATATATGAATTTGAAAATATTATATTTTTAAACATGCATATGAACAAATGCATGCCCATGAATCAAATTTCAAGAGGGAAAGGAGTTTATATGGTGAAAATAAGTTTCTTTCCCTACACTGTCACCCAATCCCTCAGTCTCTCTCTCTGAAGGCCACCACTGTTGTTAGTTTCTTCTGTCCTACCCAAGATTAAAGAGTCTTTAGAAAAATGAATCCCTCAAGAATGCTACGTATCTATCTGCAGCCGCATAGACTGTTCGAGATACACATTTCATGGCATTGTCTGTGAATTAAGCTGATCGGTAGGGCTGTATGGCAAGATTCATGGCCCACTGTTTCTGCTTCTCCTCAGAGAGATGGGGAAGGGTTGTGGGTCGACCCACCAGTATTATTATATTAAGTAATATTACAAAGCTAACTGTCTAGAAAGTTTTTGCAAAAACGCGCTGATAGGGATGTCACACTTGTTTCCCTTTATTCTCAGCTGTAATTCAGATATGATTTTAATATTCATTTAGCTTTCTTTTAGCTTTCATTTTAATAGTCTGAATTAATTGGCGAAGACCCATACCCTGCTGGAAACTCAGACTTACTCCTTCTTCCAAACCCCTACTTCATAGATCTGCTTTCATTAAAAACTCTGTTAACAGTCACCCTTATCAGTTCATTTAGTGCTAGGCTGGTAGACTGCACTCAGTTGCTAGGTTGCTTGTACAGTGCCCGGGGCTGCCCTTGTGGCTGGTCTTCTGTTGCCATAAGGAGGGGCAGGCAGACCTCCCCACCCGCTGGGCTTTGGGTTCAGCCTTTCTTGTCTCATTTGCTGAACTCATCACTGATGGAAATAAAACTTATTTTTCTCCATTGAGTGCTTCCAGGTTTCCCCTTCCCTGTCTTCCTACTGACAAATGGCCTATTCTTTGACGCTATGACTCCTGATAATTAGCCGTCCTGGGGGGACAGAGCTGTTGTGCAGGAAGAAGTCATCCATCCTCTGGTGTGAGCAGTGTTGGTGCTTCAAAATGCACAGCCCAAGGAGCGGATGCCTTTGTAGAGCCCAGACGTCTCAGTGGCCACATCAAGCAGACCAGCTGGGCCTCTTTCAAGCACAGAGGGACCTCAAAACTCAATTGAGCAGTCATGTTCCATGCTTAAAGGCAACAAGCCAGAGAACTAACAGAAATAGGTGTTGAGGCTTACGTAGCTGTGGTGCTTGGTCGGTATAAGTGACATAATATTGCAATTATCCACACTGCCATCATGAATAACAATTTTAAAGTGTCTAGATGGCTAAGGAAACGTCTCCAGGCCTCAGTATTTTTAGTAACTTCAAATCATTACGTTGCAAGACAATTCAACCAGCCAAATCTCATTTGCTTTATTCTGTAAACTGAACTAACTGGTTGCTTAAAAATTTTAAACCTGCAAATTGCTATTTTTAAAATGACTTCAGTGCATGGAATCTTTGTAGGGGAAGAGAAATAATGTTTCCTCTACCCTTCTAGGTTCTTGGCTGAGACACTCCCTATAACAAAATAGATTAACAGGAGAAAAATTAATTTAATTTTGTGTGTATGGGGGCCCCAAAGACATGAAACCCAAAGAAGTGACCAAAGCAGACAGCTTTTATGCCTTCTAGATAAAGAAACAATAAATTTGTGAAGAATTTACAAGACAAAGAAGTGTGAGTTTGGGGTAGGAAATTAGTGAAGAAGAAACAGGGTTTGTTTATATAGTCTTCTCTGCCCTGAGTTTCCTATCTCTGGTGATAAGAATGTCTCTCCACTTCCTGGTCCAGGGAGGATACTTTCCACGTGGAAGATTTATTCCCTGCTTTCAGGGGGAAAAAGGAGAGTCAGAGTGTCCTTCTTGTACTGGCTGTTTCTTAAGTAACTTTAATTGAAAATAATATACCAAAGTGGCATATTTTGGGGTGGCCTGCCCTGAACCCCACCATCTTCGTGTGGGTTATAATAGGGGAGAGAAAAACATAAGATGGTGAAATTTTCCTGTCCAAATTTTTACCCAGATTTAACCAAAAACTTAAAAGTTCCTAACTTCATTTATCTCTCCTTTTCAGTAGACTAAAATACTTTCAGCAAGGAGAAGACCAAAAGAAAATCTTGAAGGCAATTCTGAAAAGAAATGACAACCTTTAAGGATGAAAAGGCATATTATTTCAGTTAAAAAGAAAGATTCTGTTATTTAAGGTTTGATATTTCTTTTCTCAGAGCTTCACTACCTAGCAGCTTAAAAAAAAAACATCCAAGAATAAACCTGAACTTTCCTTCCATGACAACCCTCAAAATTGTTTGATTAGCGGCGCATGCTGTCATAAGGTGATGCCTAATTACGCACCCATGTTTCACTCATTATGTAATGAAGTAATGGCCTGGCACATTCATTTGAGAACAGAGAAATGAATGCCCTTTAATAAGATATACATCTCCCACATTCCCTTCCCTCCTTCCTCAAGTAAGCTTCAAAATGTGCTTGCTTTAGCTCCACGATGGGGGAGAATTCCCTGTAAGTCCTCTCCTGCAGCAGGACATTGTTTACTGCTACAAATGGCCACGCCAAAGATTGTTTGAATTAGCTTTAAGAAAACCGTTCTCCACTGTCACAATTGCTGTCAGTAAATGTCAGTAATTGTAACTCTTTACAGATGGGCTTTTGGCAGCTTTAACCCGCTGTGGACTAGAAATCTGTCTATTGCAAGCGTTCCAAAAAAAAAAAATGCACTTGCCTTTTTACAGTTCTGGTAACAGAGACCTGCGGGATTTTCCTTAGATTGGTTGCCTAGTCTTATACTAACGAGAAAGGGACATTTGAGCCGCGTAGTAATGAGCCCAGAGACCTCACTCCAGCCACACACAACCTGCCAGATTGTCCCCTGCCACCACTGAAAGCCGCGAACACACGTGCGTTCCATCCACACCCCACATGGGCAGAAACTCCGCCTCTGTCAATCATCAGGCTGGCAGTGCCCAGGCGGCGATGTGTGTGCCAGTTCCGACTCCCCAGGTGATGGAAGGGAAAGGCTGTTTCCTGACAAGCACAAAGAAAGGTGTTGTCAGTACACACAGGTCACCATGTTCTTGGGCTTGACGTCTTTGCCTTGATTTACTGGCCTTTAAAACATAGGGCCATTTGGTGCTGTAGTTCTTAAATTCATTGCTGTATTCATCCATTGCACAAATACTTCCTGTGAACCTAGTATGTCCTAGGTGCTCTGGGTATACACAGCAGTGAAGAAAACAAAAGTTTGTGTGTCCTCATGGAGCTCGTATTCCAGGAGGGGAAACAGACAGTTGTGTGTGTATGTGTCTGTGTCTATGTGTGTGTGTGATAGTGATAAGGGCTCAGGAGAACAATTAAACAGTGCAGGGTAAACAAGAAGCACCAGGGCCCAGGACCAGGTCAGGGGTGGGCAGGAAAGGCATGTGCTCTTTTACAGACTAGTCTCTGGAGGGAGCAGAGGCAAGAAGGCAGCATCTTTGCGGGCAGCAGTGGGAGGGAACAGCCCAGTGTCACTCTCCTATGTCACACACACATTGTCCAGTTGGGGTGGAGGCCATCGCCTTCCCCCTAGATTTTTATAGTGCTGCTGGGTCCCTAGACCGCTACAAATCGCCACCAATTTAAACAGGCCAGGGCAACGTCACAAGTCATATTCAGAAATACTGTGCACGTTGGCACTTCATTCTGCCCACAAAACACAAATTCTTTAGGGCTCTGCTGCTCGATGACACCTGGTTACTCCAGCCCTATTTAATTGTGAATTCACCCCCTCTAAACACAAACAGATCGACATTCTATTATTGTTAATAATATAACTGTTACAATTTCTCCCTTTTTTTCTGTTCATATTTTTATAAAAATCAAGGTCATAGGTGTCATTCCCTATTCAGCTTCTGTTACACAATATTATTTTCACATGTTTGTAAATTCTATTTTAATGGTGGTATAATGTACACAAAATAAAATAAAATAAAAAATAAACACAGAATTTAGAGGCTCAACTACCCAGTTAGCCATGATTTACCCTGAACACATCGTGGTTACCTGTGGCTTATTCCACCTCCAAACTTCAATCATATGTGCCGAGATTATAAGGATGACACTTTACTATTCTGTCTTCACAGAACATTTATGGCAGGTGGAATAAATAAGTCTGTGTCGTGGGGTAGATGTCACCGGGCCACCTATCTTTCGGTGCACATTTGAATGCACTTGGCAGTTTGTTAAAACTGAGGAAATGACTCCTAATACAGAGAGAATGTCTCTGTTAAATAAGTAACGTCTAGATGCTAACGATCAATCCTGCACTCAGAATGCGGTGAGACGAATCTATCAGTGGCCACTGCCACTTACTGTTGGAAACACTTTATATAAGTCTAGCTGGTATTCATGCAACGCCTTTTTCCAAGCTCTTCTGCTACCTAATTACAAAGTGGCTTTATGCTTATTATTGTTCTGACAATAAATAATGGGACAATGTAAAGCAATAAATGATGCTGTCATGGTCGCAACCCAGGAAGTGAAGAGAACGCGCCATGACGTATGTGTGTATTCAAAAGCACAGCTGAATTCGGTGTGATGTACAGTCCCCGGAACTGCCTGTGTGGCTATGACTGCTGGAACGTGGTAATTATGGGTTATAAGGCTTAGGAAGAGACAGACCCACTTGTAAGTAGATGTATTAAATGCAAGCGCTCCGTTGGAGAAAAAAAAAAAATCAATATCTCATGTCTTAGGAAGTCCTGACTTATTTTCAAATGATTTCTAGTTTTTGCTGCCTCCCTATCAAATCATAGACAGGAAATAAAGCTAGAAAGCAGGAGAAAGGAAAAGGAAAGGAATTATCCTATGAATTTACTGAGTACCTACCATAAATCGGACACAATGGGAAGTTAAGTTTTCTCGTCGCATCCTTCACACAGCAATACAGGCTCTATAGTAGGGTCACGATGGACCACAATTCAACTTGAGACTGAGACCCAGACCCATCATGTGATATACCTAAGGTCAAACAGGTCATGGGGGAAAAATAGAGCGTGTGTGTAATAAAGTGCAACTAATTTTATTTTTCACTGTTGTTACAAACTCCCCAAATTGTTCTTTGATTTTCTAACCTTTGAGCATTAGAATAGGATGAATAAACATCATGAATCACATTATTTGCATATAATTTGCCCTGCCCATAAAGACTATACACTCTATTCCCAGATATTTGGGGAGGACAGTTTTATTTTTATTCCTCTTTGAATTAGGATTTCTTAATTTTCTCTTCCACTCATACCCCCATCCACCGTAAGAAAAATGCATAGTATAAATACACAATGTATAATAGGAGAACTGGAAACCAAGGAAGCATGATGGGACAGCACAGAAATAAACCTACATTTGTCAGATTACTAGCAGTGGTTCACATTTGGGGGACACTCATCTAGAAAAAGCCAAAAGCAGCAGAGGAAATCATCAGAAATAAGTGCAACAGAGCACAGACGAATTTGCAGGCACCTTAGCAATAGGTAATCTTGCCTTACATTTCGTCTTTATTCCTCTGTTGTATGTTTATTTTTCTTTCCTGTCTGCTCAAGTCCACAACCTCTTATAAACATCCCTTGATCGAATTTAATGTTTTTCTCAGATTAATCTGTCAAATTCCTGTCAACAATATAGAGAGAGTCAAACTGCTGAAAGCAGATGGTCTTTAAAAAAGATGTCTGAATAATGAATGCTAACGGGGCCCTAACAAGCCAGTTCTGTTTCACCCTGTTTAGTTAGTCAGTGCAGCACAACCCTCAACACTTGTCTTTCAAGCTACAAGTATCAGGAAAAATACCAGACCTCTGGCAACAGCTGCCGATGTTCCTATTTGGGGGCATATATTAACCAATCTCCGGGGTTATTTCCTAGTACAGAGTCTCTTTCCTTGCTACACGGCAGAAACAGAGCAGCAAAAAGACCAGGATACTCCCCAAACTCTGACACTGAAAAAAAATATCAGTTCTTTAACTTGATGTTTTAAAACTCCTGGCCTCGGTTTCTATGACCACCTAACAAATGATCACAAGCTGAGCAGCTTAGACCAACACACATTCATCACATCACAGTTTCCATGACTCAGGAGTCCGGCTGCATCTTGGCTGGGTCCTATGCTCAGGGTCTCCCAAGGCTGCCATCAAGGTATCAGGCAGGCTAAATTCAGACCCGGAAGGTGACTGGGGATGGATCGGCTTCCAAGCTCATTCCGGTAGTCGGCAGCATGCAATGCCTTCCAGCTGCAGGACTCAGGGCTCCAGCTTTTTGTGGGCCACCAGCTGGAGGCAATCACTGCTCTAGAGGTGACTGAAAGGTCCCCGCCATCTGGGCTTCCTCAATGTGGTTACTCACTCCATCAAGCCAGCCAGGAGTATCTCTCTCAAGTCTACTAAGATGAAATCTCATATAAAGCAGCCTAACCACAGAGGTGACAACCCCTCCTTCATAAGCTAAAACCTGGCTGGCTTTGCCATCGTCTATGGGTTACAGACAAATCCCAGGTTGCACCCACGTTCAAAGGGAGGAGATACCACAAAGGTGTGAACATCAGGAAGTGAGAATTGTTGGGGGAAGTGTCACCCTAGGGTCTGTCCATCCTCAAGTGTTGGTTTTAAGACCAAGAAATCCTAGAGTTAGGAAGGAAAGGAACCATTGGTTCACAGATGGATACTCTATGGGTGCAGATCCAGGCACCAATGTGGAGGTCATGGAGGAAGTCCCTCTGGTGCCGGGTAGCAAAATGGAATGACCGCCATGTTTCTGCTTAGCAAAATGCATTGATGGTAACAGCAACCTTCAGCAAAGAGAAACTTGGCCTTCAACATGGTGCAGTTATATTTTGGAAAACATATTAGTATATCCTCTTAGGTTTCTGAATTCAAATGATCACCTACTTCTTTATCAAAAAGCCATGACTCCATCAAGCCATTTAAAACAAAATCTAGGTCAGTCATGGATGCCATGATTCTCTCTGAGAAATAAGCAAAGTTTAGGGATAATTAGAACTATACAACTATACTTGCTGTAATTGTGTGTATTTGGTCATCTAAGTAAAAAATAATAATTTTCCCACCATTGCCCACCTTTTATTTATTGTCATCACTTGAGTCAATAAACCATCCAAATATGGTTATAATTTCTCATTATATTCCAAAATCCTCGCCTCCCAGATCATGTTTTAAATACTTCCCCAAGAATCAGAGGAAGGGACTTTTGGAAGATGAAATTCTGAGCCTAACTGACATGGAACTATGCGTTTCAACCCTCTTATTAAATTATACCTGGCTAATAAGAATCAGATTTTAGATAAAACAGCTGGATATACACTTCATAAGGGATAAATTGAAAGTCTTTGTCTTATCATCACATTTGAGGGTCATTTTAATAAGCAAGAACCTGACTGACCAATTGTTTTCAAAAAAAATAGCATATTATCAATCAGGTCCATCCCCAGATCATTTTTACACTCTGCCATAAGAGGGATGGAGTTAAGGGGCTCCTGGATATCTACATATTTTTATTTTAAATGTGCTGCAGCTTGACTGTCTTCCCCCACTTAATACAGGCAAATGATACAACCGATAAGGAATTAATATCCAACATACATAAACAGCTCATACAACTCAACATTAAAAACAAACAACCCAATTAAAAAATGGGCAGAAGAACTGAATAGAATTTTTCCAAAGTTGAAATGCAGATGACCAACAGGCACATGAAAAGGTGCTCAACATCACTAATCATCGGGGAAATGCAAATCAAAACCACAACGAGGTATCATCTCACACCTTTCAGAATGGCTATCATCAAAAAGAGCACAAATAACAAATGTCGGTGAGGATACGGAGAAGAGGGAACCGTTGTACACTGTTGGTGGGAATGTAAATTGGTGCAGCTACTGTGGAAACGGAGGTTTCTCAATAAACTAAAAATAGAACTACCATATAACCCAGCAATTCCATTCCTGGGTATATATCCAAAAAACCAAAGATACTAATTCAAAAAGATACATGCACCCCAATGTTCAGAGCAGCATTACTTACAATAGCCAAGATATAGAAGCAACCTAAATGTCCATCAACAGATGAAGGGACAAAGAAGATGTTTTATGTATGCATGTGTATACACACACACACACACACACACACACACACACACACAATGGAATACTCCTCAGCCATTAAAAAGAATAAAATTTTGCCATTTGCAGGAACATGAATGGACTTGGAGGGTATTATGCTAAGTGAAATAAGTCAGACAGAGAAATACAAATACTGTATGATATCACCTATATGTGGAATCTAAAAACTACAACAAACTAGTAAATATAACAAAAAAAGAAGGAGATATAGAGCTAGATATAGAGAACAAACTAGTGGTTATCAGTGGGGAGAGGGCAGGTGGGAGGCAATATAGGGAGAGGGGATTAAATGAGGTACAAACTATTAGGTATAAAATAAATAAGCTACAAGGATATATTGTACAACATGGGGAATATAGCCAATATTTTATAATAATAATAAATGCAGTATAAATGTTAAAAATTGTATAAATTAAAAAAAATTTTTAAGTAAAAATATCAAACAGCAACCATGCTGAGACAGGTAATGTCTTCCCCTTAAAACCTTTGAGACTAAGACCTCCTTGTTCATACATGACACTGCAGATTTCCGGGTCTTCATATGAATTCTCATTGAACACTGGAACATATCTAAAGCTGTTTGCTGAAGCAAATCCAATCCTTCTATCCCTTCCGCTTGCTGTCTAAACATGGGTTGATTCTTCATTGAGACAACAACACCAAAACAGAGTCTTGAATTTTCAGAATAAATTATCCATATTTCTAGATAGAGTGGTGTAAATAGTGCCTAGGTCTTTTTTATTTCCTTGGTCTTATTTTCAACTATCACAATACTTGCATTCAGACACCTGCCTGTACCTTCAGCTTCAAGCCACCTTATCCAAAAATTAATTCAGCCAATTGATATCTGACAGGCAGAGTTTAGGGAACATACTCTTCTGCTGATATTTTTCCTCAAAAAATTCCCATGTACCAAACTGAGAAAGAGCTTGGGCTTTATTGTCAGGTAGATCTGGGTTCAAATCCCAGCTGCCTCTTTGGGTCAGCTAATCCACTTCTTTGCTCCCAGTTTCTTCACCTGTTAAAGAAGGGATAATAATAATCTACCTTGCAAAATGTTCAAAGGATATAGATTAATGTATGCAAAGCACCATTTCTTAAGAGCACCAAAAAATGGCAACATTTTTTTTTTCCCCCACTGTGTCCACATAGCTGGATTCTCATTACTTTAGTAGAAATAAAATCACAGAACCATGATTAAATAGTATGCCCTCAGTTTTTACTGAGGTTAGAAATGGGACAAACTATAAGAAGAATGCTTCTGCATAATTTTTGGTAAAACTACCCTTGAAAGCCACTACATATAAAAGTGTATGTAGACCTTGGAAGACCCTAGTAATTTTCCTTGGAGTCCGGTCATGAAAAATGATCACCTCCCGTGATGCATTTCTGCTCTCTTTTATTACAGGGAGATCTATAAAGCTCACCCTATTTCCCCTTGTGGGCTGGTTCATCCAGACCAAGTGTTTTCTTTACGGAGTCAGCTTCATGCCTTCACCACATCCCACCATCAGGTGCCAAAAGAAGGTGGAATTGTCTGAAAAGTATCCCTTCACAGTCATCTGTTTACTTAGCAGTTCTAAGTCCTGTTTAGCAAGTTAGAGGATTTGTTTCATAATCACTTGAGAAGTGAATAGACTATTGAGAATTAGATTTGGTGCCTAAGTATCCACTTATCATGATTCTTCATATACGCTGACGTAGAAGAATTACTTCTGAAACGTTGGAGGTTAATGAAATTGTGGTAAATCAGATCACTAGAGGGTTTGCAAGGTCTATTATTGCCTTATTAATGAAAGTTTTAAAAATTTCTGTAATAAACCTGCCTCAATAACTTTTTTAGTATTTTCTTTTAAGCAATATAAACTTATTTTTACTTTTAAAATTTTATGCACGGGACAGTCAATAACATTGATGGATCTTCAGCTGTATGTTTGATTCCATCATTAGCAGAGTTGAACAGAAGATAGAAATTTCAGTACATTACTCCATCAGGGATGTAGTCTAGATTTTGTTAATAGTTAATACTTCTTTTCAAACAAAATGTTCAGTCTGACATTTTTCCTTATCAATATTCTTAAATTTAATATAAGATAGCATGACATCATTTTAATAGCTCTTAATAAAATATCAAAATAGTGATTCTCATTAAGAAAAGAAGGAGTCTCAGGAATCTTTTCCAAACCACACGTGCCAACAAGCACCATATATGAGTCTCCTCCTGCAGCTATAACAAACTACCATAGACGTAGTGGCTTAAAACAGCACAGATTTATGATCTTACAGTTCTGGTGGTCAGAAGTCCAAGCTGAATCAGCCGGGCTATGTTCCTTCCGGAGGTTTTAGGAGAGAATCCGTTTACTTGACTTTTCCAGCTTGTGGAAGCCTCCTGCATCCCCCAGATCATGGCCCCGTCCTCCATCTTCACACCCAGGTGTGTGGCATCTTCAAATTTCTCTCTCTGACTCTCCTGTTTCTCTCTTTCCTTTATAAGGATCCCGTGATTACACTGAACCCACCTGGATAATCCAGGATAACCTTAAGCTCCTTAAGTTAATCACATCAGCAAACTCCCTTCTGCCGTGGAAGGTAACATATTCAGAGATTCTGGCAACTAGAATGTGAACATTTGGGGGAAAACCATTTTTGTGTCTGCCGCAGCCACCACATGGACTTACCTAAGAACCATGTAAGAATGCATGAAGGGGCTGTGTGGTTGGAAAAATTTCCAGGGAATTCTAAAATTTACCACCTTTTCCCACACATCTCCCCATTGAGAACCACTGGGATAGAAATTATGTTTATAATGTATTGATTCACAATTTAGATGAAGTGCTTGCTTGCTTCTCATAAAAATAAAAGTGATCTTTGCTAGAGGAAGCTTCCAGAAACAGGACTGGGAATGCTACCCCTACCCATCTACTGCCTATGCCCATCACATTCCTTCTGAACCCTAGCATAGATCCAAAGGAAATCATCCTAAAAACAAGACAAGCTGAGGTGATTACCTACTGGGCAGATTTATAACTTTCTTGCTAATGCCAGTACATCTCCATGAGTACATAATTAGTACATGTCTTCATTGTCGAGTAAATGGTATAAAAAGAGACAAAACCCAATGGAAAATGGAGAGTCTTAACCCCAGGGTGTTCTGAAAGCTCTATGATTCTTAGCCTTTCCCTAATGTAAAGAATAAAAACTGGGCTTCCCTGGTGGCGCAGTGGTTGAGAATCTGCCTGCTAATGCAGGGGACACGAGTTCGAGCCCTGGTCTGGGAAGATCCCACATGCCGCGGAGCAGCTGGGCCCGTGAGCCACAACTACTGAGCCTGCGCGTCTGGAGCCTGTGCTCCGCAACAAGAGAGGCCGCGATAGTGAGAGGCCCGCGCACAGCGATGAAGAGTGGCTCCCACTTGCCACAACTAGAGAAAGCCCTCGCACAGAAATGAAGACCCAACATAGCCATAAATTAAAAATAAATAAATAAATAAAAATTAAAAAAAAAAAAGAATAAAAACTAATGGAATAAAGTACAAGAGCTCTGAAAACTGGTGAATGAGATAATGATAAATAGAAAGACATAACAAGGTTATAATAATTGGCTTGAAAAAATATACGCAAAAATCAGCTGGGTCAGAAAGAGCTTTTCAAGACAACTTAACACTTCAGAACACCTTAGACTTTTCAAAATATTTCAGTATTCATTAACTTATTTAAACTAGATTTATTTGGCCAAAAGAAGAGAAAGCAAAAAAGAAAAGAATGAGTTTCTATTATATGCAAAGGAAATCATCAGTATAAAAGAGAAAAGGGTAATATTTCAAAAGTTGGAAATTCTGGAAGCCTATTTGATTGGAGTTTTGATAATTTAATAAATAGCCAAGAGACCTATTGCAGGGATTCTAGTGAGTAAACAACTCTCTTAATGGGATAGTGTGAGTACAGTTCTACTTTGAGTATAGAAATTTGCATTCTTTGGTCTCTAAAGATAGTAAATTAACCGATAATTGTTGGTGGCAGTAATGTAGTAATATTTGGCTGAGTATGAAGTCATCCAAAAGCAAACACAAGAGGAAGTGAAATTATATCCTTAAACGATGAACATAAACCTACTAATTCGGAATTCTATTCATTTATGCCTATTTATTGACTGCCTAGCTATGTAGCAGGAATTATTCTACGTTGCAGTAAAGAAAAACAAAGTCCCTGCTCTGATGAAACTTAGATCCTATTGGAGAGAGAAAGAATAACCACAAAGAAAAATGTGTGTTATGTCAGATGGTCATAAGAGTTCATATGAAAAATAAAGTACACAGAGAACAGGCAGTGATAGGAAAGAGGGTGCCTCTTTAAGGCTGAATTCATGTGAGTGCTACATTAAAAAAAAAAGAATTCTAAACAGTTTTCCAGAGAGAAATGTATGGAGAAGGCATTAATCATCACTGATCATCTGTTTAGTTAAGACATGACTTTTACTCTCTGGAGCTTATGCTGACTGTATGTGGGTTTTTGTTGGTGTTTCTTGTAATTTGTTTCCTTTCCAGTTGAGGAAACTTTAGGCCTTCAGAAATTAGTTCCAACCCATTAAGATTAAAGGTGATCAATGGTCTTGCTTCTGAAGGATGTCAGAATCATTGAAGGGAAACCTCCTTCCACGATTGCAGTTAACAGTTTCATAGTTCGATGGAAAGGGGGAATCGCATGCCTGAATCCTCTAGAAGGAAAAAGCCAATGACTCCAAAATAGGGCAAACCAGAGACATTAGTGGGGGGTGGGGGGGGGGGAACCTAAGCTTCAATTCTCTCTAATCAGCTGGCTGTCTGCCAGCCATGGCCACTAAGGTCCTTTAAGAAACCTCAGAAAACATAAATCCTTTACAACTGGGAAGCTCAAAGTATTTCTCAAAAGTGAATATTTCTCTCTTGTCTGTATTTACAGCACTCTAGGTAGAGGTTTGCAAAATGTGAAGTTTTGGTCAAATTTCACGTAGGACATAAGGGTCACCCTTCACTTTGTGGTCCAATGGGTACAATATTTTTCTTCCCTCCTATTTTAGGAACATGATTAATCCATTAAGGTATCACGTCATGAAAGAAAAAGGATTTTCTTGCCTCTAATTTATAAGGTTATTTAACATAATAAATATTTGTCTGAGATTATTTTGTTCCTGTTTTGCATTTTATTTGGTTTTGATTCAAACTGAATCAGTAAAGTTTTCTATCCACAAGTTCTCCATCTTTCACTCTAAAGGCATCAATTCTTTCCAAAACTCTCACAGGCGTGTCCCTAACCTCAGTGACAGGTTTACCAAGAAGCAAACTTAAAAGAGGTCCTTTTGTAAGGTGTTGTAGAAGGGCATATTCTTCTGGGATGTGCATAGTCTCTTAATGTGGCAAAGAAAAATCTGCATATTTAATCTGTAAAGAATATAAATGAAAAGTAATGAAGGTTCAAAATTCCACAGGGGTGATTTCTATTCTCATACTGGCTGAATTCATGGGCATAAAGAGAATAAGCCCTTGCAAGTTTCTCTGATTCATCAAAAAACAGATTAGGTACAGTTTCAAACATTCTCCTGAGAAGTTTTATTTTCTTCTTTCAGGGTCAGTTATCTCTCAGTCATTCCCACCTCTCCCTCCCCAAGGACCTTCTATTCCGGGCTGCTGTTGAGGTTTCCACCACTGTTACTGCAGTTCATCCTCTATTCCAGGGAAAGTAAATAACAGAACAAAGAGAAGGAAAAAATAAATTTCCAGGAAATGATGTCAAATTACCCTGCTAATTAGCCAGGTCCGTGAGAGTGGTAGGAAGAAGTGCAGATTTTAAGACATAAGGCTCTCGTTCAAAACATGATCACACTACTACATATAAAATAGATAACCAACAAGGACCTACTATATAGCACAATGAACTCTGCTCAATGTTCTGTGATAACCTAAATGGGAAAAGAATTTGAAAAAGAATACATAAATGTGTAACTGAATCACTTAGCTATACACCTGAAACTAACACGACATTGTAAATCAACTATAGTCCAATATAAAATTAAAATTAAAATTAAAAAAAACATGATCAGATTAGTTTGAAATTAGAGCTCATCTCTGGAAACTAACAATGCAATTGACTAATGTTCCTCTTTTTCCGGTTGTTATTAGCCGCTTTCAGATAGATTCGCTGTTCTTAACCAGGGGCGATTTTGCCCTGAAGGAGACATTTGACAACGTGTGGAGACAGGCTTGGTTAACTCGAGGGTACTACTGGCATCTAGCCAGTAAAGGCCAGTGATATTGCTAAGCATTCACAACAGCCGCCGTAACGAAGGATTATCGAGCCCCAAATGCCAAAAGCACTAAGAAGCCCTGAAATAGATCACCTCAAAAAGTAGTCATTCAGGGCTTCCCTGGTGGCGCAGTGGTTGAGAATCCGCCTGCCAGTGCAGGGACCACGGGTTCGAGCCCTGGTCTGGGAAGATCCCACATGCCGCGGAGCAACTAGGCCCGTGAGCCACAACTACTGAGCCTGCGCGTCTGGAGCCTGTGCTCCGCAACAAGAGAGGCCGCGATAGTGAGTGAGAGGCCCGCGCACCGCGATGAACAGTGGCCCCCACTCGCCGCAACTAGAGAAAGCCCTCACACAGAAACGAAGACCCAACACAGCCAAAAATAAATAAATAAATAAAATTAAAATAGCTTTACCTTTAAAAAAAAAAAAAAGTAGTCATTCGGTCTTGTGCTTTAAAGCAAAACTCCCTGCTACCTGTGCCTTCCTTCACGGAGGCAATGTGATGTAATATGAAGTCTTAAGTTACTGGATAGAGTTTGGGGGAAGCCGAAATCACCAGGGAGATTAAGTGGGAAGAGAGGGCCAAGGAGAGGTCCCTGGGGAAGCCCAGCATTTGCAGGATGAAGAACAGAGGAGTCTATCTGGAAACTGAGAAGTGATCTAAAACATAGAATCATAAGAGGCAAGGAAGAACTTCCAGAAGAAGAGGTCAGGTTCAGTGAGGCAAGGACTGGAAAACGTGTGTGTGCTTTGACAAGTGGAGATCTTTGTAATAGGAGTTTCCAAACAGAGATAGAGGCTGAAGCCAGATCTCGGTGCTTCAAGGAGTAAAGAGCAACTCTTCCATGATTTTGGAGATGATGGAAAGTAGAACATTTTGTATTAGCTAGGGAGAAATTCAGATTTTAAAGGAGTACTTTTATTAGTTTATCTAGTACAGTAAGTCCCCAACATACGAATGAGTTCAGTTCCGAGAGCGTGTTCGTAAGTCCAATTTGTTCATAAGTCCAACAAAGTTAGCCTGGGTACCACACTAACACAATCAGCCATAGAGTACTGTACTGTCATAGGTTTATAATACTTTTTGCCTCGCTCCACTCTCTCAATTATCTTCACTTTTGTTTCCATCATCATCACTTGGCGCTTCTTAGCAGTACCAGCTACATCACCGCTGTTTTATGCTTGCTTCTGGACATCCTAGACTTGAAATAAAGATACTGTACTCTATACAGTACTGTAAAGTACACAAAAGCA
This sequence comes from Balaenoptera ricei, assembly GCF_028023285.1. Classification (NCBI taxonomy): domain Eukaryota; kingdom Metazoa; phylum Chordata; class Mammalia; order Artiodactyla; family Balaenopteridae; genus Balaenoptera; species Balaenoptera ricei. The sequence continues at coordinate 5,897,310 of NC_082644.1, forward strand.
CAACCACTTGTAGAGGATGCACACACATGACAATGAACGCCAGACACGTGAACTAACTTACATTATTAGACATGCGAACGCATGTTCGCGTCTTTGAAAGTTCACAACTTGAAGGTTCGTATATAGGGGACTGACTGTATAGTATTAGAGAGACTCAAAAATGTCTATAGCTAAAGAGAAGAAGCCAACTGAGGAAAAAAATTGAATGTGTGAGAGAGAGTTGATAACAAATGGAACAAGGTCACAAAGGGGTCATCAAGGGATGAGGTCTAGGGTGCAAGCAAAGAGGTTGGTCCTCAACAGCACAAAACACATCCTCTGAGACTAGATAAGTTGGGGTGTAGACAGCAATCATTTTGTGAATAGGGAAAGGGTACATTTACTCATTCAATATTTATTATCTAGGATATGCCCAAGTACTGTGCTAAGTATATAAAAATGAGCAAAACATGGTCCCTGACCTCAAGGAGCGCAGTCTAGTGAGAAGCTAAAGTCAACTCTAACCTTCACTGAAAACGAGAAGCCAACATCTTTGACTGGTACAGTGAGGAGTGGTACCTGAACAGAAGCTTGAAGGGACATGTAAAGGTGATTCATCAAAGGGCACTGGACAAGGCGCTCACCAACAGGTGAGAGGGCTGAGGTTTAGTCCCAAGCATCCAGCTGTGATTGGAGCATTTCATATTTGTTGTGGTGCCCACAGGCACAGATACTGTATTTTATTCAGCATGAACTCTGACACCTCCGTTTAGGAAGAACAGAGCACAGAGGAGTGTGATCCAGAGATGAAGTCTGGCCAGATGTGTTCCGAGGGAATGTGGGGTCAGGGGAATCAACAACGCAGGTTCAGATGTTGAAGCATGGAATTCACACGGGACAGAAAAGGAATAGGTACCAGGAGAAAACCGTTGGGTTTGAAGAAAATGGAGAACATGATGGCAGAAGGTCAAGACACAGGAAGAAGCAGGTGATAGGAAACTCTGATCTGAGATTCAGACACTAGAGTTATTATTCCTGTGTCATGGGGTAGTTTAGAGTGAGGGCAAAACACAAGATGGGGTCCTGAGAATAGGATACTGAAGTATGATGAAATTAAGTGCTACTGAAGTCAAGGAGACAAAGCTGTAAGACGAACTGTGTAGACAGGGTTTGGAATTGTTCTGGTCCCGATATCCTCAGTTAAGAAGAGGGGGCAGCCAGTAAACTGATGGGAAAAAACAACAACAACAATGATTGATAGAGCATAGCACAGCTGAGTATCAAGGCCAATGAGTTGGTCAGTTTGGTTTATAACATGTTATGGACTGAATGCTTGTGTTCTCCCAAAATTCATGTGTTGAAGCCCTAACCTGAATGTGATGATATTAGTAGGTGGGGATCTGGGAGGTCATTAGGTAGGTTTCGATTAGTTCATATGTGTGGGACTCCCATTATAGGATTAATGTCCTTATAAGAAGAGGAAGAGAGACCAGTTTTCTCCCTCTCTCTGTCTCTCTCTCTATCTCTCTCTGTCTCTCTCCATTGTAAGGACATAGTGAGAAGGTAGCTCACTATCGTGGAGGAGCAGTTGGTCTTGAAGAGAGTAGCCAACATCCTCATCAACCTGTATGGGATGAGGGCCGTGCTATCGCGGGCCAGCCACTCTATCCACGTGGGGCTCCGGAACCATGACCATGAGATTCAGTCCAATCATATCATTTTCTTAGATTCCACATATAAGTGATGTCATATGATACTCGTCTTTCTCTGTCACTCTTCCTTCAAATCACAAAGTCTTTCCACATCTTAACTACAACAAAAGAAAAAAAAAGATTTGCCTCTCATACGTAGAAGGGGCTACTATAATTCAATTTTACTTCCATTAAAAATCATCCTCCAAGTGCTCACTAAGTCCAAACACTATGCTAAGTACTCATGGATTAGTTGGTAGTGATGGATGTGTAAACCAGCAATTACACTGTAAATGTAAATCACCCAACAATTGTAAACCAACAAATATGGCAAGAGCGGTTCTTAAGCAGATGTAAGTGGAGCAGAGAAGAGATACAGAATTACTTCTGTGTTCCTTTCGAAACACTATATTAAAATGCAGGAACTGGAGAAGTGCTACTCATTATATGTTGGAGAAATACTACTCATTATATGTTGGAGAAATACGAGTTTAGCCAAGAAAAGTGTTTTCAGCAATAAGGAAATTTGGGAGGAACTCTTCTAGCTTTTAGATAGGATGCTGCCGGATTCATGAATCATTGAATGAAGTCAATTAGAAAAAAAATAATAAGGAAACTTGTTTCAATATTTTGTCCTTAGATTGTTTTATCCTGTCTCAGTGCATGGGAAAGGATACAGACTTGGATGTAGACTAGAGTTGGGCCAGTTGTTTATCCTCTATAAGCCCTCGTTTCCTAATCTGTAAAATTAATCTAAATTTTAGGGCAGCCAGCTACACTTCCTGCTTTTGGGTTCCATTAAATATGCTTTTTGCTTGAACTAGTTTAAGTCTCTGTTCCTTTTCCCAAAAAAATGTTAATATCTATTTGTGACCCTAAAATTTATTCAAAATTCATTGTCAGAGAAGGCTGCCCAAGAGAACTTCTGGGCATTTTTCTGAACATGTTATTTCATATAACATGACCACAAGTATTTGAATTCAATTCTTCATGATTTGCCTTTTTTGTCCCCATTCAGATTTGGCTCTAGACTTACATAAAAAGGCACTTTGGATTCTGCTACACTAGTATCTACTCTTGATATTTTACTAAGAGCTCGTTTTTGTTAGAAACCACGACAAGCTCCTGACCATGTGATTTGGTCGAAAGATCCCAGAGCCAAATGGTACAAGTCCCAGGCGCTAGGACTGGTGTTGTTTATCATGTTGGTGCCTCTCCCAGGACAACTTGACAATATCAGAACCACCTGAGACATTTCATTATGCTTCTAGTGATGACTTTTAGTTAGATTTCACGAGAATTCACCAGAACCATATGGTGGAAAAAGAAACTATTTCTTAGTACAAAATGAGCATAAATAAATGAAGGGTATTTCTATGGCCAGTAGTACAACGTAGTGCCAGATTTTCAAAAGAAATCCCCTTAGAGTTTAACAGACTATGATAGAAATTCATTTATGTATATATAATCAACTTAAATATATATATTTTAAGATATTTTAGGCATTTAGAATTATATATGTGTGTAAATATATAGTAGAAATTCATTCATACATATAAATATATTACACATTAAATGTATACAATATACACACACTTATGTGTATATAATTCCATATGGTTAAAATATCTTAGAAATATATATAAACTAGTAAAAGGGGTTATTTCTGGTAAGGAATAATAGAGTACTGAGGGTATGAGATGGGGTTTATTTTTCAAAATATACCCTTTTGTATTAAACATTTTGCCTATGCATGTATTACCCAGCCCCCCAAAAATATCAATGTGCAAATGAAAACATTGAAGAAATTATAGTCACTAAAGGGAAAAATAAGAGAAGATGCAGATTACAGCTTGTTTTAGTGTTTTTGGTTTCCTCTGGTTTCACATAATTTCATAGTTTGGTATTTTTTTGCAAGGATCTACTCAAGCAGGGGTTGTTATTTGGTTGGTTGGTTGGTCGGTTGTTTCATTTTGGGGCGTGTTTCTATAATAAAGGACCTTCTCAGGACGGCTTATGTCCTGGCTTGGTTATTACTTCATTCCCAAAACTTGGCCTTCCCTTTCTCCTCTTCATCTCTGTAAATCTTACTCATCCAAGTTCCAGGATCCTGCCTTTCAGAATCTTTATACCATCTATACCAAACACCTTCAATAAACAAGCCCTATTCTGACATTACTCATCTTCCCATCTGAAATTTTACTATGTCCTGCTGAAATTGTAAGCTACACAACTCTGAGGGCTGTGCCCTGTGCCCTAACATTCACTGTATCGCTGCCTTGCACCACCTTTGTGTTACATTTTATTTGTTCATGGATCGTTCAAAGAGCGGCATGGCGTCTCTAGCACTGCCCTTAACTTGTTAATTTTTAGTTGTATTAATTAATGTTCAATAGCTTATCATTTGTCTTAGTTTATTCTCATCTTCATGAAATAGGTAGAAAGAGTAGTCTCAGATTCGAAACCAGGGATGTGGTCTAACACAAATTTTGAGAGACAGGCAGAATTTGCAGGCTAAATGATCTTTATAAAGTCATTGGGAAAAACAAATCTCTCCCGGGAGTGGAGCCTTGGTAACTCTAACAATGCAGGGCTCGTCTGTCCACTGAGAGAGGGAAAAACCAACGTCCTGTCCGGCATCACCTGCAGCACGCTAACTGACTGTGGTCCCTCCATGGGTGGACTTCATCAAGTGTGAAAATAACCCTGGGACCACGGAGACGCATCATTAGTAGGGAAAATATACATCGTTGCTGGAGCTCAAGGAGACACAGCCCATTTAAACGAAGATAAACAGGGCCAAACAAAAGAATTACAGTAGGAAAAATATGTGGCCGGCCTATCAGTAGAGAAGACTGCTGCCCTTTATCATTACTTGTCACACAAGTGACAGATTATAAAACTCCACAATTCTGTCCTCGTTAATTTGTGAGCCAACCTGTACCTTGGCAGACACTTGGCAGGTTCCAGACATATGATTTATTGCCTCATTTAATCAAGACTGTGTAGGAAACAGTGATTTTTCGAATAAATTACAAATGAGGCACCTTTCATTTATTCTTAGGGACTGAGTGATACATACACATATGTATCTATGTATGTACATGTGTGTGTACATATATGTATAAAACTCCAAGATACACCATTTATTTATTTCTTGGTAAGAAATTTAAACAATTTCTATTCCTCTGCCTGCATGAGAAAGAGAAATATATGCAATACTGTAGAATATAAATGCAGTCATCTAGTGTTTTTCAGTTTTCAATGTTATGGAAAAAAACCAACCTGAGCAGATTCCAGTATTAATAAATGACCCTGCTCTGGGGCTTCCCTGGTGGCGCAGTGGTTGAGAATCTGCCTGCCAATGCAGGGCACACGGGTTCGAGCCCTGGTCTGGGAAGATCCCACATGCTGTGGAGCAACTGGGCCCGTGAGCTACAACTACTGAGCCTGCGCGTCTGGAGCCTGTGCTCCCAACAAGAGAGGCCGCGACAGTGAGAGGCCCGTGCACCGCGATGAAGAGTGGCCCCCGCTTGCCACAACTGGAGAGAGCCCTCGCACAGAAACGAAGACCCAACACAGCCAAAAATAAAAATAAATTAAAAAAAAAAAAAAAAAATGACCCTGCTCTGGAGGTTGTTGGCAATCTAAAGGCCATGTCATTTCATTTGACTTCCCAGTTTGCAAATACACCTTACATTGTCCTCGGAATGTCTTCTAAAATTTGGGGGAGCTCTGGCTCGACAGGGAAGGGGAACCATGTACCCAGCAGATAAGCAAAATATCCTGGAAATAATATTACCCATTTTAAAATGACTCTTTGGCACACTGATTAAGTTGAAATGAAGTGCATGTAGTAAATGCTAGGTTGTCGTCTTGCCTAGGGAGAAAAAGTGCTTTCTAGAGTTCAGTGGTACATAGGCGGTTCATTTTGACATAACGAGGGAAAGTGATGTTAACAGCCAGAGGTCACAGAAAGCAAAGATGGAAAAGACCTATTGGATCATTTTCCCCATTCCCTGGAGAGGATTGCCACATGATACTTCATAGTGCTTGGTCCACTTTAGCTTTCAATTACTCAAGCAAGGGGCTCTCACCACTTCAGACTTTTTCCAGGAACCAGATCTTTGCTCATGACCCCCACCGTCTTGACTATATCAGAAAAGTATGAATCTTAGAACTAACCCTGCAGGTGCACACAGAAGTACTTTCCACTCACAATCAGACCTGTAAGCCTCTGAACCCACTTTCTCTTCTGTCAGTGAATTTCAAAATGATTTCCTTGGTAACAACTCCCTCTGTCCTTTCCTACTCTACCTTCTCAGCCAGTGTTCACATCACATCCCTTTTACCCTGAGTCTTTATCTTAGCAGAGGAATCCCTCTGAAAAAACAAGTTCCTGTTTCAAAGGGTAAAAGAGCATGGGCTCTAGCACAATGCTATGCTTACGCATCCCCGTGACCATCTTGAATGAATGAACAAAAGGCGTGGATTTAGAGAGAATGGGAGAAGATGAAGTAGAGATGCACATCTAGACAACTCCCTCCCCAAATCCTGCTGAAACGTGGAGCTGATGAGCGAGCGGAAGCTGGAGGAGGGTGCGGGTCAAAGAAGGTTTGCTTTTTAGGAAAAGGGATATTGCAGTGTTTTGGCTTTGAGATGGAATGACTCAGTAGAGGACCAAACATGAAGATGCAAGGAAGAGACGGGACAGCTACAGGAGCCATGTTTGTGGGCAGATGAGGAAGGTGGGATCAAGGGCACAAGCGGAGAGGGTGGTCTGATACGAGTGCACGGACAGTTCATTCCCTTCATCGGCAGACAAGGGGGAGGTGCTGACAGTTTGGCCATTTGATGATGAGAGGTGGCCTCAGTTCTCCTTCAATAAAGAAGAGAATGAATTTTACGGCCATTCAAGTCCCCTTGCCCCCTCCAAGCTCCTTGGCTTCCATAGCCAATGAAGACAGAGTTTCAGCCTTTTCTAATTAGATATTTTATACAGCCTTTCACTTCAACAGCCTCCTACCCTATGATGCACTGGTTTCAGCTCTTGGGATTTCTCCTAAGGAAAATTGTAGATTCAGAAAACACTTATTCACCAAATATTCATTATATATTATATATAATAGTCATAGCTGTAATCATGTAAACAACCTAAATCAACAATAAGGAAAAATTACTCCACATTTGAAATAATATTTCAAGGTAATGACATGGAAAATTTCAATCTTAGTTTTAAAAGAACATGTAGGCTCTAAATAGAAGCATAAAAGGTAAAGGCAAATGTAAGCAATGATTGGCTTTTTTCTCAGCTTTATTGTGGTATAATTGACAAACAAAATTGTAAGATATTTAGTGTAAAACATGATGATTTGATGTACGTACATGTCAACTTAAACACATCATCATCATGTATATATATTTGGTGAAAACATTTAAGTTCTACCTTCTTAGCAATTTCAATCACACAACACATTGTTACCAATTACGGTCACCATGTTCTACGTTAGATGCTCAGACCGCATTCAGCTTATAACTAAAATTTCTACCCTTTTACCAACCTCTCCCTATTCCCCCCACCCCCTACCCAGGCAACCACTTTTCTACTGTTTCTATGAATTTGACTTTTTAAAAAATTTCGCATAAAAGTGATACCACCCAGTATTTGTCTTTCTCTGTCTGGCTTATTCACAGTGATTGACTTTTAGTGGTATAATTCTTATTGATTTTGTTCCCTCTTCTTTCCACTTCCCTAAACTTTGCAGGTCTTCTATAATAATTATATATATATTACTATAAATACTTAATTCACTACATTAAATTCCCTATACCTAAAAGATTCCTAATGGATATATTTGGGTTCAAGTTTTTCTTTTCCTCCTGACATGTAATCACTGACATTTATTGAGTACTTAAAATATTTCAGACTCCCTTTACTGTATGATCTTGGGCAAATTTCTTATACTTTCTGACATGTAATCACTGACATTTATTGAGTACTTAAAATATTTCAGACTCCCTTTACTGTATGATCTTGGGCAAATTTCTTATCCTTTCTGACCCTCATTTTCCTCATTTGCAAATGAGTATCATTTTTCTCATCTGTAAAATGAGGATGTAATAAATTAGCACATGATATATCTCAGAATAGAAATATTAAGCACTCAATGAATATAGATATTATTATTATTTCCATATATTACTTTGTCATATTTTGCTACTTATTCTACTGGTTCTTTTCATTCAAGGACATGAGACACATTTTTGGTCCTCTTTATATTTTCTTTTTTCAGTTTTAAGCCAAGACAATATCTTCTATGGTACCTCTCCTTTTCATTCTTTAATAGTATTATCAAGAAATGGAGCAATGCCTTGGGAGGACGTACCTTTAGCAAGTCAATTTTCCTCAACAAGGGCAGACAGCTCATTTCCTGCATGTCTCCTCCTATATTGCAGTACAAGAATATTGTTAGGAACTGGGAGTTTTGGTAGCCTTGGGAACAGGACCAATTCCCAGATATTTAATTTAGTTCTTGTCTCATCTAAATTGAAATTTTGACATAGCATTTTTCTCACACGAACTGTTTAGAGGGATTCTCTCCAATTTGTCTTTATTTATTGTGAAGTCAAGCCAAACCCCAGAGGTTTTTATGGCTGTTTCGGCAGTTATTGGGTGACAGTATTCAATCACTCACGCACATGCTAATTTGAGATTACTGGTCCCTATAACTCTACCCATATAACATTCCCACCCAGTAATTCCAATAGATGCTTCAGAGAAACTAAAGAAAAACAAAATGGCTTGTAGCATGTATGTGTGAATGACACTAGGTTTGTTTCAACTCCAGAGAAATGCAGAATTGCTAGTACTTTCAAAAGGGCAGAGATTCTGTTTCTCCCCTTTGATATCTGTGCTGGTGTATGGCATCTTATAGTTTGTCTTTGTTTTTGTCTTTGGTTCTGCTTGAATTTTATGCTTTTTCACTTGCTGAAGATCAATTTCTCCCTTTCTCAGGCATCCCAGCTTTGGTTTTTTATAACTTTGAGTTTTCTAAAAATTCCATAAATGAATTTTCAAATCCCTTGGATCCAAAGGTGACCTTGTGTAGCTTGCTGGTTTGATACAAGCAGCATTTGATTTCACTGGGAGGCTGTGATGTCACCCTGTTACTTGCCTTGTTGATGGGCTCATATGACCTTGGAATTGTTTATGCCCAGAGTTTTTATTTCTCGACTTGATTTTGTCTTAGGAAAACAAGTTACAGAAAAATCATTATTTTGATGGGAAAAATTCACTTAGTCCCAATTTTTAAGATGGTCGCTAGGAGTCAAACCAGCTCACAAAACGCTGCTTATTCCAAGGTATGAATGTGTGTGAGGGTACAAATAAATCAATAGTTAGCAGTAGCATTAATGTTGGAATACAAAAACAATCAGCTTCAAATCACATAACCTGGAGTCCAGCAAAATATATTAAGAAGTTGTTGAAGTACTTGGAAAAGTGTGAAATTTATGAATAGGACTTTTACCCTTAAGGGCTTTAGAGGAAAAAAAAACATAAATATACTGGTCCTTCTGATGTTTTTTTCTTGGTTAAATTCATTTTTTAAAGCCTCTTATGTCTCAAGACAAATTATCTTATAAAATGTGCATTTCTGACAGGCTTACAGATTAAGGGAATCATTGAAAGATAAGTTGTGAGTTTTCTGGGAAGAATGAGAAGATGGATATATTGGTAAATATGAGGAGATTAACTAAGATAATTAAGTACAAAGTATAGAACTGATAATTCAGGCTGAGAGAGGGCAGGGCTCTGGGGGTTGCTGATGGAGCCTGAAGGCCTCATGTCTGAGGTCGGAAGAGGTAGGCATAGTGCAGAGAGGAACTGGCACAGACGCCCGTAATCAGATGTTGTTTACTCTAAACTACAAGGAGTGTTTAGACTGGGAACTAGGATGTTTTCAAATAAGGTGTTCTTGATCAGTCTGTATTACAGAGAGAAAAAGAGAAACATGTGCTGGAAGTTTTTCTTGTACAATTTTAGTCCTGAAACTGGCATCTGTGCCCCTTTCTTAATTTGAGAGCTGGTGCATTCTACATTGAAAGTATTTGTCACTGTCAGTACTCAGATTTTTCTTTCCTTATAGAATATTTGATATTCAGTGGATTAGGAAGAGTCACTGGGGAATTTTCTGGTTGTTCTCAAGACTTTTAGGTCATTCTCAAGACTTCGGCTAGAGTTTTCCTCCACATTCAACTAAAACAAGATTTATTTAAATATACATTTTACCAAAAAGATCACAAGGGCTTTAAAACTGAATAAGTATCCTGTGCATTGCTGGTGAGAATGGAAAATGGTGCAATTGCTATGGAAGACAGTGTGGTGATTCCTCAAAAAATTGAAAATAGAATTACCGTATGCTCCAGCAATTCCATTTTGGGTGTATATATCCAAAAGAATTGAAAGCAGGGTCTCGAAAAGATATTTGTACACCTATATCCATAGCTGCGTTATTCACTATAGCCAGAAGAAACAACCCAAATGCCAATTAACGAATGGATAAAGAAAATGGGGTCTATACATACAATGGAATATTATTCATCCTTACAAAGGAAGGAAACTCTGACACAGGCTACAACATGGGTGAACCTTGAGAACATTATGTTGAGTGAAATAAGCCAATAATAAAAACGACAAATACTGTATAATTCCACTTATCTGAGGTCCTAGAGTAGTCACACTCATAGAAACAAAAGGTAGAATGGTGGTTTCCAAGGGCTGGGGAGAGGGGGAAATGGGACTTATTTAACGGTTATAGGGTTTTAGTTTGCAAGATCAAACTGTCTGTAGCGCAAGTGGACAACCATTTTGATTATATAATACTTAACACTACTGACTCAGCTGTATACTAAAAATAGTTAAAATGGTAAATTTTATGTTATGTGCATTTCACCACAATTTGAAAAAAAAACTAAATAGGTGAAAGGAAGAGGTGATCTAGATGAGCTTAGAGATTATTTTCTCCTATGTCAACACTGATAATTCAACTGATATTTATATAGGGTTTTTTATTTAAAAGAGTGCATTATGTGCAATGCTTTTCTAGAATTAAACTATTCTCTAATATTTACAGACTAAAGCCTAACACTATTTTGGCAAAATTCTTAAATATTTACAGGGTCAAACAGTATAACACTGAACCAATGACTTTTCGTAATGTTGATGGTAAGACTTCTACATTTGTGCATTTAGACTAAATTATCATGTACGTGGTACAAGTGAAAACTTATAAACTATATGACCTATTCCTTGCAATACACAGGATGTTTAAAATAAAATAAAACTACTGAATTATTAAAAAGTAGAAGTGTTTCTATTGTATTAAAATGGATCAATTTGTGGGGAGTTCAAAATACTCAGCAAAAATATTTCATAGAACAGACCTCTGAGTTTTACCCAGTTTCCATTCACATCGTTTTCCTTTGAGGCAGAAGTTACAACATCAGAAGAAATGATACAAAGCAAAGAATCTTGAATTTCAAAATTTTATATTGCCTGACATAGAGAAAATACAGTTCTCATTCTAGGTTCATGTAACCAGAAAAAACTATAAATTTTATATTCAGATTATGTCACTTGTATTCATTCACAGAACTCCTTTAATTATAATGACTTTTGAAAACTATAAAATGCTTAGAATGGATGGACTTAGAGATTGTCATACTGAGTGAAGTAAGTCAGACACAGAAAGACAAATATCATATGGTATTGCTTCTATGTGGAATCTAAAAAAAAAGGGTACAAACGAACTTATTTACAAAACAGAAGTAGAGTCAGGGATGTAGAAAATAAACTTATAGATACCAGGGGAAAGGGGGGAGGGATAAATTGGGAGACTGGGATTGACATATACATACTAATAAATATAAATAGATAACTAATAAGAACCTGCTGTATAAGCACAGAGAACTCTACTCAATACTCTAATGGCTTATATGGGAAAAGAATCTAAAGAGTGGATATGCGTATATGTATAACTGATTCACTTTGCTGTACACCTGAAATTAACACAACATTGTAAATCAACTATACTCCAATAAAAATTAAAATAAATAAAAAGCTTAGGAAAATATCATATAATCTAAATATGAATTATTTGAGAAATATTTGAATCATCAGACAAGACCAGTTTTTAAACAGTCCTTAGGCAAATACTGTGGAAAAGGAAAAATAGAATTCAAATATTTCTACTATAACTAAATATACATTACCTTCTCAAAATTGAAATAAGTAATGAATGTGAAAATCAAATGATAGATGAACTGAAATAAAAGCTGCATCACAGATATGCAATGTTTGTATAGGCATTTATGTATGTACACATTTGTATAGGCAGTTTTTAGGCTATTACCCAAATGCCAAAATATTTTGTATGAAGTAGTCTATTATTTACTCTTTTGCAAAATCCATTCTAAGAGGATATACACTAAATTTTTAAAATGATGAAGAAAATAAATATTTTAACTATGGATTTCTCCTTTTTTTCCTTTCTCTCCTTTTTACACACTATATTTTTTCTGAAAATGTTCTTAATCCTTTTATGTATGTGGCACCTATATTTTTCTCTTTGGGGGCCTTGATTCATAAGGTATTATACAAATGATCTTTGATATCTGAGTGTTTCCCAGAGAGAAGACTGTAAACCCATTTACAGTTCTAACCATGGAGAAGGAAGCTTTCCGTGAATGATCCTGGCCACTAGATTCAGGGCCATTACTACTCCACTGGGGCTACACCCTGGGGGGAAGGAACAGATGGTGTGACATTTCTTTTGTGTTCCTCTGAGCATGTCACACATTTAAAGCTATGCTGAAAATATACAAATCAATTAGCTGTTCTTTAAGCAAATGATGAAAGAAAGAGAGATTGAGAGACACGAGGACCCCATAGAAGTTGCCAGGTGTCCAGCTGACCTGACCGGCCAAGAGCGGACCCCCACGCTGAGATGTATCCCATCCCTCTTTTCTATGTGGCATGTAGGATCTAAGGGTAGATCACAGACAAGTATCAGAATTCTCCAGGTAACCACAGCTCACTGTTTCTCACTATGAAATGTGTGTGTGATGTCAGAGATATTTTCAGGCACTAAAAGGATTTAACAAGAGGAGAAAATCACAAGAAAAAAGTAAGCGGTGGAGTGGAGCTTAGCTGAGCCCGAGCTGGGCGGTGCTGGGGGTACAAACAGGACGCCAGGCATGTGTAACTACCAACATCCACTTCCCCTAGATTCCTCCCCATGCCCTGGTCAGAAAACTCCAAAGCTGTCATGAAAGGTTACCAGTCCTTCATTGGTGACCTTCCCTCCTCTCGGAAGTGAGGGAACCCAAATCTCGTATAATGGACAGCAGGCCTGCAGAGGGAAACACTATCTCCACCTTCCAGAGCTGTAAATAAAACGGCCTTTTGCTCCTGTGAGAAACACAGACCTCTGTCTTCCCCATCTGTTCACTATGTAAACATCCTTGAAAAGATAACCCAGAACAAATGGTAGAGGTTGCCTCATTCACAAAACATGCAGAAATGCAAAGGACCCCCGAAGAATGGTATCCAGTTCTCTCCTCCCATGATTGAGTGGAATCAGGGAGTCTCATGGGGAAAAAAACAAATCTCAAATCCTTTCCACAACATAAAAAAAAAAATTGGTAAAAAGTAGAAGTCACACATTTTAGCTGAAAGAGGGGAATATTTGGTATATCGTGGGTTTCAGGGTGATCATGTTTGTCTCATTCTAGCATGGTCTCAGAGTGAGCTTGTTGCATGGTGATGGTCTGCAAGATGGTTATGTCCAGCAGAACCAGATGGATGGGCCGGCCGTGAGGGTCAGACCACTTCCCAGACATCAGGGGATGCTTTTTTTTTTTTTTTTTCTCAACTGTATCATTGAATCAGGATCCACGTTAGGTTCTCTCCTTTGATATATTTCTTAAGTGTCTTTTAATCTTTAGGATTCTCTTTCCATTTCTTTTTTTCTTCTTCTCCTAATTTATTTGTTGAAGAAATCAAGCCATTCGCCCTGGAGAAATCGCTATAGTTTAGATTTTGTTGAGTATCTCCCAGATGTGCCATTTCACATATTCATCGATCCTTTATTTCCTATAAGTTGGTAGTTAGATCTATAGGCATGACCGAATTCAGATTCAGCACTTTGCCAAGAATGCTTTATAGGCAGTGATGTGTTCCCTCATCAGGAAGCACAGAACAGGTGATCTGGCTCCTTTTGTGATGTTAGCTTGATCCATTAGTTCATTAGGGGTTGTAAAGGGTGACATTCTATCTCTTCTTTTTTTTATATTAGCTGGAATATATGTTGTCTACTTATTTAAGTTTAGTGTCCCAGCTATTTCCCAAATGACTCAAGATGCTTTGTATATTAAAAGAATAGAAAATAAGACATTTGGAAACAGAACTCAGTTGAAATCATAAAAGAAGCAATTAGGTACAGTGTCAGCAATTCTAATACTTTCTTGGTTAAATTTTTTGTGCTCTAGAGATAATATGAAATGCTTATATTTGAATGCTATGAAAAGGGACATACTTAGTGTGGTCAACCAGGACGTAAAGAGATTGACAGCTTTCTGGAGTTAACTAGAGACATAAAATCTGTACATTTCTCCTGTATAAAGAATATAGAAAATGTCTCTACACTGCTAAGTAGACAGTTATCCTTAACACTGCCACTTGGGATTAAAATATACACATGGCCTGTGTCAAGTAGATTGAGAAGTGGAAGAATATCTTATAGTCTCTAATTGTGAAGTACTTCTTGTCACTGTGATAAGACCTCAGATTATCCGGAATACTTAAGAGTATATTCTTGTTGTAAAAGGATGAAGCAGGAAGGTTTAAGGTATGTATATTTCTGTATGTTTATAACACATTTCATTTCATCATCAGGTATCACCCACAATAACTAACATATATTCTATACGCTCTTAAGGCCATATTCTGCTACATTCTATCTACCAAAACCAGAGTATAAAAATCAAAGAAATTTCAGCTCTATAATGTGTATTTAGATATAGAAACGCATATCTCCAGATCAGTAGGGTCTCCTGCCCCTCTTGCTCTGTCCTTGAGATTAAATTAGGGGATTCAAAGGAGATAGAAGGAACTTGGCAACAATTCCAGCTGCTGAGCCCAGGGCAGCTGTTTGTCCAGCCTTTGGTGAGCCCACCACTCGGGATACCCTGGCCTTGCTCTGTAAAACTGATGGTCACTTAGATTCCCTGTCCCCTTGGGAACACTCTGCCAAAGGTAGACTAGAAAGCTGTCTAAACTCTGCTACTGTATTTTTCTGACATAATAAGCACAACTTATTGAACAGACCTAGATCGTTGATGAACTTAAAGTGTTTCAAGGTCATGATTTTGATATCAGTGACAGTCTTATAGACAGAGAGCTGCAGGAGATTAGACAGATGCTGTACTGACCAAAGATAAGACCCTGGCATTTGCCTTTTGACTAAACGTCTGATACATGTCAGCTTTATTTTGATTTGACTCTTGCTTTCCAAAGTGACATGCAGCCCAAAGAAACACCAAAAGACCGACAATTAGGATGCTTTTTAGGAAAAACGAAATACGTGATAGATAAGATCTATGCCATAAGTAAAACTTGACGAGAGAAATCACAGAATCGTAGAACTGGAAGGAATACTTAAGATCAACTCATCACGCTCCATAGGTGAGGAAAATTGAAGTGACTTAACCAGAGGCATAGGGCCAGTCAGTAATAGGTCTACAACTCATGTCCTTGGCTCTGGACTGAAAATCATTGAAGGTGACTTTTTAGTGCTTAGTTGCTACCCTAAATACTAAATATAGTGTCAGTTGGTGGCGCATAAGTGAAATCTCTAGAAAAAGAGGAAAAATACATTCAGAAAACTGCTACATTTAACGTTCACGGTAGCAAGACACCAAAATTTCACTTGAGTAAAACTCATCATTTCATTATTACCTCCCAGTGATACAAAAAACCTTGGGCAGAAATTGTCGTGTTTGAAATTATAGTAATTCTTCCAGGTCATCAGGGTACCACTCAGTGGATTTCAACAGTAATATACCCACCACTAGTCTAGGGCCACCAACCAAAAAACAAAGCTAATGGTTCTACAGATGTTTCCTAGTCAATAAAAAAATGTCTGCTTTAGGACTTCCCTGGTGGCCAGTGGTTAAGAATCCGCCTGCCAATGCAGGGAACACGGGTTCGAGCCCTGGTCTGGGAAGATCCCACATGCCGCGGAGCAACTAAGCCCGTGCACCACAACTACTGAGCCCACATGCCACAACTACTGAGCCTGCACTCTAGAGCCCGTGCTCTGCAACAAGAGAAGCCACCGCAATGAGAAGCCCGTGCACCACAACGAAGAGTAGCCCCTGCTAGCCGCAACTAGAGAAAGCCCACGCACAGCAACGAAGACCCAACACAGCCAAATTAAAGATGTAAATAAATTAATATAAATTTATTTAACAAAATGTCTCCTTTATAAAACTACCATACATTCTCGTTATTCTTTAAAATTAGATGAGTTCAAAAGGGATCTTCAAAGAGGCTGTACTTGAATTAAAATACAAAATCATGTTTAAAATCATTTGAATAATATTTTAGAAATGAATCTAAAAACTGTTCATACAAAAGAAATGCAAACTGTTTTTAATTTAAAGCCATCTCTACCATCCCCAGGAACTCCCTTGTATGAGAGCCTAAATTGCTAATCAGATGGATAATACCCATCCTCATTGTGAGTTATGGTTAATTAGATGTTACAACTGAACTACTAAGAGACAACGGACCCCTCCAAGGGGCAGTCAACTAGAACATTATTCGGAGGCAAAGCAACCTAATTATTACCGCAAAGTTCAAATTAGAGGAATTGATTTGAACACTTAATGGACTCACTTTGGGGTCAAACCTCTTGAGATCAGTGAATTCATACCGGACAGTCTTTTTAGTACATTAAAATGGGCTTTGATAAAAGAAAAATACACAGAACCAGAAAATGTACAGAGAGGGAAAGGCAACATGTAGAGACTCTCCCACCAAGTTCCAGAGAGTTTCCTATAAACTAGAAAGTGTGGAAGCATAAATCCCAAGTTGGGACAATCCCTAACGGGTGACCGGCAACCCCCTGCTTCTTGCTTTGGGACACGTGGGAGGTGAATCTCTTCTAGAAAGAAGCACTTTCTCGTACGCAGCTCCGGAGAATTAATCCTCCTCTCCCCCAGAAGAGACTCCTGTAGTGCTTAGGGGTCAGAGAGGAAAGCAGTGAATGTACTCGGATTGTCGAGATGGTACCCACAGTGGTACATTTGACAGACGAACCGTGAGGTTTAAAGAAAGAGTGAAGAACACTGTTTGGGTGGGTTTAGCAAATGTGCATGATCTATTTTCAGTCCCCTATGCCTGGGCCCACACTGTTTCCACAAGACGGTATGTCCTGTGGTCCAAACAACTGATTTACAAATAAACTTAAAGAGTGATTCTTGTTGGTATGTTGGTGACACAGAAGGATTTCAGTGACTGAATACATTACAGGAATGAGATTATAAAGTTTTCCTACACATTGATTACTGTGCAAAGTCCTAATAGAACACAGGCCTTTCACAACTGGTACCCACAGAGCCCTCGTATGGATCTCCGATCACCGATCACTTATAATGCCTTTGATAGCACACCTGGATGGCGGGCCTCCGCTTCATTTCCCTAACAAGACAGTAAGCTCCAGGCTCCCTCAGAGGCGGCACTGGGCTGTACCGCCCTTGGCAATCTTCCTTGGAGCTTGCACACAGTGGAGAGGGGAGGAGAGAGCCAAGGGGAGGGGGCACAGCACACCTGGCTCAAAGCAGAGAGGGACACGGGACAGACAGCCTCCTACGTGAGACTCTACCACACAACCATCAACTCATACCAGCTCGTTCATGGCTAGCCAAAACTGTTTCGCTTTAAATTGGCAATAAACGGAAGACGAAGAATTATCCAAAGCTCACCGAGAAATACAGAAGTCTATATTTTTCATCTTTCAGACTTAGCATTCTAAGGCATTCCTTCAGCTATTGAGAAAGGCTGTTTCTGGGACTTCCCTGGTGGTCCAGTGGTTAAGAATCCATCTTGCAAGGCAGGGGACGCCAGTTCGATCCCTGGTCGGGGAACTAAGATCCCACGTGCCACGGGGCAACTAAGTCCACACGCCACAACTACAGAGCCCATGCGCTCTGGAGCCCGTGAGCCACAACTAGAGAGAAGCCCACGCACCGCCACGACCCACACGCCACAATGAAAGATCCCACGGGCCGCAACTAAGACCCTATGCAGCCAGCCAATAAATAAATAAATAAATAAATATTAACAAAAAGAAGAAATGCTGTTTCTCTTCCTAAGTACAAGTGATTTACTGGGGTCTCCAATTATTGGCTTAATAAATGTTTACTGAATGAACACTGTCAGGTCTGTAGTCAAAAGCTTGACCCTCCTCCACCCTCTAAGAGGATAAAGATTCCCCCCGAGTCAGGTTTAGGGAGTTTGCAGCACCTACTCACATCCTTCATCATCACAGACTTCCCACCCAGGTCTGGCCGGACTCCAAATCCTGTAAACTTTGCACTCTAGAGTCTGATCTGCAGATCTCTGTTCATTACAGGAAAAACAAAATAGAGGGGGGGCATATTTTGATCTAAAATATTCTTGTGAAAGACCCCACCAGTATTCTTTTACAGTAAAAATTAGAATGTGAAATATTTTAACTGACCCATTGGTAAAACATATTTATAGGGCAGTCAAGAAAAATAAAGGAAATTGAGAATTTTTTAAGCACTTCACCAATAATCAGAAGCAATAAGAATAAGGATAAGGATTTCCCTGGAGGTCCAGTGGTTGGGACTCCACGCTTCCAATGCAGGGGTGCGGGTTCGGTCCCTGGTCGGGGAACTAAGGTACCGCATGCCATGTGGTGCACCAAAAAAAAAAAAAAAAAAAAGAATAAGGGTAAACCCTTGCATGCAGAGAAACTCCATTGCAGAGTAATTCTGACGTCTGTTAAATTGGAGAGCAGGAAAGAGATCATAAATCCTTCCATGAATCCCTATTGTTACAGATCATAGGAGGAGACAATAATAATACTGTCTTTGATTGCAAACATGCAGAGAAAGTTTGAAAGTGAAACCTACAGAACAAACAGCATGCTAAGATTCTGTTTCAATGAATATTAGACTATACTTGTTAGAAACTCCAGGAGAGCCCTCCTAATGTTTTATATGCGGGAGACTGAAAGCAGAGATGAGTATATATCCCACAGAAAGAAAGCCACCAAAACACACTTATTTGGCATAAAAAAAGAACTGAGAGATTCATGCATTTTATTACAGCCAGTAAGAAATGTTTTAGTCTGTAAGTAAGTTATCTGATTTGATTTTGTTCCCGCTCTTTGTTTTTAATTCGGCAAAGAAACATTTCCAAACTTTTGTTTTCTAATCTTAAAGACCTAAGTCCACAGTGATTATGTACCATCTCATCTGCCTATCCCTCTTCACATCTAATTTTAACAGCAAATCAGTCACTTTCCACTTCAAATCAGGAGCCAGGGGCTGAACTTGCGTGCCAGTTTGCTATTACCTCACGGGGGGAAAAATCTGTTTGGTTCCTGTTGATTTGAGAGGCATTTTTTTCTTTCCTGTGGTTTTACATGCAGTATTTTCAACACAGAGAACACTAGCAAAGCCTTGCCAGAAAGGGCCCTCTTGTTGGCAAGAGCCCATATGCTGGAACGTTCACCACCAGGGACCTGGGGCTGATGCCCACCTGGGTGTGGGCTGGTCAGGCTGCAGTCTGGTGGCCCCTGGTCCACGGAAACCACAAGGTGGGGTGCCAGCGGGTCAGTGTCCAAAGGGCGACGTTTGCATCTTATGGAGCATTCTGCAACGTGTAAGGTATAGAGACCTCTAGGCATGAAATCTTACTAGTCTTTCCCCTTGCGATGAAACGAGGAGAAGATGGGCTTCAGCTGGGCTTCACCGTTCACGCTCTCCACACACAGATGCCCGAAAGTAATTCTGCTACAACTAATGTGCTGTGTTCTTTCTGTACCCGTTCTTCTTCCTCCTTCCCAGAACACTTGAAGGAGAAGTTGGAAGAATACATGGCTCGGTTTTCCAAAGTGAGGATTGTTCGCACCAAGAAAAGGGAAGGGCTGATCCGGACCCGACTCCTGGGGGCGTCCGTGGCCAGAGGCGAGGTCCTTACGTTCCTGGACTCCCACTGCGAGGTCAACGTCAACTGGCTGCCCCCGCTCCTCAGTGAGTGACCCTCAGCCCCTGGGGCCTCCGGGGGAGGCGGGGGAGGGTGGCACGTGCTTCTATGTCATCCGCCATCGACAAAGGCTAGAGACCCCTTTTACGAGGTTTACAGTGGGAGCGGTGAATTCTATCTTAACTATTGCTGGGACGTACAGGTAACTAGAAAACCACATTGAAATGGACATTTTAGGTAATACCAACTGCAGTCTAACTTAAGGTTTGAAAAGGTTTGATTTCTTTATCTTAGACATTCACTGAGTAAAAACTAAAAGGAAAAAGTATTCATTATACTACCTGTAAGCACAGTATGATTAAAATACACACACACACACACACACACACACAGAGTTTAGCAAATATTATAGGATTGTTAAGAGATGAGAAAAGTATTCAGCCCCAGAATACAGTTAAAGTATAAGCGCACTGACATTTTCCCAGGATTTATAAGGCCATTCTCTTTTCCACTCCGGCACCAGCTTAGCTCCCTAAACATAGGACCCACCACCACGTTTACACACTATCCCTCAAACACTCAGAGCTGCCTTCCAGGTGATACATCTTAAATGATCACTAGAAGACTATCACTTGAACTGTTAGAAACACAAAAGTCCTGAAAACCATTCAAGCTCGAAAACCTGCATGAGGTTCAGTCCAAGCATCAGAATCTTTTAAATTTCACAATTAAGTCAGAGATAAACCCCGGTAGTAGCTAAGGAATACATTGTAAGGCTGAGGGGAAAAGTGTGTTTCTAAAAAGTTCTTGGCGCGCACGTATTGAGTTCCTTTCTGTTCTTCCACATTTCACTAAATCAACTTTTATTGTAAATATATCCCTGGCCTTGGAGCTAAAGCCAGTTGACAACCTCCTTCACAATAGCTGCCTCAGAAAGAATCATTTTCTATTGAGAACCGTGCAGGATTTCAGATAGAACCAGCAAAGCTCCATTAGTAAACGATGTGGGGGAAAAAATCAATTGAAACTGTGTTGCATTTGAAACAGGAAACGACCAGCAACTAAGGCTCCACCACATCTCAGAGCCATACTCTCCCCCGCAGACAATCGCCCAGACACCCTAATCAACGGGGATGTTTCCATGCTCCTAATGGCCAGAGATTCCTCTGAGCTTTTAATTAAAAGTACCTTGTCCAAGGACATAGCAATTTAGAGTTTCATCAGCAGCCATCAATTTCCCTTAAACGGAATTTGACCTATATGGTGTTGAATACTCAAGTCAGCACATGGCCTAATTTATTTATGAACCAAAGCAAGGCCTAAATGCCAATTATCAAGGCTCTGATTGTTCATATGCATCTAACAGGAAAAAAAAAAAAAGATAGGAAAAAAAAGGGAAAAGACAGAGAAGCCCACTTTTTCTCATTCCAGCATTTCATTTCCTGTAGGCCTGATGGGTAAGAAATGATTCGCGCTCAGGATCACTATCTTTTTTTATTTTCCTCTATCAGTGTCTTGACACATCCTCCAAAAGGGAAAAAAAAAAAAAAAAAAAAGGTGGAGTCACACAGTTTCTTGGTTCATTTTTCACCTTGGGATTTTACCTGAATTTCAATTTCCCATTAAGAGTCTGTTTGTTTGATCCCTGGAAATTGAAATGTAGGCACAAGCCTTAGATGAAAAATTAGTCATGCTGCTTTCACCCCGAGCTGGTGCTGCTGGATGAGAGCTGAGAGGAAATTTGAAGGGAAAGTTGACAGTTAATTTAACAGACTCATTCTCTTCGGGTCACCTTGGGACTCCTTGTTGGTCAAGGAACTTGTAAATCAACCTGATTCTGAATTTGCCTGAAGAAAGTCAGTGAAACCTTAATACTCAAATACCTGCAGAGGTGATAGAAGAAATATTTTGGACACAGTAATGATGGTCTCCTCTGTCAAAGGCATCTATGGGGGAACGCCACTTAGATAAAGATTAAAGCCCACTGCAAGGCTTGCCCAGGTGAAAACGATGCCCACAGAGCCCTTGGTGGGATTAACTTAGAGTGAATGAATGAATGAAAGAGAAAGAAAGAAAAAGAGAGGGAAGGAAGGAAGGAAGGAAGGAAGGAAGAGAGAGATAGGGAGAAAGAAAGAAAGAAAGAAAGGAAGGAAGGAAGGAAGGAAGGAAGAAAGAAAAAGAAAGAAAGAAGGAAAGGGAAAAAAAAAAGAAAGGGAGAGAGAAAGGTAGATCTGGGGGAAAATCTTCCATAGGATTCTGTGGTTTCCATACCCTGCCTTATCAGTGTCATCAGAATAATGATGCTGAAATAGCCAAACCTCATTATATCTAAATTATGTCTTTTCTTTTTTAAAGATACTTAAATGTATTTTATTCCACACGCCACATCCAAAGGTCTTCCAAAGAACCAGAAAGCAGATGTTTGCACTTAAAAGTTCTGCCTGTCTGACACTATTAGTTTGTTGTAGTAAATACTGAAGAAATGCACATTGTTGGGAAGACAACACTTCACATGTAGCTGTTCCAGGTCAGCCAAAGTACCTGTACATGCCCTTCCCAGCACTGGCTGTTCAGGTCTCACATAATAACATCTACAAGGGAGGAGCTGGAGCTGTAACTGGAAAATAAGTCTCCTTTCTGCCTCAGAGAAGCACCATGGCCAACTGGAAAGACCCCAGACTTTAGCACAGGACCATTAAGCAGGGATTGCATCCTAATTCTTGCCCTCAAAAGATGAGCGACCTTGGACAAGTCATTTAACTTCTCTGAGCTCAGTTTCTCATATGTAAACTAGGAATGATAATAAGAACCACCTCTCTGGGTTGCTAGGAGTGTTAGGAACAGCATGAGTATACTTAGTAGTTGCTCAAGAATTGAACAGTAGCAGGAATAGTAGCGGTAGTATCAGGCCATCTAATATATTTGCAGATATGATGAGAGAAGATAAAAATGTATAGCTTTGATAAACAGAGTCTATATTAAAGAACAGTAGCAAAATAGGACTTGGCAAAATCTCTGGTAAGCCTGAGGGCAAAGAATTCTGTGTATAATCTGCCAGCATTTGGGGCGGTGGAGCGACAGCCATCATGGCCATTGTAAGATTAGATACTAAAAAAAAAAAAACCATGCAGTTAAATATTTACATTTTGGAACCTCCAGAAAGCAGGCCAGTATTTTCTCAGCAGGCTCCAGCTGTATGCTTGAAGGAACACAAGGGCTGTTTATACTCCACGCATGTTGGGTGCACTGTAAAATGACAGATTGGGGACAGGTCAGAGCAAAACTGCGACAGAGGGAGAGCTAAATGCTCTTCTCCAGGTATCTCTGGGACATCACTGTCTTCGAGGAAGATGCCACAACACTAATTGCCCCTCATCACTGTTGCATCACGTTAAGCCCAGTATTCAGACAGAGATTCTGCAAAGTGCTCTGAAGGCAACAGGGAACCAGGCTGCGAGCGCGACGCGTTAGGAAGGGCTTCTCTTGGCAGAGAAATGAGAGATGACCTGGGCAGGCGTGTCATCTCCTATTCCGTGCTTTCATTTTTCAGACCAAATTGCACTCAACCACAAAACCATCGTGTGCCCCATGATCGATGTCATCGACCACAATCACTTTGGGTACGAGGCCCAGGCCGGGGACGCCATGCGCGGCGCCTTTGACTGGGAAATGTACTACAAGAGGATCCCCATCCCTCCAGAGCTGCAGAGGGCGGATCCCAGCGACCCTTTTGAGTGAGTAGCAGCCGAGGGAGGGTCCAAGGCGGAGAAGGGGCAGATAACTCAGGCGTGTGTCAGCTGGAGACCCAGCTCTAATGAAATGGAATAAAACGGGTGGCAAAAGTATGCAAAACACTGGCGAAAGGTCAGACCTACAAGTTGTGTAAAATCACAAGCTGTGCTGAGTACATTCTTGAACTTTCTGAGCGTGAGAGGGCGTGTGCGGTATGAGAATCGGTAAAGACAGAGTTCACAGCAAACGCACGGAAAAGGGATGCAGTCCCTTTCAGCCATTCTCTTAGAGGTTCTTTCCTCATTTTCAGTTCCCTCTGTTCTTTCTGCTTTTCCCTAAAGGATTATTTAAATTAACTATTTTACTTTTCTTTGTTAGGGAATGATATAAAATATGAACCAGTATTTAGGCCTAGGTTCCATGCCCTGCTGGGAATTGCTTCTTTATAAAGGAGGGCCATGTTTCGGATAGCAGCTGCTCCCAGAACTTAAACTTGGGGAATTCAATCAAATGATAGATCCAGAGTATATGATCTTTGATAATATTGCCCCCAGTTTAGTTCTATACAGATATAAGTTTACAGTAATCTATTGATTTCTACAAAGCTAAATTCTTGTTTTCCAATGTGGACATGAGAACTGTCTATGTCAAGAAAAAGAAAAAAATATGGCTCAGCTTGACAAACTGTTAGGACCATTAATGGTTAATGGTGAACTTTTTCCAGAAGTTACCCAGAGATTGCCCAAGGCATGCTATTATCTATTCCTCATACGTCACCCTTCTGATATCCTTAAAACCTTTATAATTTTAAAACTATTATATTTTTTCTTAATACAAAAAAATTGTCTAGATCAAAGCTTTGCACACTCTCTAAGATTCTATTTAACATGCGTTAAAATCAATACTGTCTTTTTCTAATATTTTATTTTTTTATTGATGTATAGTTGCTGTACAATATATGTTACAGGTGTACAATATAGTGATTCACAATTTTTAAGGATTATACTTCATTTATAGTTACTATAAAATATTGGCTAGATTCCCTGTGTTGTACAATATATCCTTGTAGCTCATTTTATACCTAATAGTTTATACCTCTTAATCCCCTACTCCTCTATTGCCCCTCCCTCCTTCCCTGTCCCCACTGGTAACCACTAGTTTGTTCTCTATACCTGAGAGTCTGTTTCTTTTTTGTTATAGTCACCAGTTTGTTGTATTTTTTAGGTTCCACATATAAGTGATATCGTACAGTATTTGTCATTCTCTGTCTGACTTATTTCACTTAGCATAACATCCTCCAAGTTCATCCCTGTTGCTGCAAATGGCAAGATTTCATTCTTTTATATGGTTGAGTAGTATTCCATTGTATATATATACCATGGATGTATCTTCTTTGTCCATTCATCTATGGAAGATATTGCTTCCATATCTTGGCTATTATAAATAATGCTGCTGTGAACATTGGGGTGCATGGATCTTTTCAAATTAGTGTTTTGGGGGGGTTTTTTGGATATATACCCAGGAGTGGAATTGCCAGGTCATATGGTATTTCTATGTTTAATTTTTTGAGAAACCTCCATGCTGTTTTCCACAGTGGCCGTGCCAATTTACATTCCCACTGACAGTGTATGAGGGTTTCCTTTTCTCCACATCCTCGCCAACATTTGTTATTTGTGGTCTTTTTTAATGATGGCCATTCTGACAGGTGTGAGATGATATCTCATTGTGGTTTTGATTTGCATTTCCCTGGTAATTAGTGATATTGAACATCTTTTCATATGCCTCTTGGCCACCTGCATGTCCTCTGTGAAGAAATGTTTATTCAGGTCTTCTGCCCATTTTTTTAATCGGATTGTTTGCTTTTTTGATGTTGATTTGTATGATTCTCTAATGCCATATACAAAAATAAACTCAGAATGGATTAAAGACCTAAATGTAAGACCAGATACTATAAAACTCCTAGAGGAAAACATAGGCAGAACACCCTTTGATATAAATCACAGTAGTATTTCTTTGGATCCATCTCCTAAAGCAAAGGAAATAAAAGCAAAAATAAACCACTGGGACCTAATTAAACTTAAAAGCTTTTGCACAGCAAAGGAAACCATCAACAAAACGAAGAGACAACCTACAGAATGGGAGAAAATATTTGCAAATGATATGACCAATAAGGGGTTAATATCCAAAATATATAAACAGGTCATACAATTGAACATCAAAAAAAATCAATACTGTCTATTCATTAATAACATGGGCTATAAAAGTTTACAGTAGAGAAACTCCCAAGTGCAAAAATTACTTCAGTGACTCACTTTAAATTACAGTAAACATTTGATAAACATCAGGAAAATGTTTCTTCCAATTCTATTCTCTAAGAAGATAAACTCTTGGGAAAGCAAAGGGGATTTCAAAAGACATTAGCCTGATAAAAACGAAGAGAAATCATTTCTTTTGTAATAAGAAGCGCACTCATTAAGTATCCAGAATTTCTGAAAGAGGCCTCTTCAGACGCGTAAATTGCTGGAGAGTTTGAGAAGAAATAATGAAGCCCATTGTTACTCTTCCAAATACTTCAGCCAAGATTTAAAGGAGATTGAAAACCACCAGGGAAGTTTTTTAGTAATCCAAGGGAAGGAGTTTCTCGTAAGCATTTGATGTGGGCCCAGCTGAGAGATGATCTTTAGACATCTCCAAAGGTAACCATCTGAAAGTCTTGGCAAAGGGGCTTAGGGTGGGATTTAAAGCCAGGCGGGTGTGGGAGAGGATACAGAAGGACCCTAAACATGGTGGAACTGTTATTAGATGGCAGCTGATGGTAGAATAGCCATGGTCCAGTTGCTACTATTCAAGTTTGCCATGTTGAAGAGCAAGGATTCATCCATGATAACTTTTCCAATAAGTACTGTAATCGTGACTGGATTATAACGACCTTCTACTTTACTTCCACTGTAACAGTGGGGCCCCTGCTTTCTGCAGATGTGGGACCAAAATGCTACCAAAGGAATTTCAAATGATGAAAATTCCAAAAATATTCTCAGTCCCTGCACTGACAGTTGAAATTTTTGTCAGGCAGACCCCAGCTATGGCTATCAGAGTATCAGGCACCTTGCTTAACCCCAGAGCTGGCAGAGTTGCTCATTTTCAGAATTAAATTACCTCTTGTTCCTCTCACCTACTTAGGTGGTTGCCATCCTGTCAACAATGGCATTCTGTCCAATACGACTGCCTTTCTGCTGTAAGTCCCTTTGATTCCTAGGAAGGCGGACACTTTAGCCTTTTGTAATAAATGTAACTTGCAGGAGGTGTCCACTTTGATCTTCGAAACTGCATTTGCCTTCCTGATAATAAAAGAATGCTTAGTTACCCAAGCGGCTCTGAGCAGTGTGTCAGCAATTCCATTATCTCGGCGGCCACCCGAATGTACGCATAAACAGACACACTTTCAGCGAAAACTTGCTTCTCTAGATGTAAAGCTTTAAGATACACAGAATGAACGTGGTCTATCTATACATCTCTCAAGCCTGTCATGTTTTTCACTGGTGGCTATGAGGATTTCCTCGGGGGTGGGGTGGTAGGGGGAGAGTAGGCAGAAAAGTCAGGAAGAAAGGAACTACAGAGTAACATGGAAATGTATTGCAAATTCCAGGACCTTTCGGACAATATATATGCAAAGACTGTCTTTGTGTAGCAAGTTGATCAAATGTCCTGAATGACAAGACCTGAATTCTCCCATTGATTCTACCATTGTTGGAGCTTTCTCCAACTAGTGACTGCAGTAGTGTTTTTCAACCTGGAAATCCTGTGAAATTAGAGGGACATGAACAGTATTTAACAATTAAGGAATTGAATTGAAAATTTCAGAGTACTGTACGGGTACGTAAGTATAGCTATTCTTTCTCAGATATTTGATTTCAGTTATAATGCATATATGATCCCGGGTCATGATATAAATGGTGTTTCTTAATATAGGTTACACAGTCAGAAGAGTTCAAAATCTATCAACTTCCTAAACTGGGAATCAAAACCTTCATCAACCTGACTAGGAAGGAAAAGAAAAACTCATAGATAACTTTGACCTCTAAGGAAAAAAATTACTTATATTTGCAAAGAGATCTAGTTTTCAGA
Organism: Balaenoptera ricei; assembly: GCF_028023285.1. Classification (NCBI taxonomy): domain Eukaryota; kingdom Metazoa; phylum Chordata; class Mammalia; order Artiodactyla; family Balaenopteridae; genus Balaenoptera; species Balaenoptera ricei. The sequence continues at coordinate 5,925,138 of NC_082644.1, forward strand.
CAAACCACTCCTAGAATATGAGAGACAATGAAGTATTCACAGTTCAGATTATCTGGCAGTCACAATTCTGATTAGATTGGATATATTTGGTAAATATTTTTGTCTTTTGAAAAAAAAATGAACTATTCTCCTTTACTGGTAGCTTATATCATGGCATAATGCTCTTAGGAAATTCTTGGTATTCATGGCTTTTAGCAGGTTTCCTTATTCCTGGTTTATTTCTAGTGCAGGGCACTTGGGAATTGAAATCTTTTCTGTGTGACAAAACATAATATGCTCCTTTAGTCATGATGAGAAAGGGGAAGATATTCATTTGCTTTCTGACCACTAACTTATTTCTTCAACCTTATCTCGGCATCTGAAAGTTTAGAGAGAACCAGAAGGAATTATCTTATCCAGCTTCCCTTTAATGCAAGCAACCCCTAGACAGCATCCAACACAGATGACCAGCCTCATCTTCTTTTTTTTTTTTTAAGTGAAGTAGAGTTGATTTGCAGTGTTGTGCTAACTTCTGCTGTACAGCTAAGTGACTCAGTTCTACACATATATACCTTCTTTTTTTATATTCTTTTCCATTATGGTTTACCCCCAGGAGATTGGATATAGTTCCCTGTGCTATACAGTAGAACCTTGTGGTTTATCCATTCTAAATGTAACAGTATGAATCTACTAATTCCAAACTGCCAGCCCATCCCTCTCCCACCCACCCACCCACCCATCCCCTCCCCCTTGGCAACTATGAGTCTGCTCTCTATGTCTGTGAGTCTGTTTCTGTTTTGTAGACAGGTTCATTTGTGCCATATTTTAGATTCCACATATACGTGATATCCTATGGTATTTGTCTTCCTCTGTCTGGCTTACTTCACTTAGTATGATGATCTCTAGTTGCATCCAAGTTGGACCACCTTCCTCTTGAACTCATCAGGGAAGTAATATTTGCTACCTCAAAACACTGTCCCTTCCACTAGACTGGTTGACAGGAACATTTTCCTGTGGATTAAGAAAATTCTACCTCCCTCATCCCAAATTGTCCCACTTGAAACACAAGGAATGTCTAATTCCTCTTCAGTGACAGAGCTGTTAAAAATCTTTGGAAACAGCTACCATGCCTGGCCCTCCCAAGGCAGAAAAAAGAAACTTGTTTCTTCTCCATGCTAAATATCTCCAGTTCTATCCTCATAACCTCCAGGTCCTCCAGAATCCTTGGAAGTTCATGCTGATTGATGGAAATGCTCGATTTCTGTAAATTCACATGACTGCTGCAGTTTCATCCACACTTCTCCAACTTGTTCACAAGGATAATGTGAAATATGCCACCCAACATGTCAGGTACTCAGGCCCTAATATATGAGTCTGTCAACCTTAAAAATAAAGTTAATTTCTGGAGAATTTGCACTGGTTTCTAGAGATCATGCTTCCTTGTGCTAAGTACTCACAGTCAGTTCAGCAGTTTATTCAATTTTGCAATTTTGCTGTGTATTTCAGAATCTGCCTCTATTCTGTCTTTCAGCTGTGGAGAGATTACTTTTATTCTGCCAGTCTTCTGCAAATAGATCTCCAACAATTCCCCAAAGGCTTCTAAAACATAGAGTTTTAATCATCATGGATGAAATTCTTGTACACCATCATTAACCAGGACTGAGATTCTCTATTTTCCACTTTTATATACATCAATCTCCAAAATTTTAAAAATAAAGGTATCTGCACTTGGAGGTGAAAAGGCCTCATAGGATACAAATGTCCATTTATTCTCTCAGACACCCCTATGTCCATGGACACATCAGTTTGAATTCAGTGCTTTCTCTACCAGTTACCTAGCCTAGAAATATCTCAGGGCATGGATAGCAACGGCCATGACCCTTTGGCAGGCATCTCAAGGTTGGAACTTCAAATACTGAAGATCTCCTGAGATGTAAGCACCAAATGTAGATTCTTTTGGGCTGGTTCTGCAGTCTAGCACTGTGAAGCTAAGCCCATGTTGAAAGGGATAAGATTCTCCCTGTCCGTTACGGAGAGCTGTATCCCTGTGACATGAAAGTAAGATGCCTTCTAAAAAGATTTACTGACAGGGTCTTCCTTTATTCTTCCAAGGGACAGAGTGCAGATCCCCAGAAACTTGCTAACTATCTTTCCTATACAGGAGTGTCGTAAAGTATGGATGCCAACACCATGTGAACGGCAGTAACCCTCGGGTAACAAATACAATGTTGTGCTAAATTTTAGAATTGAATCAGAAAAAAATGTGCCAATAAGCATAAGTTTATCAAGCTAGAAGAAACCTTAAAGACAATTCCACCTCTCATTTATTTATTTTTTTAATTGAAGTATAGCTGCTGTACAGTACTGTATAATTTACAGGCATACAATATAGTGATTCACAATTTTTAAAGGTTATACTCCAATGACAGTTATTATAAAATACTGGCTAGATTCCCTGTGCTACACAATATATCCTTGTAGCTTATTTTATACCTAATAGTTTGTACCTCCTAATCCCTTATCCCCATATTGCCCATCTCCTCTCTTCCCACTGGTAAGCACTAGTCACTCTATATCTGTGGTCTGCTTCTTTTTTGTTATATTCACTAGTTTGTTGTAGTTTTTAGATTCCACATATAGGTGATATCATACAGTATTTGTCTTCCTGTGTCTGACTTATCTCACTTAGCCTAACATCCTCCATGTTCATCCATGTTGCTACAAATGGCAAAATTCCATCTTTTTCATAGCTGAGTAGTATTCCACTGTGTATATGTACCACATCTTCTTTATCCGTTCATCTGTTGATGGACACTTAGGTTGCTTCCATGTCTTGGCGACTGTAAATAATGCTGTTATGAACATTGGGATGCATGTATCTTTTTGAATTAGTGTCTTTGTTTTTTTCAGATATATACTCAGGAGTGGAATTGCTGGGTCATATGGTAGTTCTATTTTTACTTTTTGGAGAAATGTCCATACTGTTTTCCACAGTGGCCACATCAATGTACATTTCCCCCAACAGTGTATGAGGGTTCCCTTTTCTTCACATCCTCACTGACACTTGTAAACTCAAAATGGATTAAAGACCTAAATGTAAGACTGGATATTATAAAACTCCTAGAGGAAAACATAGGCTGAACACCCTTTGATATAAATCGCAACAATATTTCTTTGGATCCATCTCCAAAAGCAAAGGAAATAAAATAAAAAATAAACAAATGGGACCTAATTAAACTTAAAAGCTTTTTGCACAGCAAAGGAAACCATCAACAAAACCAAAAGACAACCTACTGAATGAGAGAAAATATTTGCAATATGACTGATAAGGGATTAATATCCAACATATATAAACAGCTCATACAACTCAATACAAAAACAAACCACCTGATTAAAATATGGGCAGAAGAACTAAATAGACATTTTTCCAAAGAAGACATACAGATGGCCATCAAGCATATGAAAAGTGCTCAACATCGTTAATCAATCATCATGGAAATGCAAATCCAAACCACAGTGAGATATCATCACATACCTGTCAGAATGGCTATCATCAAAAAGAACACCTCTTGTTTTTATAGAAGAAGAAATCTAAACTAGAGTCTATGTGACTTATCCAGTGTCACAACTGATAAGCTTAACAGCTACTGCTAGAATCTGGGCTTGCTGACTTCCCATTCTGTGCTGCATTCTTTCATCCACACCACGGTGGCGGGGAGAAAATTTAGAGTTGTTAGATGCCTATTACTATGTGTCAGGTGCTGGGGAGGAAATCTCCATATATCGCGAATTCACTTAATCCTTATCTCAAGTCTATGAAATAAATAATACCATCTGCGTTTTTACAAACGAGGTAATTCAGGCTCAAGAGGTAACTTTCTAAAGTTTATGTAAGAAACTGGAATAAGGACCCAGATGTAAGGATCCGTACTATTCCATGGAAATTTCCACCTCCCTCTCTGCTCAGAGAAGAAACATTCTGTAGTGCTTCAGGGATAATCAAACAGAAGAAAACATTTTCGGAGAAAACAGTGACTTCTTCTTCAAACAGCAGTGCATGCAGGTAAATGACCACCACAAAACTGAAAGCATCACTGGCCATCACCAATCCTCTCACAAGTCTTTTCTCCAGATGTGTTCGACACACTGAGTTAAACAAAATCCTGCCAGGTCACCTCAACCAGATGGATTGTGGCTACACAAGGCTGCCCAGTGGAGGGATGTGAGCAGGGCTGAGAGCTGGCCGGCCCTTTGCTCGGAAGGCCAGGGGCCCACCCTTGGGCTGCCCAGCGGAGAGCAAGAGGGGATCGTTCTCCTTGGTGGGCACTGGAGCTTTGTCTTATTAATGCAGAGCAGAGAACAACAGACTTCGGTCAAGTCACTCGCTGCCCAGAATGAACAACTAGCTTTAGTCAGCACCTTATTGATTGCATTGTTTGACATTCAAAATTGTAACATCCCACTTGGGTAAATTCCCGGTGGGGACTGAGCTGTACCTTAACTTACTTAGAATTTGACAGTAAAGATACTCACTTTTACTCTTTTCACATGAGTTTTGACCCAATATTGCCCATCCTGAATTTAAGCAAGATTAGTAAGGAATAGGCTCCCCACGGGGAAAAGGAGACTGGACGGGTCTCTCCAGGCATTGTTCACCATCTCCTTTTTTCTCAGCCCAGCCCCTGTTGGGTTACCTGTAAACCCTGGAATATCCATTTGGTAGGTGGGAGAATTTTATTCATATTCTACTTCTCAGGCTAAGTCAATATACCTCACAGGTTTTGCGGTGACCTTCAAGCAATTGCTTCCAAACTTTGCCCCCTTTTCCCTCAAAAACCCAAAATGATGCAAACAAACTACCACAGTATTAGCTGCCTCAACCTCAATCTTCAAACACATAATTCTCTGTGATTAAGGTTTCGAAACCGTTCTCTCAAACTTTGGAGGGGATTAGGTTAGAAAGCAACACGGATGGACCCAGAGATTGTCATACTGAGTGAAGTAAGTCAGACAGAGAGAGACAAATATCATAGGATATCACTTCTATGTGGAATCTGAAAAACTGGTACAAATGAACTTGTTTACAAAACAGAAATAGAGTCACAGATGTAGGAAACAAACTTATGGTTACTAAAGAGGGAAGGGGGGGAGGGACAAATTGGAATTGATATATACACACTACTCTATATAAAATAGATAACGAATAAGGACCTACTGTATGGCACAGGGAACGCTACTCAGTACTCTGTAATGACCTATATGGGAAAAGAATCTAAAAAAGAATAGATACATGTACATGTATAACTGAATCACTCTGCTGTACACCTGAAACTAACACAACATTGTAAATCAACTATATTCCATTAAAAATTTTTAAAAAAAGAAAATACATTCATCAATTTAGCCTAGCGATGAGTTCCAGGAGAGTGAAATAGGACTCCAGCTCTCCAAAACCTCAACCACAGTTCTTGCATGACCTTTGAATGATTCCACAAGTCCTTCCATTAATCTGACCAAATAACCTGTTTCATTAAGCCCATGTAGTATGTAACGTAAAATCTAACATTTGTAAAGCACTTCTCTACATTAACTAATTGACTCCTTGTAATAATCCTTTGGTGTAGGTAAAGGAGCTATTGTTATTTTTCCAGTTTTGCAAATAAAGTGAGAACCAGAGAAATTAACTAACTACTAAGAGGCAAAACCAGGACTCAAATCAATGTCTTCATTCATTCAGATTTCAAATCTTAGAGTTAATCAATAATCTCACAGGCGTCAAATCAATGCCTTCTTTCATTCATTCGGACTTCAACTCCTAGGGTCAATCGATACTTTTCGTTTCCTCCCCCTTGAAGAGACACTTTGGCACCCATGAAGTGCAGTGGTTTTATCAGTGAAGGTTTCCTGGCAACTCTGTAAGGAGAGCAGGAGAGGGGAAAGATTGCCTTCCTCCCCACACTGTGTCTTATCTGCAGACCAACCGGAGCTGGTAGGTTGAAAATGTCAGCTTTCAGTTTCTTCCTAATGAAGGGAAATGTCAACAGTGACAGCTTCTGGTCTGTTTATAACAAGACCTAATTCAATATTTGACAATCGCAAAAGGACAAAATGTTTAAGGAAAAATACTGTCAAGTTTCTAAGTGTTGTCCTACTCTACAGAGGGTGAGAATCAAGGAACAGAAATGTCTCAGGGTCTTAAAAACTAATCAAAATATTGAATAAAATCAATCTCCCTCGAAAGCCCAGAATGAAACCCCACGGAAGAGTTTTTTTTAATGTCAAGTTAAAGGCTGTAACATGGGCAGAGGTATTAGAAAGCAAAATTGTTAATGATCCGTCTGTCCCCATGAACATCCCTCCCCATTGCTCCCTCTCTGGCCTCTTTGGCTATCCCAGTCCTAGGTCTCGGGGAGAATCGCCATCTGATAAACAATTCACACCAAGGGCTTGTGGTAAGCCTTTTCCCTGGTCAGGACTTCTTTCTCCCTCTCCAGGGGGGAGTGATCTTTACCCCAGCAAGATGCTTCCTATGAATTTCTCCTTTTTCCAGCATCCAGGATAACATTAACAAAATTAATTCCTGAATTAACAGTCACTGCCTTTATTCTACCTGTGCTGCCCTGCTCTTCTTTCCTTTGTCCTGCTCTCTGGAGGTCTCTGGGTTCCTGAGGTGGCTGCGGCTTTGATGCCCTCTTTCTGATTTCTGACCACGAGCTGGACTTTTAAACCTGTTTCTGCCACCACTCCCTTTAGGGTCACTCAATCACAGGAGAGCTGGTAGACCATGCTATTCTGAAAGGAGATGAGACCTATTCCTGCAGGCTGAGATAGGTTCTTGTCTCTGTTCGCCAGTCACTCAGGACTGCGGTCCCAGTGGAACTCAGAAACACCCTCGCCGTGACTTTTGTCCTACGGAGCCCCCGTCCTTGTTTCTTCGGTACAGCAAGTCCCCTACATACGAACAAGTTCCATTCCAAGAGCACGTTCTTAAGTCCAATTTGTTCATAAGTCCAACCAAGTTAGCCTAGGTACCCAACTAACAGAATCGGCTGTATAGTACTGTACTGTACTAGGTTTATAATACTTTTCACACAAATAATACATAAAAAACATCTTTTTGCCTCGCTCTGCTCTCTCAATTATCTTCAGTTTTGTTTCCATCATTATCTCTTGGTGCTTCTTAGCAGTACCAGTTATCTCACCACTGCTTTAAAGATACTGTACTACTGTACTCTATAGAGTACTGTAAAGTACACAAAAGCACAACCAGTTGTAGAGGATGCATGCACATGACAGTGTACACCAGACACGTAAACTAACTTCTGTATTTGGACACGCGAGCGCACGTTCGCATCTTTGAAAGTTCGCAGCTTGAAGGGTCGTAGGTAGGGGACTTGCTGTAATATCTCCTCTTGAACCTGGGACTCTCACTCTCATTCCTGGTCTTGCAGGTTAGTTAGCTCCTCCATAGCCAGGCTGCATACTGAATTCTGCACCTCAGTCTCCTCTGGGCAGAATCAGCCAGTCACCTCTCCACCGCCAGGGCCATCCAGTACTTACCGATAAACCTGCACCACTTAAGACTTAGCAATGGCTTCTGACATACTGAAGAACTGTGGAATTCACAGACGGACTGTTGACTTTTATTGTCCATTTACCTGTTCTTTTGACCATTAACTGCTTTGCTCTGCTTCTCAAACTGGTGTCCTGAGTCCATCTTTCTGTTTCATGTGTAATGACTGTTTTCTGTGTCCTTCCCCCAACCCCCGAGATGTGCCTTGATTCTACATACACTCACTCCTTGTCTGGACTCCTGTATGGGTTCTGTGCTCCAGGATATAATCACACTGAGTTCCAGATCTCCTGCTTCTGACTCCCCATTCTTCTTTCATTAGAGTTCTACTAGCATTCAGCTAAGGAGAAACCACCATGAATGAACCCCCTTCCTAGAACCCAAGGTTCAGCAACCTTTACTCTACCCGTGAGGACATCATACCAGAGCAGGGAGAATTTAACAGACCCTATGCCATTCATCCAACTTCCCCTTTCCCTCCCAGTCAACAGGAATATAAACCCAAGGCCCAGGTGCATTTAGCTTTGTTTTCTCACCTGAAGCTGCCACTCTGCTGTCCTCTTTCCTTCCCTTCTCAAGTCAACAACTCCTTTTTTTCCTTCTAATCATTGCTAACATTGATACTAGAATGAGGGCAGGCAGGACTGTTTTATTCGATTCACTCATCACTGCACCTCTAGTACCTAGTTCCTGCCCATAACAGGTGCCCAATAAATATTTATTAAATGGATGCAATAAATATTAAGTTCAGGAGAGGATATGGTCCAACAGGGCTGTGTATCCTTGAAGAAGAGGTGACAGTTTTTCAGAAAAGGATAACAGCCGAGGAAAATGTCGCAGCACAGTATTTGTAGGGCGTCACCCAAAGACTAGTCTGAACAAGAGGTGATTCTTATAGGGGAGTGGTAGAAGATAAAGAAAAATAAACAAATTATGGTCGAGACCAGACTTAGAAGGCCTTTATTCTGCATGTAGAAGGAACAGAGCTGATAAGGGAATGTTCTAGGAAAAACCATCTGGTAGCGGAAGGCCTTCCTGGAATCCTTTACATTATGAATGATAATGAAAGTCATTTGGAAAACCACAATCCAAGAGAGAAGAACATCTTTCACAAGAGGCTGGTTCTTAATAAGGTAATGATATTGATCCTTCAAGTTCTCTCCATTTCTAACAAGCACCAAGATGCTGTCAGAATCCAGGGCTGTCAAGTTCTAGACACCGACTGGAACCCGAGGGGAGTAGTGGGCCGTGAGGGCGCTGCTGGAAGTCCATTGGAAGGAAGGGCTGGGGGGTGGTTAGTGGACTTGGTGGGGGTCATGGTCTTAGAACTGGAGGGTAGGCAAGTGTAACAGCCTGGGGAACATGCACAGATCTGAAGTCTAATTAAGAAAATTAAACCTTACACGTGGTGTTCAGATGAAGCCTTGAGTGTTTATAGTGAAAGAAATGATGAAAACTGGAGTCTGCATCCGGGACTCAGCGGGCAGGGGTCTGATGGCCCCGCGATGCTGCTGGACCTGAGCAAAGATCAGAGGGCAGGTCTGTAACTTGACCAAAGGGCTGGACAGAGAGTGATCGAAAGTCTCTTGTCCTGAAGTTCTCTGCCACAGAGATGGAACATGTTGGCTGCCAGGGACCCAATTCCATGATTTTATATATATACGTACTCATCTTATCATTATATTATTACTTTATATTATAATTATAATGATTAGGATGACTTTATTATCATTATATAAATTTGATTATACATATTAAATTTGCTTATAAATCACCTCAAATTATTTTTTGAAGTGAGTCCATATGGATGGTAAGAGTGAGAAATACATAAAGCCTATCTTTGAGTCTATGATGAGGTCTTCCAAGGTGGGTGGTTTTCATTCCAGATCACATGGCCGGAGGTGAGTGTCTAAGTCCTTTGGGGTTGCTGTAAGGAAATACTGTAGACAGGGTGGGTTATAAACAATAGGAATGTATTCCTCACAGTTCTGGAGGCTGGCAAGTCACAGCACTGGCAGATCTGGTGTCTGGTGAAGGCCCACTTCCTGGCTTACAGATGGCCATCTTCTCGCTGTGTCCTCACCTGGTGGAAGGGGCAAGGGAGCTCTCTGCTCCCTTTTTCATAAAGGCACTAATCCCATTCATATGGGCTCCACCCTCATGACCTCAACACTGCCAGAGGCCTCACCTCCAAACGCCATCACATTGGGTGTTAGGTTTCAACATATGAATTTTGGAGGACGCAAACATTCAATCCATAGCAGTGAGATTGTGCTCAGAAATGAGTTGTATATATGATTGAAAAGCAACTTCAGAATAAAGAAATGAATCAATCAGAAATGATGGATTCCCCATCTCACTCTTCTAATAAAGTTTGAGCAAAAATAAACAAGCAGAATAGAATAATAAAACAGTAATGCACACACCCCCTTGATGTAAATAGAGATGAGTGATATTAGAAAAGTAATATACTTTTATTAGCTTCCCTGTGACTGAAGTGATCCGTCTTTATTGTTTGCTGTCCTGATTATCTATTTGGGGTCCAGGAGCAGTATCTACAGTGAAGCCATATCCACAGAGGAAATGCTTTTAGCCAAACCACCATTCCCTCCTTCAAAGCAACAATTAAGCAGTTTCTTTTTCTTTTTTTCTTTTTTTTTCTTTCTTTCTTTCTTTCTCTCTCTCTCTCTCTCCCCCCCCCCCCCTCTCTCTCTCTCTCTCTCTCTCTCTCTCTCTCTCTCTCCCCCCCCCCCTCTCTCTCTCTCTCTCTCTCTCTCCCTCCCTCTCTCTCTCTCTCTCTCTCTTCCTTCCTTCTTTTCTTTTTTTTCTTGTCTAACACTTCTTGGGGTAAATACATCTGAAAATTTGATAAGGAGAAAAGGATGTCTGCTTTTGTTTCTTGGCATGCCAACAAAAATTGGACAAAGTGAGCTTCTTGAGGGAGGGAGGTTACAGGACATAATCCACGGGAGAGGCAAAGGCCCAGGCCACCCGTCAGGGGAGCCTCATGTTGTTGGGGGTGGAGACCTGGAGTCTCCAGGCTGCAGTTTCTGAGTAAAAGGCACCTTGAGGGCACCTTCCAGCTCGAACCTTCTTCGGCTGGGGGCCTGGGGTCACACCAGGATGTTCGTGGTGCCACGTCTCCCTCCTCGGTTTTGGCTGCTCTCCCATCAGTAGGAACGAGAGTGAGCTTGGCCTGGATCTCGCTGTGGAGTCGGGGGACCCAGGGCAGGGGAGCACAAGATTCACACGGCCAAGGCCGGAGGGTTCCGACTGCAGTGGACAGGGAAGAAGACGCATGCAGTACGTGGTGCCCAAAGGGAGAAAGCAAGTGAAGAGCGATGCATCAGCGGAAAGAGATGATGACATCACAAGCCGGAGGACAGGAAGCCAGTCTGAAGGGCACGGGAGTCAAGGCCAGCAGTGGGGGGAAGGGCTGTGCCCACAAGAGAACATCAGGGCGGCGCTCGTGCAACGCCCACGGGGGGAGTGGGCGCTGTTTCCCACCAACTGTCCCTCCCCAGCTCCACAACTGTAAAAGCTCCAGAAAACTCAGACCAGCCAAGCATTTTCCCTTGGCTTAACACGCTCCAAGAATTAAATGTTAACTTTTTATAGCAACAGAGGTCACCTCATAGACAAAAATTCTAGCATCTAGGACAGGTTTCAAACATACAGTGACCACTCAAATGCACACAAATGCCACCTCCTCTGTCTCTGTAACTGAACTCGGGGGAGCCCCAGACAGAGCGTCGTTTCCATCAAGAGCAGCCGGCCTGCTTCCAACACAGGCAGGCCCCGGGGGCGAGAGTGCAGATGAAGGCCCACGGGCTACGTCCAAACACAGCTTATAAATCACACAAGCAAACGATCCAGTTTTGTTCTATCCTCCCACCTTGGTAAATATACCTTCCCATCACCAGGAAGGCCAGGTCCGCAGGTCGAATTCCTCCTACAAGCTCTACGGACGTGGCACTGTGTGCGGGCAGCCTGTCTCGGCCCGCTTGCCCTGCTTGCACTTCGACCGCCGTGGGCACATGCAGGCGGACGTGAAGCCCGGGCGTCCTGCTCCATCCACAAAAATAGCCGTCCTCTGGCCACCCCTCCACCCCAAGCTCCTGTCCACAGGAGGACAGCCCCAGGAGAGAGGATGGAAGAAGAGAGTGCGGTCTCAGAAGCACCCAGCACCACAGTGTGGGGATTACGCAAACCCAGCACCCAACTTCCAGGACGTGTGCCGCCTCCAGTGGGTACATCCGTCAGCCCAAGGACGCCCATCCTGTTGGAGGGGACAGCCGAAGTTGACCAGAGCACAGGCCCTCTTTCCTGGGTCCAAGGTCCCTGGATGGGAGTGAGCCCTGATCTCACCATATAGATTCCTTCTGATCCAAAACATGGTCCCTTACAGGTAAATTCTCAGTCAATTCTCAATGCAAACTCAGTCCATTCAAATATCAAATTCCACATCAGGTCCAGGATGGCATCGTGATACTAGGGAGAGTCATGATGGGGCAGAGGGGTCATCTGAGTTTTTATCTTTCTGATCAGCTTCCCCGGGATTCACACTGAATGCAGTGGATCTTTAAGAAGAGGTTTTTGTCCTCCCTGGACCCCCTTGCTGGTGTCCACAGCTGTCATATCTCTGGCCACTCTCTCGGCATCTATCTCAGAAGGTCTAAGATGTTGCTAAGTACTCATCATGGAGTCCCAATTCCAGGCTCTAACTCATCCCTCTGTCCAGCCCCAAACCTCAGAGCTGGGTCCCTTCACCTCTGTCATGGTCATCCCTGCCTGGTCCTCTAGATTTCAACTCTCATCTACCTACCACACATGTCCCCTCCCCCAGGCATGTTGGGGGAGAAGTTTTCCCCTTTTTCCCTTCTAGGTTCTTCAGCTGGTCTAATCATTAAGTTGACATAAGACAGATGAGCAGGAGAAAAACAAGTTTAATTTCATGGGAATGGGAGCGGAAAATATGAGACTCAAAGAAGTGGCCAAGCAGGCAGCTTTTATACCTTTTAAACAAAGAAACAATAAATTTGCGAAGAATTGACAAGACAAAGTAATTTGGGCTTGGGATAGTACATCAGCAACAAAGTCACAAGGTCTGTTTACTCAGCGTTCTGACCCTGAGTTTCCTGTCTCTGGTGATAAGGGTGCCTTATCCCCTCCAGGCACGGGGAGGGGACCCTTCACAGGGGAGATTTATCTCCTGCTTTCAGGGGGACAAAGGAGGGTCAGAGTGTCTGGTTTGCACTGGCCGTCTCTTAAGTAACTTTAATTCAAAATAATCAGGGTGGCAAAGCGGTGTATTTGGGGGCGGCCTGCTCTGCTCCCCTCACAGGAGAGAACACCTGCTCTTCTCCACACACACGCAGCCTGTGGGGACCTGGGGGGACCCCTGCTCAGGCCCCCAGGCCAACTAACCACCCCCACCCGGTCACTTGCACAAGCTGCCCCAGGTCTGGTCAGGCCTCTCCCCTACCTTCTCGGTGACTCAGATGCAGCAGCCCAACGGTCCGTGTCCCCTCCGCATGTCCACGTGGTGTTCCTTCTACACGTACAGGAGATGGAACCTAGGAGGGAACAGTTACAAGGTGAGAGAGAGGAATGCAAGACATTCACACCCGTCGAAATGCAGTGTTAGAGGCAGAGAAAGAGAGAGAAACAGGGCTCGTCCGCAAGACCGTAGCTGAGAGTGTCCGCCTGTCCCTACGGCTGTGTCCACACCTCACATGGTGGCCACCGGTCATAAGTGCTAAGTAAGTATTTATTGGATGAAGAAACGAAGGAAGAGTCAGTATTTGCAGGGACACCCTATGCTAGATCTTTCTTTTCTTTTTTTTAAATAAATGTATTTATTTATTTATTTGTTTATTTTATTTTTGGCTGCGTTGGGTCTTCGTTGCTGCGCGCAGGCTTTCTCTAGTTGCGGCGAGCAGGGGCTACTCTTTGTTGCAGTGTGCGGGCTTCTCATTGTGGTGGCTTCTCTTGTTGTAGACCACGGGCTCTAGGCGCGCGGGCTTCAGTAGTTGTAGCACGTGGGCTCAGTAGTTGTGGCTCACGGGCTCTAGAGCTCAGGCTCAGTAGTTGTGGCGCACGGGCTTAGTTGCTCTGTGGCATGTGGGATCTTCCCAGACCAGGGCTCGAACCCGTGTCCCCTGCATTGGCAGGCGGGTTCTTAACCACTGCGTCACCAGGGAAGTCTGTGTGCTAGATCTTTCTTTCCACCCCACCCTGGGGACCTCACTGCTACTCAGGCTCTGGTGACTGTTGTCTACTTTCTGATCAACACAATGAAACAAGAAGTTAAAAATGGTTTTTAGACAGTAAATGGGGCACAGGGGCTGGGATCCACAGTAGGAAGATTTTCCTTGTGTCTAGAATGAGAAAATATACTAAAGGCAATTAAATACACATTTATTCACAAGTGAATTGGGATACCATAAGTAATGAATATTTATTCATCATAATTGAGCAATTTGCTACTGTTTGTCTTTCCAGAGAATAATAAGTAATAGATTCCTTAAGTAATAGATTTCTGAGTTTTAATCTCTGCTTCTTGGTATCCAAAATTCTAACTAGACTCGCCCTGAAAACTATTTCTTGCCTCCTCTGACATATAATTCATCTTAGTCTGATGAATATTTTTTCCAATTTTATTGAAGAAATTCCCTAGAAGTTACGGAAAACTAAACAAAATCTGAGAAACTAAATTAAAGAAATCTAATTCTGCAAGCTGTGCTGAGTCAAAAAAATAAACCATAATTCTGAGAGGCTGAAATAACTCATTGAAAGACATGTGGCAATAAGTATACATATGTCTAGAAAGTACACACATTTAAATAAATTCCACAGAAAGACTGTTTCCTCATCTGAGGTCACATCAATAGCCCCAATAATTTTATCTTAACTAACATAATATAGAGAATTAAATATAGCAACAAAAAATTCTTTAAGACTAATGCATATACTAAAATAGTTAACGAGAATTTTTCCTAAATATCCTCTTCTGTTTCATATTTTCAAGTGACAGGTATAAAGGAATTCTCAGAACTAAATTTGTAGTCTTCTTAGTCTATCTTCTTAATTTAGAATTATTGTAGAAATCTAACCCAGAATGAAACTTTTCCCGTTGCTTTGAGCCTGAAAGAGTCAAAACTGTTTGCTCAGGTTATTGTTGTGTTATACTGCCACCCGTTGGAATGAAAGGTAAATTGTTTTAAAGGAAAGCATTGACAAAAAGTCCAAATTCTTGTTTTTTGCAAAGGAGGCTTTGACTCTTAAAGGTAATGCAGACTACAAATCAAGACAAACAACCCCCAGGCTGAATGTCCAAAATGTCCCAAGTTGAAGAATGACAAAGTAAACCCTGATCGTAAAATCATCAGGCAGCCACACCGTGGCTTTATTTACAGGTGAGCTGATACAGTGACAACATTATTCCTGGTATCTCCTCTGGCAGAGCTCTTCTGAAAGAACACGGGGACAGAAAAAAGATAGACCCCAGAGATTCTGAAGGGTGGTTTAGGAGGTACATGGAAATAAATGGCTGGCGCTGCAGGTAGAACACGAAACTGGGTTCATTGATCCACTGCGTGAATTTGAGCATCTCCTGGGCCGGCCTGGAGGCTGCAGTTGCCACATTCTGACCTAGAACCAGCATAGTGTGGGTGAGTGAAGCTTCGCCCCTGCTCTCCCTGTCTGTTTGCTGCTGAAGCCAGAGACATAAGCAAACATCCACAAGGCTCTGTGATCCATCCTCAAGAGGATGCTTGTACAAACCGCCCCAACTTAATCTGCCAAAGGGACTGGGGCCAAGAACCCCGGTGGGGTGTCGGGGGCGGTGAGATCTTGGTGTTGAAAGGTCAGCCTCAAAAGAGAATAGCGGTGGAGAGAGTTAGGGAGGGAAAGGAGAACAGATGACTTCTGGGGAAGGGAAACAGCGTGTAAAAGCTCTAGCGGAAAATGGATGGAAAGCAGGGGTGGAATAGCGGGCTCTGGCCACGCCTGGAAGGGCCCAGGGGAACCGTCACAGGCGCCCAGCCTGGCCACTCACTTCCTCATAATCTTGGACAATCATTTCAGTTCTCTGGACCTCAGGCTCTTCTGTAAAACACAAGAGTGTCGGCCTTGACCTTGACGGTTGCTGTGGTCCTAAGGCCATCGCATCAAGGTGCAAATCTGAGCACAGACACACCCAAGGTGACTTGGGAGGTTGTCTTTCCTGAGTAGTGGCCTCCAAGGGAGGATACGCCTATCAGAGGCCATGCCAGTGTGTCCTGCCTTCCACACCTTAGGGCCCAAAAGGACAACCCAGGAAAGATAAATAACCACAACTGTGGCTTCTGTCATTGGCTGAGCCTCCACTGATGGCCAGTTGCAGCCCTACATGTTCTGCTGTGATTGACTTTAATCCCCACCTCAGTCCTTTAGCTGGTCATCAGTATCCTCTTCATCTAAGTGGTGAGAAGACAGAGGCCCACGGAGCTAAGAGACCCCCTCAAGGTCACACAGGCGGCGGCAGAGCTGGGATCCGAGCGCACCCAGATCTGCCTGAGCCCACCTTCCCCTGCCCCAAGAGGACTCTCAGACGCATCTCTATTTATCTGTGAGATAAAATCGAGGATGCTAAGATCTGCCTGTTTCAGGGAACGCTGGGAACTGTGGCAACTCACTTCCAGGTCTTCCACAAGCTGCACCGGGGTTTGAAACAGAGATGGAATGTAGCTGCACCAATACGCATTCACTGTAGTACTAGATGCGAGAACATTTTACATCGGACCATCCTAATGTTTCTGGAGACTCTAAAGGGCTTTCTAGTGTTAACACTTTTATCATCTCTACAAGTAGCAGGCCCTGACTCAACGGTCTGTGTCTGCGAGAAAGCTGAAATGACCACCCTTCTCTCTAATTGCCCAGGAATGTGACTCCAGGCTCAAAAACACCTCTGCAAAGAGTTTCCATTCCAGAGCACGGCTAACCTCGGGCCAGTTCAGCGGCTGCATAACAGGCCCAGGATGAGACGGAGGCTCTCACCTTATTTATTATGGGAAGCTCATCCTGCAGCTTTGCTCCCCAGGCTGGATAACAGTGGGCGGAGGGGTTAGAGTGGGACTTTCTCTGGGGCTTTGTCTCCATAGAAACCATGTCTCATTGGATCCCTTCGAGGGGGGAGGGGAGCTCAGCCCTCAGCTGGGACGTCAAGGATGCATTTCCTCTTCTTCCTTCCCCCGCCCCTCCCCCTCCCCACACTACCAAGTACCCGCGGACACCCCTAGTTCTCCCTGAACACCCAGCCTAAGCCGCTCCTCAATGTCTACCCAGCGTGGGTTCCCCTTTCTCCTGCATGAAAACGCCTGTTCCTTTAACATGATAACACTGAACTAGGTATTTGATGTTAAAGAAATGTTTTAAACCAATTCACACTAAAATAAGCATCTCTAAAGGAACGCTTTACCTTCCAGACCCGGATGCCCAGTTACCCAAGCGAATCCCCCTTAGCACAGCAGGAAGTACAGGGGAGATACGGAGATTTCCCTAAGTACCTTCTCCAAGATGTCAAAAGGTTTTCCTCAGATTCTGCCAAGTGAAATGCCATAATATTGCTTCAAAACAGTATCCAGAATTCTGTTGCTATTATTAACAGCGGTGCCTGACACAGGTCTGGCAGTGTGCAGTGTACAAGGTCATTTCACCTGTGCTTTCTGTTTGATCTTCCAACACTTCTGGGAGCAGCCCTGGTACAAATTACAACATCACTCCACACCTGAGGAAACGCTAACGAGGGTCTTCTGCAAGGCAACAGGGCAAGGGGATGGGGCAGAAGCTACACCTGGGGCTTCTAACCCCGCGTCCTCCGCGCTCACAAGCAAGTCTCCTTAAGGAACGCTCTGAAAGGAGACAGGAGACCTGCACCGTGACCACTGTCGCTCAAAACCGGGACCAGGGAAACGGGCGGCCACCTTCCAGCCAACTCAGCGTCCTGGGTGCTCAGGTCAGGACCTGCCGCTCAAGTGACCGAGCCCAGCCAGGCCGCCCTCGGGAGAGGGTACCCCGGGCTCCCACCACGCAGCTGACGGGACGAGCCCCGGCCTGCGACACACACACACGCGCGCGCACACACGCACACACACACACACACACACCCTGATGGAGAGAGCCAGTGTTGGGCTCCGAGCAGGACACACACACACACCCCACACACACACAGACACACACACCCTGATGGAGAGAGCCAGTGTTGGGCTCCGAGCAGGACACACACACACACACACACACACCCCACACACACACACAGACACACACACCTCACACACACCTCACACACACACACACACACACACACACACACACACACACCCCTGATGGAGAGAGCCAGTGTTGGGCCCTGAGCAGGACAGAGAAAGCGAGCCGCAGGAGAGCTCTCCAAACAGCCCTGCCGAGTGAGGTCTCGGGCCCTTTCCTCGGCCCCCCTCCCCCAGCCCTGGAGGAGCCAGCGGCCCAGGGAGGAGGAGGGGAGAGGGAAGGGGAGCTGGGAACACGGAGCCCCGCTCCCTTCTCCACGGCCTGTCCCGGACCCCGAGTGCCACCTGTGTTGAGGAAGAAGCTTGGAATTGGAAGAAAATGTTTCTATTTCTGATTGAATGAGATTTCATAAGACCTGAAGAAGGACCTGTTCTGGCTGAACGCATCCACCGCGGAGGATGTGAGACCTGCTGAGATGTCCCCATGGGGCAGGGAAGGTTCAGGGGTGAAAAGTGCCTGAAAGCAGCGTGGGAGTTTCCCGCGGGGCCCCCGGGCTCGCTGAGCTGCCCGTGCCCTCCTCGTGGTGGAGGGAGTTACCACAGGGTGAGCCCATGGGAGAAGCCCCGGGGACTCAGGAAACGGTACGTGGTCACCCGGGCGACACAACTCCAGCTGCAGATGCTTGCTGCCTGACCCGGCCCTTGAAGCACCAGGAGGTCCGGGGCAGGGGGCAGAGCAAGATGAAGCCCCCGCAGCTCCAGGCGCCCCAAGGAGAGCCGGGTCCCGGCAGATCCCTCCCTGGCGGCGGGGCCGGCTCCAGGGGGATGCAGTGTCAGCATTCAAACCAAAGTACAGCGCGGAGTCAGCAGGTTTCATCTGACGAGGTGGGGTTTCATTCTTTGAATAGAACCGTAGATCAGAGAGCAGATAATAGGGTCCCATCTGTGTTTTCAGGAAAATACCTCTGGCAACGGGGTACAGAGTCCAGAATAGCTGGAGTTGAAGCTAAATGCACTTAGACTGGTCAAGCGGAGAACAGAGTGTAAACAATGCCTGTGACTCTAGAAATGGGAAAAATAAGACAGAGTCGAGAGGTAAACTACAGGTAAGAGACAGGATTGATCGTTGCTGCCCTGAATAGACTTGCCTCCGTGAATACACGACTGCTGTTCTAAAAACACAGCCTACACAGGACTTCACTCCCTAGAAACCTAGGGACCCCAAAGGCCCAGTGTGCTCTGGCCAACCCCCCGAGCTCAGCCAGGTCGTGAGGGGTCAGCTCACCTGATGACGTTGCCTTGGCGCTGGGGGCCTCCGTCCCCCCCAAGGGAATGGGGTCACCTCTCCTACGTGGCAGGACCACCACCGGCAGAAACAGCTCTGCTTCCCTCCTCCAGCCCCAGAAGAAGCGCAGACCATCTCTGTTCCCACCTCCACCACGCGGACAGTAAGTAGGAGGCCGCCCGAGCTCATCAGGGCCCTTCATCACCTCTGCAATGAGGGACACATGAGTCAAAAGGGATGCGCCTTGTGATACAATTTCCCACACCTGGAGAAATTCTCGTGCCCACTCCAGAAAAGAGCTCGACCTCCTCACCAGCTGACAATGGCTTTCACTTCCCTTGTTCACACCCAGTTAAACAGCTCCATATCTCCTTATGGGGACGACGGGTTTCCTAGGTATTTTTCAAAAATAATACTGTGACAGAGAATTCCCTGGCTGTCCAGTGGTTAGAACTCCACGCTCTCACTGAAGCGGGCTCGGGTTCAATCCCTGGTCAGGAACTAAAATCCTGCAAGCTGCATGTCGAGGCCACAAAAAAGATAATAAAATACTGTGACTTTATCCAGACCTTTCTCCAAAGCCTGATAACATCAGCCCATGTTTGGGGAATGACTTGTCAGTTACCCTTGCAAAAGCTTCCTACGAGTTGTGGCAGATCAAATCAGACCCAGAAGCCCAGACATCCTGAAGAGGAGAAAAATCAATGTAAATAAATGTAATTTCTAAATAAAATATGCTTTTCCCTAATTGAAAAGTCATTATCAATTAGTCAGATACAACTTTAATCAGACACGAACGATCGAGGAATTTGAAATTAAGAAGAAGAACACAGGTTGGCATTTTAAAACCCTCACGTCTCCTGCCATGAGCCTTGAAAACCTTTTACCAGGTAACTGAGGTGTGAGTTTTAATTCCCAATAACAAACCAAGTATAAAATTATTTTAATTATGGTCAACTGGGTACGGAACATTGACAGTCTAATTACTAAGCAGTAATTCTGTATTCTGTCCCTGGGAAACGCACACCTGAGCCAAGTGCTTCAATAATTCATTAAAGCATTTCCCTGTTCATCAATTATCAAATCATGCGCCTTGATTACTTTACTTAGGAAAGTTACCCTTGTGAAAAAAGACTTTTACCAACCATCAAAACATGGAAAAATCCTCTAACCTATTTTACATTTGATTTTCATAGGAAGAATATAAAATTTTACAGCCACTCTCAGTTACCTAGGGACCCTGTGCCAGAGGCAAGATGCAAGATATTACAAGGGGTGCAGCCTGAACAATTTAGACAGAATTATGAAGTAGGTGGGTTTGGGGTTCCTACCTCTCTAATTCTCATTTTTGCCACTAGTTTATTATAAAGGATTGCTTTAATTTCCTTTAAATATCAACATATTTATGGTCCAGGATCAGATTTTATCATCTTTATAGCCCCATGATGCCAAATTCAATGCCTTGAGTAAACATAGCAGATCATAAATTGACCCTTTTTCTATAGGTCATTTGTGACTTTGATAGTCTATAGTTATTGCTGTATTTATACTATTTTATCCAAAATACCAAAGTGAAAAAAACATGAGGTGAGGAAAAGCAAATGAACAAATACAAGAGTCACTCAATGGAAAAGCAAAAAATAAAATAAAATAAAGAAAAATCCTCAAAGAATATTTTCCTACATACATAGAGAAGACATTCCACAAATATCTTTTGGGGGGTAAATCTACAAAAGATTAGAATAAGAAAAAAACACATTTTCAACTTGGGGCCAAGGGTTTTGCCCACACTGCCAATAAAAAGGAGCAACATTTACTCAATGTGAAATTTAACTCTTCCTCCTGTTCTAATCCAACTGGCTACCATAAAGATAATCCTAAAAAAATTGCTGGATTAATGATAGGCCAAGAAATATAAGTGAGGAAAGGACAATTCACTGGTAGAATAATCCATTCTCAATAGCTGAAAACTGTCTTCGTGGAGTTTACTAACTCAAAAATAATAAGAAACACTGAGTATTTCACCTTCTATCATTCTTATCAACATCAACACTCTGGGACCTTCCCTGGCGGTGCAGTGGTTAAGAATCCACCTGCCAATGCAGGGGACACAGATTCAAGCCCTGGTCTGGGAAGATCCCACATGCTGTGGAGCAACTAAGCCCATGTGCCACAACTACTGAGCCTGTGCTCTAGAGCCCGCAAGCCACAACTACTGAGCTCACGCGCCTAGAGCCCGAGCTCTGCAACCAGAGAAGCCACCGCAATGAGAAGCCCGCACACCACAACGAAGAGTAGCCCCCACTCGCTGCAACTGGAGAAAGCCCGTGCGCAGCAACGAAGACCCAACGCAGCCAAAAATAAATAAATAAAAAATGTAAATAAATTTATTAAAAAACAACAACATTCTTCTTGATCCTGTAGTTTTAAGTGGATTCTAAGGGCCAATGTTGACACTAGAATTGAGTCAAGGATAGCGTATCTCAGTGCATCTGTACTTTATCTACTTTTGAAAGAAATGCCTCCAAAATAGGAACTCCATCTAGTAGACATTTGTCAGTGTGAGTTTGCACAGCATGGAAACACATTTCCTATTTGGCAAATCTCCAGGGGGAGCGTGGGAGGCCGGTGGGGGAGGAATGCAAGTCCTGAGTTCTGCCCCCTGCCCCCTACCCAACCTTCCAGGCTGTGTCTGTGATCCGGTTGTGGTCAGTCAAGGACTTTGAATCTTGAAAGAACGGATCTAGTGCTCAGGGACAAAGCTCATTCACCGTGGCGGCAGCAGCGGGGGTGGAGTCAGAAGTCAGTGACATGGCAGCAAGCGTCCAGGTGGCAGAGTCCAGCACGTGGTGATGTGTCCTCGGGGGTGTGCCCGTGGTGGAAGTGCTTCTCAGACTATTCCTGGGGAAGAAGCTGGGTCTTGGCCGTGACCTCGCTCTCTTGTTTTCCACCTGCTTTTCCACCTGCATAATTCTGTGAGCCACCTGAGGTCCTTCTAACAAAATTCCTTCTCCGTTTAAGTTAGAGTGGTTTCTTTTGTTTGCAACCAAAGTCCCTGGCTTTTAAGGAAAATAAAATACAATTTTTTAAAAAATGTAATTTTCTGAGAAGTGAGGCATTTTCTTTTCTTTTAATTTGGGGTATTCTATTAGCATACATGTTCTACTTTATCCTAGCACACTTTAATCTTTCCATCCGTACATTGTAATAGAGCCAACTAACAGTAATATAAACAACATACCTGTTAGTTGAGATGAAAATAAGACATCGCAGTGTTGTCTCAATCTTAAAAGTCAACCAAAGCTACTTATCGAGAGCATCTTCTTGTCCTGGGTTCCCAATCCTGGGTTCCCTGTCACAAACATGTTCTACTGAAGTGGATTCCAGCATTGTAGCGGGCCTGGCTCTAATACAACCTTCAAGAACAGTGGACTTCTGCCCTTTCCAGGGCTCTCCCTCAGTGGAAACATTTTCAGTTCCTCAAGGTTGGACACATTGCTCTGCAGCACACCCTTAGTGGTTTTTACTGAAGTACAGTTGACTTACAATATTATATTAGCTTCAAGTGTACAGCATAGTGATTCTATATTTCTATAGATTATACTCCATTTAAAGTTATTATAAAATAATGGCTATATTTCCCTGTGCTGTACAGTATATCCTTGTTGCTTATTTAGTTTATACATAGGAGTTTATACCTCTTCATCCCCTCCCCCTATCTTGTCCCTCCCCACTTTCCTCTCTGCACTATAGCCAATAGTTTGTTCTCTATGTCTGTGAGTCTGCTTCTGTTATGTACATTCATTTGTTTTGTTTTTTAGATTCCACATATAAGTGATAACATACAGTATTTGTATTCTTCTGTTTGACTTATTTCACTTAGCATAATATCCTCTGGGTCCATCCATGTGGTTACAAATGGCAGAATTTCATTCTTCTTTATGGCTGAGTAATATATATATACATATATAGCCACATCTTCTTTATCCATTCATCTGTTGGTGGACACTTAGGTTGCTTCCGTATCTTGGCTGTTGTAAATAATGCTGCTGTGAACATTGGGGTGCATGTATCTTTTTCAATTAGTGTTATTGTTTTCTTTGGATATATACATTTTCAAATACAAAAATTAGACACAGTTTAGAAATTGATCACTTTTTTCTCATGGTGCACGCCTCCCTACTACAATGCTTTCCTCTGATATATATAGATATCTCCTATGGTCAGCAAACACTCTAGTAGAAGCCTCCTTATGTTTTTGAAAAACACTCTTTGCCAGCCTACTTATAGTAAAAAGTAGTCTTTAAATTTGGGATTGAGAGAAATGTACAGGTAATCATGTTAACCCATCACCAGTTGAAATAATTCAATGGGGAGGTTGGGGCAGAAAGTCAAATTAGATTAGCCAACCAGAGAATCTGTCAATGAATGGAGAAAAACATAACTATTTGGAGTTGTTCCATTATACATGCTATAAAAAAAACCAACTGGCATTTCATTTGAAGGTTGTTATTGCAGATTGTCATAATGGCCAGAGAATTCTTAATAGAGAGAACTTTGCAGATAAAAGTTCATTTTTGCTTTGATAAAAAGGTGGAAGTGCAGTGAGGTGAAAAGTCTGCTACATATACCTTTTGGGGGAAGATCCAAGGTCACGGGTCTGAGCTAAAACATGCGGGGGTGTATTGCAGTCACGGCCAGAGTGACCACGCCTGATATTTCACGGAGGACGTAAATAGTGAAGAGCCGGGGACTTCCTGAAATTGCTAATCTAATTCTCAGACAATATTAAATTTATGTAATACCAGTGATAGTATAGAATCCTAAGTTATTATGCCTGCAGTGTCTGATAATCACTATGACCTTCTGCTAAGAACCTAGTTTAAGTAAAAATTCTCTTATGTTCTTAAGAGTAAACTATGCACCATTGTAGAGTCATAGGAACATAGAGGAATGACAGTGATTTGTGTCAGTGTCAGTGTGTGTGTGTGTAATATCTGAGATATTATTTTCTAAAAACTATTTCCGTCCACTTTGCTAGTCCTGAAACTACAACACCTGTTTCAAAATGTTGAATTACCTTTGAGGCAAAGAGAGAATGGTCTAAACATCAAAAATGTAAAACCTCTAACTAGAGAAAAATTACTCTTTCCTTTTTTAAAGTAGAAAAGACAATTTCTTGACATGTAGTAAAAGATCCTATTGGATGTGACCTGAACAACAAAGATTCTTTTTATGTAAACACTGGCAATTTTCAAGAAGATTTTAAACAAAAAAACACATAAAATTGACAGTCAAATTTCTGAAGACTAGTTGTCTTACCCTTTATAGGTATGAGTGTAATTCAAGTGCCAGAATCATAGGCAAATACTTCAAAACACTTTTAGCTTTTTTAATATCCTCAGCACTAAAAATAAACATATCCCCAATAAGTGAGCTGTACAAAGTGTAAATTAAATCTAAAAGCATCAGAGCAAATATTCCTGTTTGTTTTCTACAATGCTCCCATTTCTGAAGGAATGAAAGTAGTTTTAATAACGTATTTTATCCCCAAATTTTTATTGACTATTTTAACGTACTTCTTTATTCTTAATTACAATCATATGGAAAGTCTCTAAACACTGAATTCAAATTCTTCTTCAAGTTTAGAAGAATTTTCAATCCATCAATTGAATCCATAGCTACAAGGTGCAATTTACCATCTTATTTAAATTTTATGAATTTGAATGTTTTCACACTACCTTTTCCCCCAAAAGCCCATATGAAACCAAAAGGGGAAAGAAACTATTCTCAGGCATCAAGGTTTATGAGCATTTATCACCTCCTTCTGCCCTGAATCACACAGTACTGTGAAGCCCGGACCACTTTCTTCTACAATCCACCAGTCCTTTCTCTGAATCCTTGTTTCACGCAGCCATTCACTGGCTTATTCCTGCAGTAAGATTTATCCAGCAGCTACGATGCACTGAGCATGATTTTAGGCACTTGGGAGGCAAAGAAGAATTAAAACCTAGTACTTGCCCTCTGGCAGCTTACAGGCCATCCAACAGATCAACAAATGCAGAAGCACCGCTTGTACAGAACGGGAGATTACACAGAAATACAGATGTTTTAAATAGTACAAATATAACCATCTCAGGGCCTGGCCAGTACATATTTCTGTGATAGAGGGAGATGGGCATTGCCTGGTCCCCCTTCAGTGAACGACTTGCTGTTTCAGCTGCTAGGAGGGCTGTGTGTGGACGTCCCCCAGCTGTCCTTCCCACAGCGGTGTCCCATCACCCTGTTCAAGGCGCGCCCTTGCCGTGGCAGCCACATCCAATGACTGATTGAAGGAGAGACCTTTGGTGCCCACACCCTGCTCCCCGTGGGGTCAGCTGCCCTGCAGGGTCCATGCGGCCTATTCTCTCTCCTCAATGCAGCTGCCTCCCCTCCCTTCCACAAGGTGGATTCCAAGGGCACTTCCTAAAAAAAACCTGCTGCCAGAATCTGCTTCCTGGAAAACCCAACTGGCAACGTTTCTTGAATGAGTTTAAAAAACGAACCATGGTTACTATAGGATCCAGCAATCCCACTCCTGGGCGTATATCCAGAAAAGGCGAAAACTCTAATTCAAGAAGATACATGCACCCCAATGTTCATTGCAGCACTATTCACAATAGCCCAGACATGGAAGCAAACCTAAGTGTCCATCAACAGAGGAATGGATAAAAGAGGTGTGGTATATATATACAATGGAATATTACTCAGCCATAAAAAGGAATGAAATAATGCCATGTGCAGCAACATGGATGGACCTAGAGATGATCATACTAAGTGAAGTCGGTCAGGAAGAGAAAGACAAATACCATATGATATCACTCATATATGGAACCTAAAAAAATGATACAAAGGAACTTATTCACAAAACAGAAACAGACTCACAACACAGAAAACAAACTTCTAGTTATCAAAGGAGAAAGTGGGGCGGGGGGGGGGAGGGATAAATTAAGAATTTGGAATTAACAGATAATCACCACTATATATAAAATAGGTAACCAACAAGACCTACTATATAGCACAGGGAACTATAATGAATGTCTTGTAATAACCTATAATGGAAAAGAATCTGAAATGAAATACATATAAATATATAAATATAAATATATATAAGAAATATAAATATATGTGTATAACTGAATCACTTTGCTGAAGCACCTGAAGCTAACACATTATAAATCAAGCATATGTCAATTTAGAAAGAAAGAAAGAAAGAAAGAGGGAAAGAAAGGCAAAAAAATGAACCATGGCCCTAGCTTTCTTGCACTGGAATGTGACCATCAGGGGTATGTACTGGAGACCACTGCATTAAACATAGTAATAATAACAACAACAATAATAATAATAATGGCAAAGAGCAACCTAGGGCTTGCCCTGAGACAGCCACAGTCTCAAGGGATCTGTAGCCAGCAGCTTATTAATCCTCACGGAGACTCTACAAGTGGGTCTGTCATTGATCCCTTTCAGCTGATGAGTGGCAGGAAGGACAGAACAAGGCTCAAGCCCCCGCACTTCCTGCAGTGCTCCCAGGCAGTGCAGTTCCCAGCCTGCTCTCCTGACCACTCCGGTGCCTCACTTCTCTGGTCCTCTAGTGTCCTAACACGTTTCACAGGGCCATTAGTAACTACCGTGGAATTACCCGGTAGAAGCACTTTCAGATCATAAATTACACCTGCCCTTCGTGAGCCCGGACCACGTGCCAGCACTGCTGTGTGCCCTTGACAGCCTCAAAGTATTGTCCTAACGTCTGTGAGTCAGGCGAGGCTTGGGAGTCCTGTTGGACCAATAAGAAAGCAAGTTTACAACTACCACGTGACTTAAAGTCAGCCCTCACAAGTAGCAGAGGCACCCTCAAATGTAGTATTTCTATCTCCAGAACAAACGATCTTAACGTTGTTAGATATTTAGATTTATTCAACTATATTTAATCTATGAACTACTCCTTACCTAAAATGGACTAGAGTCTCCATCTCCAGTATCCATCATTTTTAGTTTTACCATCTGAGACAATCTCCAAACATCCCCAAAATGTGGAAAAAGGCACTGACCCCTCTGTCACTGAGAACAGCCCTAGCTATGGTCCGGGACCTTCCCTGCTGAACCCAGAGAACTTGGACAGACTCCGTACATTTCTTCTGGAGCCCTTGTGAGCATGTACAAGAGCTTCTACCCAAAATAAAGACAGATCATTTTCTTCAGTTTTAAGCCTACATGCTATGAATGAACCACGTTACATATTTGATTCTACTTTTAGGGTGTTGATGCCAATTCTAAAAAATCCCAGTTCACAATGTATAATAAGATGATGTCCTATTCTGCTCTTTGAAGATGAATTTAATTTCTAAGAGACCTCTGAGGCTTTTGGCCCATGAATAATGGATTAAATTTGGATTAAATTTAGCAAGAAGCAGTCTCTCCTGTGGCCAGAGTAAGGCATTGGGGGGCAGGATGTAAGAGGTTTTCCTTTATGTCATTTTTTTTTTTCATGGAGGTGGAATTACATGAATTTGTCACCTTGGGAAACATAGCATTATAAATTCCTCCTGACCAAGTAGGGAAAAAGGATCTCTGAATCGTTCAGCTGTAACCAGAGTGGAGTGCAAGGAACGAAAAGGGGCTCTGATGCCCGTTCGGGGCAAATCCAGCTTTTTGGCGGCGGGCACAAATGCACAGGGAGTAGGACTTCCACAGGCTTACTCCTTGACTCAGGAAATGCACTCACTTTTCTCCTCTGTTATTTCCTGCATGACAACAGTTCCCAGTGGCAAAGGGCAAGCTCGCCCTCTGGGAAGGGGTGCAAATATAAATGACTGGGATCCTCGTCCAAGGTGCCCTGTGGCCGACACCCTTCTCCTCCACCCCAAGCCCTCAAGGGCACTTCATTTTCACTTTCTTACTTTTTCCCTCCAAGGGCACGTTAAGGTCCAGAAAAAAATGCCATTGTCAGTGGAGGTTCTTGATGATGCGCCCAAATGTCTGCCCTTTTTCGGGTCTACCTGCATTCTGCCTCTCCCCTTGCTGGATGCCAGCCCCTCTGCAGGGCCTGGAAGAAGCTTCGAGAAGGCTGCTGCGAGACCCTCCATGAACGAAATGAACAGGGACGGACCCCACAGAGCATTGCTTCCCTGTCCATTTACTCTGCTTCTAACAGGACGGCTGACAGCACTCTGCGCTGGGGGAAAAAGAACCACAAAAGGTTTGCTTCTTCTTTGCCACGGGCCAGGCTTACCCTCCTCTGTGATCTGGTGGTGTGAAAATTACAGCCATTCGCCTTTCTCTGGAGAGGTACAACCAAAAACCACAGAGACAGCAGCTTGCCTTTTAAAAACTTCAATAAAAATTGTGGAATTCATCACAAAAGAAGTGACAAATGTCCTTGAAGTAACTTCTAATGATGCAATTCAACAGTCATTTAAAAACAACTTCCCAAAGCAATATACGGGTTCACTGCAATCCCTATCAAAATGTCTATAGCATTTTTCACAGAAATAGAACCAACAATTCTAAAATTTGCATGGAACCACAAAAAAAGCCCAAATAGCAAAAGCAATCACGATAAAAAAAAAAACCTGGAGGCTTCATGCTTCAGGATTTCAAACTCTATTACTATGGTCATAAAAACAGTACGATATTGACATAAAAACAAACACATAGATCAATGGAAAAAATAGCACAGAAATAAGCCTAAGCATATATGGTCAATTAATTTATGACAAAGGAGCCAAGAATAAACAAGGGAGAAATAGAATAATCTCTTTATTAACTGTTGTTGGGAAAACTGGGTAGCCACATGCAAAAGAATGAAACTGCACCACTATCATACACCATACACAAAAAATAACTTAAAATGAGTTAAAGGCTTGAATGGAAGATGTAAAACCATAAAACTCATAAAAGAAAACATAAAGGCAATAAGTTCCTTGACATAGGTGTTAGAGATGATTTTCTGAATCTGACAAAAAAAGCAAAACCAATAAGTGCAAAATAATGAAAGGCAGGACAGCAAACTAAAAAGCTTATGCACATCAAAGGAACCATCAACAAAATAAAAAGGCAACCTACTGAAAAAATGAATAATACCTTAATAAACCTAACTTAGGAAAAAACTTTATGGCACGATTAAGTGAATCCTACACCAAAATGCCTATGTTTTGGTTGTTAGGAAATATATTAATATAACTAATCAACTTATAAATTTTGGAAAGGCATGTAATCAACTTGATAGATGCAGACAAAGGAGCATGGTATGATTCTAAAGGTTATAATTATCAAAATAAAGAAAATATTCATGGATATGTACTCAAAGAAATGTCACGAACCCCATCACCCCCCCCAAAAAAATAATTGTTGGCAGCTCGAATTCAAAAGAGACATAGGACAGAAAAGAGATGCTTAGATTCTACAAAATCAGGTCTCAGTTCCTTCATTCCTGGAATTTTGAGCCACCCGGTGTGCCTTTCTGCCAGGTAGAGGCATGGGTTCCATGGCGGGGACCGCGAAAGGCATTGGAACAGCTGAGACTCAAACGCGTATCTGCCTATATTGTCGTACTGTTACAAGTCCAAACTTGCACTGCTCACTGCATGACAGGCAAAGAAATCGAGAGATGAGGTGTTGGGGCAAAGAATAGCAACTTTATTTGGAAAGCCAGCAAACTGAGGAGATGGTGGACGAGTGTCCCAAAGAACCATCTTACTCGAGTTAGAATTCAGGTTTCTTTAATGTGAAAAGGGGAGGGGGTGTGGCTGGAACTCTTTGTTCCTGCAACTGTCCTCGTAAGTCCGGTCACGATGTTCCTGTAAACCTCCGATAAGACAAATATCATTCTCTGTTTTGCAACTTTTTATCTCTAAATGAATGGGAAAGTGTTATACCTTTAGAGATCAGAGCCTTGAGAATGGGCTATCCTGTATGTTTCAGTCTATAGGCAACATTCTTAATTTGTAGCAAAAGCAATAGAATACAAAGAAACAGATCCAATATGGAGGCAGATCTGTTCTTCCCTAGTGCAGAAGTTGATCTTCAGGACAACCTGTAAAATACCCATTTCACAGAGGAAACACTGAGGTTCACAGATACGCAGCCTTTGCTCAGGCACCTACAGCCAGGAGTGGCACAGCTAGAAGCAAACTCAAATCTTCCTCCAAAGCCAACGTGGTTTTCTGTCTCTGTGCTGGACTTTAGTGACATAACTTCTGTGAGGGTTCTGAGTTAAAATTAATTTTTCCTTGGTTATCCTAAATCTACTTCCTTAAAATGTCTAAAATAGGGAGGTCTCTTCTCTTTTCTTTGTCAGATAAAATAGTGGCTGTGTGGGTGTCAGTGTATTAGAATTCACATTCTTTTAAATGAGAAGTTGATTTACCAAACACTATTTAAATTAAAAAGATTCCCAACGTGGTGATGTTCTCACTGTAGCTAATGCAGGTCAATTATGTGAGCATTTCCTAAATGGAACTTTATTGCTAGCTTATAATTAGATTCACCAGAGACTTATTAACCTCTGGGAAGAGTTACAAGTTTTGAATAAAAGCAAAGCAAAAGAATAACGTCATCACTCATAGAAAGTAAAATCTGAAACAAAAATAAAATAAAAATAAAATTCACAGGCACATAAGAATCAATTCACATGCACATAAGATTCAACTGTTTCTTTAAAAGAGTCAGATTTCCTGGGCCCTAGAGATAAGAATCCAATAAGCCTCAAGGAGATTCCACGAACATTTTATTTGGGTGCTGTTCTCATGGACACAGCCCCCCAACCACACTTGGAAATCCACTGTTTAGACTGTGGCTGGAGGCCTTGGGGAGGAAGTATGCTTCCAGATAAGAGCTGCAGTTTGGAATTTGCAAGATGAGACAAGGTTACCCTCCCTGGGCTTCCCTGGTGGCGCAGCGGTTGAGAATCCGCCTGCCAATGCAGGGGACGTGGGTTTGAGCCCTGGTCCAGGAAGATCCCACGTGCCACGGAGCAACTAAGCCCGTGAGCCACAACTACTGAGCCTGCGCTCTAGAGCCTGTGAGCCACAACTACTGAGCCCGAGTGCCACAACTACTGAAGCCCACGCGCCTAGAGCCCATGCTCCCCAACAAGAGAAGCCACCACAATGAGAAGCCCGCACACCTCAATGAAGAGTAGCCCCCGCTCGCTGCAACTAGAGAATAGTTCGTCCCGTGCGCGGCAACGAAGACCCAATGCAGCCAAAAATAAATAAATAAATAAAGGTTACCCTTCGTGATGAAGACTTTGAATAGGAACATTGTTAGCAGCAACATATAATTAAGTTCTCCCTTCAAAAATCATTGAGAATGATAATAAGTTAGTGGATAATAATTTGACTAGATTTTAGGCTGATGCTCCTTCATCGTCTCTTACTATTTGTAGCTACAATAAAACCTCACTAATAGAGACTTTTGTGCCTGAAGTGAACCTCCAAGGTATTAAAAAAATGATTTGTGAAAGCAATAAGGTTTTTTTTGCCATCAACTTAGCCAACGGTTTGTTTTTATGTTAATTTTCAGTATAAGAGAGGCAGGCAAGTCCCTATATTACCTGTAGGAATGTAAATGTCTGTAATGTTTCAATCATTCTAGAAAATAATTTGGAAATTTGTACTAAAAGTTTTCAAAAACTTTACCTTAGCAATACAAGTTCTGTCCTCATGAAAAATTTGCACAAAGATCTATAATCAAAAATGTTTATAATAGTGAAAATCTGGGGATAGTCTACATGTCCACAAATAGGAAAATAAGTAAATGATGATATATTAGAATATGGAATAGAATACATCTCTTTTAAAATGTCTTATAAAAGTTTAAAATAATATGGAGGGAGTTCCTGGTGGTCCAGCCATTAAGACGTCGCCTTCCAATGCAGGGGGTGCGGGTTCGATCCCTGGTCGGGGAGCTAAGATCCCACATGCCTTGGGGCCAAAAAACCAAAACATAAAACAGAAGCACTATTGTAACAAATTCAATAAAGACTTTAAAAACGGTCCACATCAAATAAAATAAAGTAAAATAAAATAGAAAAAAGATTTTCATGGAAAATCACCTTAAATTGTCAAAGGTATTACTTCTCAACTAAGTTAACCAAAAAGAAAGAAAAAAGCACCTACAAAAAGAGACAAGAAATACACCAATGTATTTAAAACACTCATCTTTAAAAGGTGAGATTATGAACAATTGTCATTTGTTTTTATATTTTTCAGGCTTTCCACAGGGGAAAGTATGTCTTCTATAATTTTATAAGTAATTTTCTTTTTAAAAAATAAAAAGAAAGATGTGCTTTCTTTTTCATGTAATATAGGCCGCAGTTGCAGATTTCCTCCTAAGTTCACTGAAACGTGAAGAGAAAATATTGCTCCTTGATTTTCGATGCCTCACAATATGGCAGCCAGCTTCCCCACAGAAGGAGCCAGAGAGAGGGCACCCAAGGGAGAAGCCACCGCCTCCTTGTCCCCTGACCTCAGAAGGGTCATTCCATCACCTCGGCCACATTCTATTCATTCAGTCAGGACTACGTCCACGGTCACTCAAGGGGAAGAGGTCACACAACAGCATGAACACCAGGACGTGGGGATCACTGGGGAGGGTACCAACCCCAGAAGGGTCTAAGCGTGAGGTCCCCACTGCTGATGGGGAAAGGCGGTCCCTTCACCCAAACAGAAAATCTGGACAGTGACCCCTGAAGGATATTTTTCTACCGTGCCTTAAAAAGTGTCAGCAGGTTATAAAAACTCAATCTCATTCAATGCCCCTCCCACGGATCCCTGATCCCCAAGGCCAGTGCTGGAGGAGCTGCTGCCTGGGGAGGGACATGTGTGCCTGGGGTCTCCTGCTGGAATTTGGAGTACATTTTCCTGGAGAAAAAAAATCTTATAAACAGTCCACATTTTCCCAGGCCAATGACTAGAAGCCGATTTACCACAAACCTTAAAATTTTAACAGGAACGTGAACTTTAAAACATACAGTACAGCTATGTCAACAGCATCAAATCTGATGATATTATAATTATTCTATGGAAAAATACATTTTGAGTTCTAAACAACTGACTTAAACAAGCAGACATTAGGAACATAATCACTTATTATCTGTCCTCTGTATGGACACACAAAAGGTAGCTTGTATGCCTTTTTGGATAATTTCAAGGATAAATGCTTAAATCTGAAACCTATAAAATAACTGGGACAACTGTCCATTTCACCCCAAAATAGTATTAGTCAACAGTCACAGCAATGGATTTTTCTATAGTATGGAAAAGAAAAATGAGGCCATCCTATCGAGTGGATTTCAGTTTGTTGTTTTAATAACAGTTATCCTGTGAAATTACTAGTCTGGTAGCATAAGTGGAACTCTGCAATGAACCTTTCATTTATAAATAGGGAGTTAGGGAGTTAAAATTATTACTACAGTCCTTGCTAATTTACAGATCAATATCATAGAACGTATTTGCTGATAATAGCACCATGCACATGGAGGATTCAATAATTGATGAAAAGGAAATGTTGAATCTTAACATTTCTGATGAATCCAATCCTGAATATAATTCTGACTACACCAGTTTTTAGGCTTTTTACGCTGTTTATATAACCATTACCTTAGTATGATGATATTTTTCTGTCCTACAGCGTACGGAATTTCTCTCTTTGTTTTTTTCTTTCCCTCTCTCTCTGTCTCTGTCTCTCTCTCTTTTCCTATCGCTCCTGGGCTTCGGTTTCTGATAACTACACACTGAAAAAATTCCCACAAATATAAGTCGCAATCCCATTTTGACTCATTGGCATGGAAGGGCGATAACAAAGGGATTACATTTTCTTTTGCCTGTAGCTTTAAAGCAGCCACTTGACCTACAGCAACCATGAACCAAACTTTACTTTAAAGGTTTGTCATTTCGAGGGCAAACGTGGTGTTGCATTTCCCTCAAGGAATTTATTTGAGATAAATCTCTCAGGTTCATTTGGGTTCTTACCTACCATCTTGGCCTCAAGGGTATGTTTTTTTCCTTTTTTCCTGTTTGGATCTACCAATACATTCGATTCCATTCTAGAGCGCTCTAAAAATTAAATATTTACACGTTAATATTTCTTCCAGCCCAGGTAGACACAGTTAATATATACGAACAAATTAGAAATTTGTATGCATTCAATTTTTTGTGAATAAGGATAAATTTGCTCTGTGTGTGTTTGTATGCACGTGTGTATATCTATATATTTATTGCGAGTACTCTAAGTACTTCCCTTTGCTGAGGCACTTAATCCTACTTCAACTGGTTAAATTGCTATATTATTCCCAGAGGTTGTGATGGATGGATTTTTTTTTTTCCAGCAAATATTTACTGAGTTCCTATGTGGGCCAGGCACTATGCTAATTTTCAGTCTAATGAAGAAGATGAACATTAACTTGATTTCACACAAGTATCTTTTCATATTCCCTCACTTTGGTTAAGAATACAAGGACATCTCTATAAATCAATTTCCAGACATACAAAGCATGGAGGACCTCTGAGCTTCCAGGGAGAACGCATGATTGGGTAACTTGGAATTGGGCTTTCACATTGTCCAGCCTCCTTCCTCCACCTGCCAGTAAGTGTGGGAGCCACTCGAGGCTCAGCCTGAAGACCCTTTATCGACTGACCCCTCACCCTCTCCCTAGGCAATCCTATTAAGTGTGTCTAGTGGCTTTAATTATCATGCGTATGAAGGTGACTCCCACTTTTATTTCTTGGTTCACCTTTCTTCTTTGGACTAGCTTTCTTTGGATTAGATTGATATATCCTACTGCCATTTGGCTTCTTCTCCTGGGATATCTTTTTTTTTTTTTTTAATTTTATTTGTTTATTTGTTTATTATTTTATGGCTGTGTTGGGTCTTCGTTTCTGTGTGAGGGCTTTCTCTAGTTGTGGCAAGCGGGGGCCACTCTTCATCGCGGTGCGCGGGCCTCTCACTATCGCGGCCTCTCTTGTTGTGGAGCACAGGCTCCAGACGCGCAGGCTCAGTAGTTGTGGCTCACGGGCCTAGTTGCTCCGCGGCATATGGGATCTTCCCAGACCAGGGCTCGAACCCGTGTCCCCTGCATTGGCAGGCAGATTCTCAACCACTGCGCCACCAGGGAAACCCCCTCCTGGGATATCTTTAAGGTCGTCTCCATACTCATGACCTGTGTCTGGTCTGCATGACCCTGATGCCCTGTTCCTCTTGCACTGCTCCAGTTCCTAAAAAGATGCCACTCGTCTGTAAGCCTTTCAGATCTGCGCTTCAACATCAGTACCCCAGGGCTACCCTACCGCAGCCTCTTTCCCATGACCACCTTCTTTCATACTAGTCTATGTTTCCCTTCCATTGTATTGTATTTGCTACAAGTTATATCCATATACTGGTGTGGATATGAATATTTTAATATAATATATGAATACTATTATAACCCCAACAGTTATACCATTATTGGGCCATTATTATACCCCCAACAGCTCTTAGAATCGATACTCAAGAAAAAAGTTAAGTGAATGAATGACTAGCATTGGATTCGCTGCTGAGAAGAGGGGACCACTGCTGGCTTCCTGTGCCCCTCGGCAAGGGTAAGAGCTCATTTCGAGTCATGGAGTCCAACACAACCAAGGAGGTTTCTGGGGTAGTTGGAGAGCATGACAGTATCCAGTGCACATTGTAAGGGTTGTTTTGAAATTTCCTCAAATTTGTCCTCCAGAAGATTCAGCAGAGTCCATTCTGAAAACTTCTCTGGGCTGGTCCTTTCTGAGGGGCAAGATGCACAGGAAGGAATGGGGAGTAAGGATTCTTCTCCAGCTGCCAACGGATACAGCTGTGAGAAGACCCTCGCCCTGGTTTCCACTCCAGTAGAAGCTGTTGAAGACTGAGAGCAGTTGCCCCCACTGACAGGAGCAGAAGTGGAATTTTCCTTCACCAGGTGCTACTGAGACCAGCTGCCAAGGAGACTCTCCATCGTGAGTATGGTCCCAGGAAGTCACAGCTGAGGGACATTCCTCAGACAAGACATTCCTCAAGACATACTGCAGGGCGCCCTGTGTCACAACAGCAGCTACCAGGAGTAAACATCACAAAGTGAGGCCACGGCGCCCACAACTTTGGGTTCGACGCCCTCTCTGCTCTTAGTGGGCATTTTAGTATCGTC
The DNA here is from genome assembly GCF_028023285.1 of Balaenoptera ricei. Lineage (NCBI taxonomy): Eukaryota > Metazoa > Chordata > Mammalia > Artiodactyla > Balaenopteridae > Balaenoptera > Balaenoptera ricei. The sequence goes on from NC_082644.1 coordinate 5,961,410, forward strand.
CTGAAGGACAAGATTGTAGTTCTTTCCATGTATTCCTCTCTTTTGTGAAGAAAAACTATTTTTCCAAAAAAATACTCGATGAGGACTGAGGGCCGGAAACTCTGGATAGGGGCTCACATTTATTGTAGAGATATTGAATGAGAAACTAGCTCTTAGAATCACAACTGAAAGTACACCTCAGAAAATAATGAAAGTAAAATTTCTCATTCAGAATGGGAGAAACCATTTTAATAGATTAAATAAACTCTGAGTATTGGTTCTGTAAATGTAAGACTCTGTCTTATTCACCATTTAACCCCAACAGTTCTTTTTTTAATTTTTTTTTAAGTTTTTTTTTTTTAACACACCTTCTTCTAAATTTTTTTTAAAATTTATTTTATTTATTTATTTATGACTGTGTTGGGTCTTCGTTTCTGTGCGAGGGCTTTCTCTAGTTGCGGCAGATGGGGGCCACTCTTCATCGCGGTGCGCGGGCCTCTCATTATCGCGGCCTCTCTTGTTGCAGAGCACAGGCTCCAGACGCGCAGGCTCAGTAGTTGTGGCTCACGGGCCTAGTTGCTCCGCGGCATGTGGGATCTTTCCAAACCAGGGCTCGAACCCGTGTACCCTGCATCGGCAGGCAGATTCTCAACCACTGCGCCACCAGGGAAGCCCACCCCAACAGTTCTTAATTCAAAAAAACGCTGAATGAGTGAATGGGAGAATAATAGCTGAATGGACAAATGGATGATTTCCATTTATCCTAAAACATACTCAATAAGAATAGGACACCTGGGCTTCCCTGGTGGCACAGTGGTTGAGAGTCTGCCTGCCAATGCAGGGGACACGGGTTCGAGCCCTGGTCTGGGAGGATCCCACATGCCATGGAGCAACTAGGCCCGTGAGCCACAACTACTGAGCCTGCGCATCTGGAGCTTGTGCTCCGCAACAAGAGAGGCCACAACAGTGAGAGGCCCATGCACTGCGATGAAGAGTGGCCCCCGCTCACCACAACTGGAGAAAGCCCATGCACAGAAACGAGGACCCAACACAGCCAAAAATAAATAAATAAATAAATAAATAAATAAATAAAATTTTTAAAAAAAGAATAGGACACCTGATTTAAGTCAACATATATAAAGTTATTGAACAAGGCAGATATATTGATAATATGTAATACTTGTTCCCCAAAACAAAAGATACTTTCCATGTTTCCATGGTTTTATGTAGTAAAACAATAATTTTTCTCGTTTTTAGTCTGCACACAAAAATCTAAACAGCAGAGTCTCTGTAACGCCACTGAAGCTACATTGCTGACAAGGAATCATTGAAAATTTAAAAAGACAATAAATTAGGTGCATCATACAGATATGGGTTGGAATGTGATGAAGGGAAGGGAACCATATACTAAGTCAGGTTGTTTAGCATCTTTTAAGGGCAAAAATGTCATTTAACTCCTCACTGGAAAGTTGCTGCTTCCTAAAGCTGTTCCGCTTTGGACCATGTAAGAGCATCCTTCAGGGGAGACAATGGGTTAATCTTACTTGATATATTGTTTGTGATTGGGGATTTTTACTGATGAAAAAGGGAAATACTTAAAGCTTAGAAGGTGAAAAAAAATTCTATGAAGGATAGGAGTTGTCCCCAGGAATACAGTGTCAGACAGAGGCTAAAATTGCCCCATCAGCCCTCATATATCACCTTCTTGGGAGTCATCCTTGGAATCTTGGATGGGACAAGGACTATTTAAGATCACTGGTCTTTCAGCACAATCTTCAAGAAGAGAGACTAACAACTGACCTAAGGGAAATACGATTGCATTAGAGGCTCAGAAACTTTGGCTTTGACTCAAGTCAACATAGAGAAATTGTATAACATCCAGTCTATAAAACCAGATAACTATAGACTGTACTTAACAAAGGTGTCCAGGATCTATAGGGTAGTGATAACTTTCCTTAAAATCTTGAAGTGTATACAACCAAGTGTCACAATGACCCACAAATAAAGATATGTGTTTCAGATAAGTAGCTGAAATCAAGAACCTCCCTTAAGGCCAGGATCACAGATATATCATGCATGTTTGGACAGGCATGGCCTCAGGCACACTGCCTCTGCAGCAATAGTGTAGTTGAGGATGCAGAGAAAATGAAAGGAAGTTGGGCAATGACTTAGTTATAGGATCAGGTACAAGTTGGGGACCAGCTGTCAAGTTTAGTGTCCAAAGGTGCAAAGCACACTCTGATTTGATTCACACCCGCTTTGGTCTCCAAGGGGACTCATCTTGTCAGGGGTGGGTGGGGAGAGAGGGTTGGTTCATGGCATCACAAGTTCAAAGTCACTCTGATGTTTAATGCAAGATAGTGTTCAAATGACATGGTTCTGGAGGTTCTGGCTGGTTTGACCAGGACAACAGCCTACAGAAAGTAAGAAAGTAAAGAAGACTTAGGCCACCAAGGGAAAGCATAGCAAGAGATACAGCACAGTCCGTAGGAGCAGTGTTCAGGTTCAAGGTCTGCTTAAGTCCAAACCCTGGTGGGCAGCTTCAAGTTTTTCCACGTTGGAGGGACTTAGGCATTACCTTCTGCCTGGGAACTTGGCTTGAAACTACCTTTATAGAGCAAATCAATTAAAGTAATATTTATGGACTAAATGTTTGTGTCCTCCCAAAATTCATATTTTGAAATCCTAACCCCTAATGTTGTGGTGTTAGGAGTTGGAGCATTGGGGAGGTCATTAGGTCACAAGTGTGGAGCCCTCGTGAATGGGATTAGTGCCCTTATAAAAAAAAAAAGAGGCACAAGAGCCTGCTCTTGCTTTCTGCTCTTTACCATGTGAGGACACAGCAAGAAGACAGCCATCTACAAGCCAGCAGGCAGGTCCTCCCCAGACACTGAATCTGCCAGCATCCTGATACTGGACTTCCCAGCCTCCAGAACTGTGAGAAATCAAAGTTTGTTGTTTAAGCCACTGGGTCTGTGATCATTTGTTATAGCAGCCCAAACTGATGAAGACAGAAATCCGAGTAGCTTCTTAGTAGATAAAACCTCAGGGCCTTGGCACAATCAAATATTTTTCAAATCTAATTCTAGTCAAGTATTTGAGGGGCAGACATATTCTAGGGATTTGTAAGTGATTCAGAAACCCCAGCTCCAGCCTGCTTCCATCCTGAGATTCCATCATCCCTTGTGGCCTCAGAGCCCTCGCTTCTGGTGGTAGAGGGAAGGAAGATGTAGTAGATCACGTCGAAAAACAAGCAGGCAGAGGTCTGAAAATAGATCACTTCCACCCACATTCCATTGACTTGAATTAATCACATGGCCCCAACTGAACATGGCAGGAGGGGGAGGCGGGGAGGGGGGCGGTTAGTGCCTGGACGTACAGTCTCTGTATGAGCAGCGACTTCCCAGCAACAACTCTCTAGCATGAGAGGAGAACACATGTCCTTGGTGAGAGGCTAACAGCCTCCACAACACTGTTTACGCAGATCACATGTTTATTTGGGGCAAGGGAGACAACAATGAGAAAGCAATGAATCACAGAGATAGCAGAGGAAAGGAAAAACGGTTTCTGGAAAAGGACAGGACACATATATCCATTTATGGGGGACTAACAGAGACTTTTCTGGGCTGAATTGGTTTTTCATGAGCATATTAGTGCTGTAATCTGCTTATATGGTTGGATTAATCTCATGTCACTGACAGAGAAACTGCAAGGAAGAAAATAATGATTATCCAGGTTGGACCTGTCCCATGGGAGTGTTGTGATAAACAATGCTTTAAAGAGCGGTCTCAGCAAAAATCACATTAAGAAATAAATGTAATAGAGGAAGGAGAGAAAGTTAATATGGAGCAATGACTTGGGGTTAAGCACTAGGCTAGGTGTATTAGTTAGCCATTGCTATGTAACAAGATTTCCACAAACTTAGCTACTCACAGCCACACACTTATTATCTCATAGTTTCTGTGGGTCAGGAGGCCAAGAATGGCTTCATTGGGTCCCTGCAGTCAGTCTCATGAGGCTGCAGTCAAGACGTAGGCCAGAGGTACTGTCTCATCTGAGGCTCCAATGGGAGATTATCCACTTGCAAACTCACTTGAGGTTTTGGAAGAATTCAGTTCCTTGCCATTGCAGGACTGAGGGCATCAGCCTTTTGCTGGATGTTGGCTGGAGGCCACCCACAGTTCCTTGCCCTGTGGGGGTTCCCCACATGGCCACTTGCTTTCTGAATACCAGCAAGAGAGAGAGAAATTCCAGCAAGATAGTGGCTACTATCTTTTATAACATCACCATGTAATCATGTATATCCTGTCATCCTCACTGTATTCTCTTAGAAACAAGTCACTGTTGTTATGGAATGAGTGTTTGTGTCTGCCTCAAATTCATATGCTGAAGTGCTAACCCCCAATGTGATGGTTTTGGAGGTGGGGGCTTTGGGAGGTGATTAGGTTTAGATGAGGTCATGAGGGTGAGCCCTCATGGTGAGATTAGTGTCCTTATAAGAAGAAGAAGAGAGACCAAAGCTCAATAGCAACCCCAGTCCCTCCCCACCATGTAAGGGCACAGCGAGAATGCAGCCATGTGCAAGCCAGGAAGAGGGTCCTTATCAGAAACTGAATCTGCCAGCGCATTGATCTTGGACTTCCCAGCCTCTAGAACTGTGAGAAATTAATGTCCTTCCTTTAAGCCCCCAGTCTATGGTATTCTGTTACAGCAGCCTGAGAGGACTAATACACCAATCCTGCCACACTCGGTGGGGAGGGGAATCACACGGGGGTGTAAACGCTGGGGCAGGAGTCCTGGGAGCCTCCTGAAACTCTGTCTACCACCCTAGGTAATCCTGTCTTGGGCAAGATTATTCCCTGTTTACTAAAAGGAGAGCTCAGTAAAGGTCAAAAGAAGTCAATTAATCTATTGCCATACATTTTGGGAATGATAAAGCAGGGATTAAAATCAAGCCATCTTGTCACCATACAGTATAACAAACTTGTCTTTAGGATTCCACTCCTACCTCCTCTTTTGAATTTCCTAGGCACCCTGAGTGTCCCGGGCTCTCCTGCTGATTCCTGCAAATCCTGGTACATCTGATTGTGGTCATGAATATCTTTTCTCCCAGGACAGCACCTGTAGTCGGAGGCTTGGAATTCCCCACCCACCCACCCACTCACTTTATTGCCCAATACTAGGACCTTACAAAGTGCCTAACTAGCTAACAAATCAACTAAATTGTGCTAATAGCATTGCATTCTAGCACTCAGGTAAGATAGTTGTATTGTGAAAGGGCATTATGAGAGAGAACAGCTGCCAGATTTCTACTCCTCATATAATTTTTATGTTTTTGCTTTATGGAAACCTGCTTTCCAAAGCAGAATATCCTCAACACCATTGGCAAAGAAATGCAACCTCTTCATAAAAAGAGGCCAGAAGCTTCAAGGACCTCTAATATCCTCTCCAGCTCTATGATTTCATGTTTTTGTTTTATTCTTTACTCAGTAACCTCCAACGACTTCTTCCAAGGTCATTGCCAAAAGTGTCAGCCTGGCATTTGAGCACATACATAATCTGGCCTGAATTTTCCTTTCCAAATGCACTCACTGCATAGATCTTATATGTCAGTCAACCATTCCTACACAGATGTACCATATGATTCCTTCCCTGTGCTTTGCCTCTTCCTCAGTGCATTTCCTGGTCCCACCTTCCTTTAAGCCAAGAGCAAGCGTCCCCAGTGCCACAGATGAAATGTAAAAATTCATCTGTGCACTCAAGTGACCCTTGGATGACTTTCCTGTGAGTATCTCCAAATGCATTTTAAAGCTCTTTAAACACAGAAAATAGTTTCTGCATAGTTTCTGCATTTTTGTATCTCCCACAAGAATGTAATTACAAATACCGTGAAGTCAAAAAAAACTTCATTAAGTGAATATAACCCCAAAGGATTAAAATGAATGATAAATTTAGTCAACAGTGTGGGTTAAAGGGGAAGACCTGGTGGGGCCTTAGACACCCACATACACATCATTACCACTTGCTGTGCCCTCTCCTAGCAGAGGCTGCTTGTATATCCTATATGCATCACATCGGAATACCCTAAAATTCCCCATCACCCAGTTTGCTCCTTTCAACCAGAATGTCTTTCCCCATTCTAGAGCCACTTATACAAACCTTTCCCAGTGTTCAAGCCCAAACTAAACATTTTCTCCTATGAAAGTTTCCCTCACCTTCCTAGTTGGAATGAATTTCTCTTCACTCTTGCTTTCTTACTTTCTCTGCCCATCTTTTATGATCTTGAATTATAGTTTGTTATATTTCCTCTCTGAGTCACCACAGTGAGTTGTAAGCTCCTTGAGAATGGGAAATGATCATTTCATGTTTCTCTTTTATATCTTTCGGGATATCAGGACAGACCCTGCAACAGTAGGTGATAAAATAATATTTATTAAATTAACTTAGGAAAGATGCCCCAGCAAATCTAGCCAGCCTTTATGCTAAAGGAGATTGATGACTTACTGTGCTCTCTTCTAGAGATTGAATTTAAAAGAAACCATGTTCTAAATCTGGGCAAAACTATGTTTTATCTCAAACAAAAAGCAAAAGATCCAATCTGAAGAGGGCATAATTATGCATGTGGAAAACCAGCTAAGATTCTGAGGACTTTCAGAAAAAAAAAAAAAAAAAGCAGACACACAGAGACTGATGTTACAAATGGTTTTCCTAAAATATGGTTCACATTCCATGGATTGTCTAAGTGGTAGAGATTCCCACTTGCTATTTTTTTTTTAATTAATTTATTTATTTTTGGCTGTGTTGGGTCTTCGTTTCTGTGCGAGGGCTTTCTCTAGTTGTGGCAAGTGGGGGCCATTCTTCATCGCGGTGCACGGGCCTCTCATTATCGTGGCCTCTCTTGTTGCGGAGCACAGGCTCCAGACGCGCAGGCTCGGTAGTTGTGGCTCACGGGCCCAGTTGCTCCGCGGCATGTGGGATCTTCCCAGGCCAGGGCTCGAACCCGTGTCCCCTGCACTGGCAGGCGGACCCTCAACCACTGCACCACCAGGGAAGCCCCCACTTGCTATTTTTAATATTTTGTATTTACTTTAACTTGTATTAGAAAAAATATACAGTAATATCAAGGACAGTTTTGCTTAAGATGACGGTCAATTAAAGTTTAACATTTAAAGAAAACAAAATGTAAATCATAGTCCAAATAACGTGCGGTATAAAAAAAGGTGTGAGATGACTCTACACGTGACTGCAGCTTGCGAAAGAGTGACCGGTCCCTTGTTCTAACTGGAATCAAGGTCATGAAATCTCACTGGAAGTCCTGATTCCCCAGTTCTACCATTTGACCTTGGGCCACTTCCTCAGGGTCTCTGAATATAAATCATAAATCTCTCTCAACGGTTTTCAGCCCCGGGGTATCTGCTTTTTCAAAGAAGACATTACATCGCTAGTCACATTCATTCAATTTCTACCAACATCCCTGAATTTCCTCCACCTGTACGTTTTCATCTTCATGCAGTTCTGCTTTCCCAAAGCCCCCGTCTCATGCTGGGCCCTGCATCTCAACTGACTAAGCTTCTTTGTCCCTGCTAAAGGGCCTCCCTTCTTCCTTAGAGAGGCCGGGCTCTTGAGTTGCAGCAAACTCCCCTCTGTCTGCGGGGCTATCATGAATGTATTCCGTCTCGGTCTCTGGTGGGCCAGATCCTGGCTGGTGTTCCTTCCCAGGGCCCCAGCACTAAGCTCTGGGCAGCCTGCCAGCCAAGGACAGTCGATCTCTCTCCAGGGGCTGAAGGTTCTAAAACAATACTGTCCTTGGCGTCATTGATTGAAAACTGTTCCACGTGTTGCCTTGTTGTCCTCACTTACTGTCAATGTCTTATCAATGTAGTTGGTCCTTCCAGCTGAATCTTAAGTAAATCATTACGTACGACCCTTTCCCTGACCACTTGATGATCCCTGACCTTGTTGCTTTATTCAGTGAGTGATTAGAGCAGCTCACACATGCAATCAGATACAGCTCCAAAGTGCCAGACGGATCAGTTTGACAAAATGCGAAATAAAAATGGAGTGAGAACCAACCGTTTCAGTATAACAACACAAAGACCTTACATCCCCACAAGCTTTCAATTATTTAAAATATCATATCACACAGGTGCTTATTTTCCAATCTCACCTTTCTGTCTTCTATATGCATACTTTTAAAGGAGATAGGAAAAGATGATGCAAATTCAAGAAAACATCAGAAGTCAGGACCATCATTGCAAGGCAGGACCATACTGTTTGTTGCCGTTCTCTCTCTAGAAACAGGAAAACAATCTTTGTAGATAAAACATAAAGGTTCATTGACTATTGTTTCTCCTCCTCTGGCTACCTGGCTTTACAACAGCTTTGAATTGAGAGTAGGTGGTACAGAGGGACCATAACTGTCCGACCTCATGAGCTTTGAGCTGTTTAATTCTTTATGGTGAAGTGGATTCCAGTGTTTTTGTGTTGCTTTTTTTTTTTTTTTTTGTCAAGTCTATTTTTGAGAAACCATTTTCACAGCTTTTACAAGAAGATGTCACTGCGGCTCTGGCGCAGGCAAGGGGGGATCTAATTTCATTACAGTTAAGTGCCTGCCCTCCATTACCTGCCGTAATAGCGTAACATGGTATATTATGGGGCTTTAATAAATAGGAAGGATGTGGGTTGCAGTGCATTTTAGTAGAAACCAGATTACTTTGGGCCACACATCAGCCTCTTCAGTTCATCCTATCTGCCACCGTTTCACAACCTAATTACAGGATTTTCTGGAAATTGCCGTCTGGCTGTAACTGGATGGCCTGCTTTGTGGAGCAGAGACAGGCGGCCCCACTGGCCTCTGCCTTCATCGCTGCCACCAGGTAATTGCATCGGACTTCCGTGTGAATCCCCGTAGGCGGGAAGTAAATGAAATCTTATAATTACCTTTTATTCCCTTTCCCCTGAATTTGGGATTAGGCCAGCGCATATCCAGAAGAGAGAAGGTTGGGGCGGGGGGGTGGTCTTTAAGAGTATTACTAGTGGTCTGATCAAGGGGAAGTAGGCGGGCCCATCCCCAGCCTTTTGGCTGCACACAAACCACATCAGTAGCCATATGTCTCGTTCACTTAGGAAAGTGTGAGGCGCCGTCTGTTTAAATCAGGATCACAGTGAGAGGCGTTGGAGAAATCCTGGAGACAGGGTCTATTATTTCAATATCTATGTGCAAGGCACCAGAATTCAAAAGGATTTATCTGAAGGAAAGGGGCAGGTGAACAGAGCTTAAAAGAGGAAATGGGCAGTTTCAGACTATCCCAAAAATATAAGAAAGCTCATTGCTGCTCTTCTTGAGACAATTTTAAAGGGGTCATTTAAGTGAGATGCCTAAGAGGGACCTGAATATTTGAAAGGGTGTGTGAGTTTAAGGCCATCGTTCTCTAGGCCTTTAGAAAGTGCTCTTCCAATCCAATGAGTCTTTAATGGACGGGATAAAAGCAATTCTCTGATTTAAGTTCTAATCCTGAGCCTGTTAAGAAGTATGAAAATAATCTCTAATTCAGCAAGTCTTGACTTGGGGGAAGGAAAGGCTCTTCCCTGTGTTTCCTTTGCCTTTGGTGGGGGTGCACTGGGTGTAACTGGAGACTGATCTCTGGTGACATGTTGTCCCTGATTGCTCTGCAGGTAATTCTTTGAAAATATTAAAAGAATGGAGTTCATTTAATTTCTACTTCCCTCCTGAAGAATTCTAAGCCGGGACAAGAGTCCACATCCTTGAGAAGTATCTTTAGAGTTGCACTTTACTGGAATTATATTACCTAGATATAATTTTCCAAAATGCATCTTTCAATGGCTCAGCAAAAGTGTGATGGAAAAGGTGACATTCCCTTTAGCCAGGTGACTCTTCTGAAAACACACACACACACACACACACACACACACACACACAACTATTCTCAATTGTAACGTGCTACTTTCACTGAGTATCCCGTCATCTAGTATTCATTCAACAAATATGCATTGCGTGCCAACCTTGGCATCATGCTCAGAGCCAGGGCACAGGAATAAATGAAATGGCAATGTGTCCACTCTCATGGAATTCATACTCAAGTAGGAAGCCATCCAGAAAAGTAAATACCACATGGCAAGGACGTAAGTGCTACAAGGAGATGCAGAGCAAGGAAAGGGTAGAAAGAGTAGGCAGAGGGCTTGGGGAGTTACTTTCAATATCATCTGAGAAGAAACCTGCAGTGATGGAGCGACTTGGGCTGGAGCAGGTTTGGGTGTCATAGGAGCAGCCAGAGGCCAGGGGGGCTGCAGCAGAGTGACGGAGGGGAAAAGGGCAGTGGTAGCAGATGGAATCAGAGAGTGGGCTGTGGCCAGGACATGGAGAGCCGTGTGGGCTTTCTGTGATGAACACGAGAGGCCACTGGAGGATGTGGGCAGAAAAGCGACACGATCTGGGACATGCCAGGAGGTCCTCTGGCTGCTGTGTGCACAAGAAGTGATGGCGGGCGGTGGGGAAGAACTTGGGAAGACCAGTTAGGAGGCCACTGAAATCAACCAATTAAGAGAGGATGAAGACAGAGACCAGGTCCTCTTTAGAAAGTCGTTTGGTAACCCCCTCATGAAGCTACTGATTCAAGCAAGGAGTGTCGTTTTGTGTCAACTATCAGTTGAATGATTGGGGAAGGACTAGTTGTTCACATGTGCCAAAGTAACACTGCACAGATGCCTTTCTGATCATGGGGGGGTGGGGGGCATACCTCTACAGTTGAGAGGTCAGGCTGTCGCTTCTCTAAAACAGAGGTCAAACAGCTTGGTAGGACCATCAGGTACCATTTACCTCCCTGTGTGATGCAGTGAGAAACACACAAGGGTATTACAACTGAAAATGTTTAATGTAAGGTAGTCAGTTCTTTAAATCTAACTTCCAGGGAATAGAGAAACATGCTAAACAGTACCAAGAGGCTACAATCGGGCAAACACAGAGGGTGGGAAATTCTGTAGGACAAAAGATCCACTCTGTTCAGCAAGTCAGTGAGATGAGAAAGGAAGCAGTCTATTTAAAAAAAAAAAAAAAGGTTAAGAAACAGAACAATCAGATGCAAAGTGTGGTACTGGATTGAATCTTGATTTGAGCAAATCAGTCATACAAGCATTTCAAGGACAAATGCAGAGCTCTGAATATGGACACAGATACTATTAAGCAATTATTATTAATTTTGTTTAATTAATAATTCTATTATTAATTATTATTATAATTAATTATTATATTAATTAATATTAATAACATTGTTGTTTTTGACCTCATAGGAAATGTTTTTTCTTCTCAAAGATGCATGCCTAAATATTTAGGGATAAAATGGAAAGGTACTCGTAATTTACTTTAAAATCCTCAGCATAAAAAAGTAAGCTTAACAATAAAGGCATTTTTTTACAGATCCCAACCACCATTCCAATACTATTTGATCTGAATTAAATATGGCAGAGGGAAAGTCAGAGTAGAAGTAGACAGCAGTCCATCCAGTTGAGGTTGAAATATCTGATTTTAGCAAATTTTACAAAACATCTGACTATGTGAACAGAGCCTTGGAAAGGGCCCCGGTAGAAATCAGGGGCTCTGCAAACTTAGCTTCTATCTTCAAAGTAAGTCTACCTCCAGGTAGTCACCTGTAACTCACCTGTAATGCACGGAGGCTCACCAGGAGCCTGGCCAACTTCCTGTGTGTAGAGGTGCACTATTGTGGCATAGCACTGATGAGAAAAAGCTCAGGAAGCAGACCCAAATCTGAGCTATCTGCTGTTCCTGCCCACTCACCAGGTGCCCCCCCTTCATAGCCAGCATCCTAATAAGAATGAGCCCCTCAAAGGTGAACAACCAGATAGAAACCTGACTGGGACTGGTGCTAGACAAGGCAAGAAAAAGTTGTAACAAAGGCAAATGAAAGATCTACATAGAAACACGACACGCACAAAGGAGATCAAAAATGAGCAAACGCATCTCGGTGAAATCAAAGAAAGTATTATCGCTTGAGGAAAAAAAAAACTACAAACCCCAAGCATTCAGAAAAAGGATAAGTTAACAAAAGGAGATAAAACGTGAGCTGGAAGAGGTCGGAAAAAATAATCATAGTAATAATAATAAAGGAGGAGAAAATGCAGTCAAGGATTGTATCAACTAGAATTCTTTTGTTGCAAGCGACAGAAACAGACTCAACTAGCTTAAACAAAAAGGGAATTTAATGGCAGAATATGGGGGAGCTTCCCAGGTCAAAAGGAAGACTAAGGACCACACACAGGAACAGGAAACTCCAGAAGGTCTTGTTGGAGGAACATGTTCATAGTTTTAGCTGGTGACACCCCTGTAATAAATTAATGAAAGACAACTGTCTATCCCCACTCCAGTTCAAGATTCAGGGTCCCGGGGGATGATGTCCTATCCTGGCTCTTAGCAATCCCAAGGCAGTGCATGGAGAGCTTCAATTAAGGGTCCCGCAGGGAGGTGAGAATATATTCCATCTCCTGCACCAAACAGAGGAGAGG